>NC_137687.1:7797784-7835284 GCF_963989245.1 Nansenia antarctica
TCCCGTGGGTCTCCAGGATGACTGCAGTCTTGATACTACACAGCCCACCTATTAAACTGAACAAACTATCTTCAGGAGGTCAGAATTCTAAACAGAAATTAACATTTCAGCCCCTGCCTGAAATTCCTTTGCCCTTCAAATCCTACTTGTGCCTTTTTCAAGAGCTGCTCTGCAGGACTCCGAGGGGAGTTGAGTGATTTAAGGCAGCGTCATAGAGAGATGCTAGATATCCTGAGGGGGAGGAGAGAACAAGCATGATACACTGTGGCTTAAGCCTTAGCACAAGTAATTAGCCAGCCACTAATGCTATGGCAGGCTACATCTGCTGGGAAACCTTGGGGAAAGAGAGAGAAAAGGGGGCGAAAAAAGGAGAGAGAAAGGGAAAGATGAGACAGAGGAGATAGGAAAGCAAAAGAGAGAATTAATGAAAAAGAGACACAGAGAGAGAGAGAGAGAGAGAGAGAGAGAGTCAGAATAGCAGGTACACTGTGACCCAGATCCCATCAGCCGCACTGGGGACCAGGAAGCTACATGAGGCTACTGCCTCCATAATGATATACAGGCAGACAAGGACACGGGATTAGACCCAGGATAAAGACACTACATGAAACCTTGGTCACCACAGAAAACAATATGCCCCAAACTACAACACGTTACAACAACTAACAATATAAACCACCTTTACAACAATAGCTTAAGTAGTTAACAACTTTCAGACCATTGTTCTATTCTGTAATCTTGTTTTCAATCATTGTTTCTATTGTAAAGCGCTTTGAATTGCATTCTTGTACGAAAGGCGCTATATAAATAAAGTTGCACTTTACCATCATCATCTACAGCGGAATCCTCTCCATGACTTCCATGCTCCTGCACAATAAAAAACAACAACAACAACAACACAGACCCCTCAATCTATAAGTGCAGCTCAATCACTCAATCACAACCTCAGAGTCAACTCTGCCCGGCTGCCCTCGAAAAGGCGGTACAGGACCATGGCCGCAAGGACAAACAGACTGAAGCACAGCTTCTACCCCAGGGCCATCCAGGCCCTGAACACAGCAAAGACCTAGGTTCTGGGCCCTGGACAGTCTGGACGGATTGATGGCAGCTGCTGGATTGAAAAAATCAGGTGTAGTGCTGAGGCACAAATATGTACATTTCAAGCCTGCAAACTGCGACACTTTAAATGAATGTGCAATAACACTATGTGCAATATGACAACCCTAGTCGTCTATCTGTACAGTATAGTATAGTGGATAGTGTACATAGCCTTTATTTATGTAAACCAGCTCCTTTCCCTTCTTGTTTTTTTAGTATTTTTTTCTTTCCTAGCACCAGGGGAGCCCCCCTCCTAAATGTCGTTGTTTGGTACCTGTACTGTAGCAATGACAATAAAGACCATTCATTCATTCATTCATTCATTCATTCATTCAACTCCAGTAACCCTATAACCACCTGACTCCAAACCTCAGTGTTGTTCAGCAGCTGAAGAGAGCAGTCAGCTAATGTATCTAGGGCTTTGTTCCATGTTCAGTCCCATCTAGAGCAGAGCCCTGTAGGAGGTAGGGAGTCCAGAAGCCCCATGCTCTCTCTCTCCCTGCTGCCTCACCTGTTTAGCTGTCTACTAGGGGGGATGGGGGAGGAGGGGAGGAGGGGGGGAGGGGGAGGAGGGGAGGAGGGGAGGAGGGGGAGGAGGGGGAGGAGGGGAGGAGGGGAGGAGGGGGAGGAGGGGGAGGAGGGGAGGAGGGGGAGGAGGGGGAGGAGGGGGAGGAGGGGGAGGGGAGGAGGGGAGGAGGGGGAGGAGGGGGAGGAGGGGGAGGAGGGGAGGAGGGGGAGGAGGGGAGGAGGGGAGGAGGGGAGGAGGGGGAGGAGGGGGAGGAGGGGGAGGAGGGGGAGGGGAGGAGGGGAGGAGGGGGAGGAGGGGGAGGAGGGGAGGAGGGGGAGGAGGGGGAGGAGGGGGAGGAGGGGGAGGGGAGGAGGGGAGGAGGGGGAGGAGGGGGAGGAGGGGAGGAGGGGGAGGAGGGGGAGGAGGGGGAGGAGGGGGAGGAGGGGAGGAGGGGGAGGAGGGGAGGAGGGGAGGAGGGGAGGAGGGGGAGGAGGGGGAGGAGGGGAGGAGGGGAGGAGGGGAGGAGGGGAGGAGGGGGAGGAGGGGGAGGAGGGGAGGAGGGGAGGAGGGGGAGGAGGGGGAGGAGGGGAGGAGGGGGAGGAGGGGGAGGAGGGGAGGAGGGGGAGGAGGGGGAGGAGGGGGAGGAGGGGGAGGAGGGGGAGGAGGGGGAGGAGGGGGAGGAGGGGGAGGAGGGGGAGGGGAGGAGGGGAGGAGGGGGAGGAGGGGGAGGAGGGGGAGGAGGGGAGGAGGGGGAGGAGGGGGAGGAGGGGGAGGAGGGGAGGAGGGGGAGGAGGGGAGGAGGGGAGGAGGGGGAGGAGGGGGAGGAGGGGGAGGAGGGGGAGGAGGGGAGGAGGGGAGGAGGGGGAGGAGGGGAGGAGGGGAGGAGGGGGAGGAGGGGGAGGAGGGGGAGGAGGGGAGGAGGGGAGGAGGGGAGGAGGGGAGGAGGGGAGGAGGGGGAGGAGGGGGAGGAGGGGGAGGAGGGGAGGAGGGGAGGAGGGGGAGGAGGGGGAGGAGGGGAGGAGGGGGAGGAGGGGAGGAGGGGGAGGAGGGGGAGGAGGGGAGGAGGGGGAGGAGGGGGAGGAGGGGAGGAGGGGGAGGAGGGGAGGAGGGGGAGGAGGGGGAGGAGGGGAGGAGGGGGAGGAGGGGAGGAGGGGGAGGAGGGGGAGGAGGGGGAGGAGGGGAGGAGGGGAGGAGGGGAGGGGGGGGAGGAGGGGAGGAGGGGGAGGAGGGGGAGGAGGGGGAGGAGGGGGACCTCTCCCAAAACACACAGGGACAAATGAGGCCCTGAGCATCCCGTTAAAAATGAGCCGCCCCAGCAGCAGCAGCCCATGTCCCTAAAGACCAGGAGCGCACGCGCGCGAGCACACACTCACACGGCACACACACACACACACACACACACACACACACACACACACACACACACTCACAAACACACACACAAACACGACACACACAAACACACATATGCACACACACACACACACGACGACACACTCACACACACACTCACACACACACACACACACACACACACACACACATATGCACACACACACACACACGACGACACACTCACACACACACTCCCACACACACACATATACACACTCACACGGCAGGCAGAAAGACAGACACACACACAATGCAATTACCAAGTCTGCGCAGCCTCTGTAGGGAACCTGGGTACACCTTGACAGAGATGTGTGTGTGTGTGTGTGTGTGTGTGTGTGTGTGTGTGTGTGTGTGTGTGTGTGTGTCAGTGACCCACTTACAGAGCAGAGATGAAACTGCAGCATACGTGACAGGTCCTTTACACAAGGCTGGTCTCACCTGTTCATTTCAAAAGCTCTAGTCTGTATGGAGCTACAGTACAGTAGAAGAAGTGTGTGTGTGTGTGTGTGTGTGTGTGTGTGTGTGTGTGTGTGTGTATGTGTGTGTGTGTGCATGTGTGCGTGCATGTTTGTGCGTGCAAGTCTGACGTCTTGGAATAAAGGTGTGCATATCACAAATACATATTTAACTATGGACACACATACACCATCAAACACACAAACACACACACACTGTTGTGAAGGCCCACAGTTTAGAGCCAGTTTAGTTTCCCCGAATCAGCCCTATTTTTGCCCTGTTATTTCCTTTCTTATTTTCCATACTATTCATGTACGTTTTCATGAATGTATGTATTGTTATTGTAATGTTTATGTATATGTTTAATGACGTGGTATATCCGGGGTGTGTCCGTGACCCGGATGCTAGGTTCGGTGGTGTATATATAGGGACGGAAGTGCTCTGTGAGTCAGTGTGTGACGAGAATCAGAGTGATGAGAGTAACGAGAGTGAGCAGAAGCAGAGAAAACGGAGAAGTCGATCTAAGATGGCGGAGTCAGTAACACGCACACCGTGCTGAAGCTGAAGACGCCAAGAGTGATTATTGAGTTCACAACTGTGATAGCCCGTTTAGCTGTGTCCCCGTTAGCCAGCCTTGCCAGCAGCCGGCTGTTAACGTTGGACCAAGCGAGACCCAAGCTGGACAGAGCCGTCGCCTCCACGAGTGGATTGCGACCGACCGCTGACTCCAACGGAGCTTCCCGTGGACCCCCGGACCTGAGCCCTACACACCTCGTCGTGGACCACGAAGAAGCCCCTTTCCCTTCGCGTTGCTACGTCACCCCCCCCCTTTGTCTGCTGCTTTCCTCGAAGCACATGCGAGCTCCAACCAGGCCTCAACGCGCTCCTTGCAGTCCGAGACTCTAAGCCTTTTCCAGGCTAGGTACTGTGAGTGAGTGATTGAGTGTGTGTGTGGCCGGCGGGGAGGGAGTGTATATATCTGGGGATGTATATATCAGTTGTGTAAATAAATGTGTTTGTTCATATTGGGATACCGTTACTGTGTGTTTAGTCTAGTGATGCTCCGATCTGATCGGCGCCGATCGGTATCGGCCGATATGGCCTTGATCGGTTTTGATCGGAGTTCTCAAAACGGCCGATCAAACACGACCGATCAGTTAACAAAATGGCGTCGCCAGTCTGGAAATATTACACAGTGTCGGAAAGAGACAACAAATATGCAGTTTGTAATGTCTGCGCAAAAGAAATTCCTCGAGGAGGAACGCACGCAACGACTTTCAATACCACGAATATCATACGGCATTTGCTGCGTTCGTCGATTCGCTCCGAGAGCGCCGAAGCGCACACTGGGCTCGACGTCATAAAGGGACCGAGTGCTTTGATTGGACGAGAGGTGTTCCACGAGTGCTGGTCAGAGTTCCAGCGCGACTTCACGAGCGTAGTGTAGGTAGTGTTCAGCGACGTCATGTGACCCCGCGAGCAGGAAGTCACTAAGCTAGACTAAGGTCCATAGCAACAACAACTATTAGCGCGAGAGTTTTAGGTCTTTCTCTGTCAGTGCACCTTGCACAAGTGTAGATAGCGAGCGACTTTTCAGCATAGCAGGACATATTTGAGATGATAAGAGGAACAGGCTGAGTGCCAAAAACGCTGAGATGCTTGTATTTCTCAAGGCTAATCTGACAGTGATGCTGCTTAATCAGAAGTAAGGTTTGAGTCTGAAATCTCTGTCGTATATTTCTGTAGTATGTATGATCTATGTATGAATATGTAGTATGTTTTGAACACACACACATACCAGGGCATGCGGGGACATGATGCCCTCTAACGGTGAGGGTTCTATGGCAACCAGATGACCAACAGAGACCTTTGGGGGTTGGGCAGGGACACACATGCACGCTGGCCCCTCCCCTCTGGAGGGGAACGGGGAGAGAGACACAGAGAGCGCTCTCTTCCCACCCGAGGTCCATGGAGAACGCATGTAATGTATGAATCTGCCTGTAACTGATTAAATTGTCTTAAACTAACTGTTCTTTGATTCATAATCAATAAGAATACACGACAGTAATGGCGAGCAAGCAACGGAGATAATATAACTTAATTTACAGTATTTTGCAAACTTTAATCTAACGAAGAAGGTAGATTTTCTGCAGAGATCTCTCTCTAGTCGATTGGTGTGTTTAAAATAAACTGTAAATCTCAGATAAGTTATAGTCAAAAGAATCTGTGTAACGGTAATCTTGTTGGAATAGAAGCAAACTTTTCATAATCTTTGATGGGTGGGTGGTGAGAGCCGGACTTGGAAGCCCGTTTTTTGTAAAATATAGTGTTTGATGGTAAGGTTTGTTTGTACGGTATTGGAATATCGTGTGTGTCTGTGTAAAATTCGGTGAGGTTGTGTTTATGTGTTGGAGGACTGGGTAGTCTGTTTTATATTGTAGCAGTGGAGAACATGTGAGGCTCTTTTGTCTGTTTGGAAGGACGCCATTGTGTAAGCGGCCATTTGCAGTGTACTGTCGGCGGAGTTTAGACGCCATTTGCATTTAGACGCCATTTGCAGTGTGTCAGAGAGTCCATTCTTAGACGCCATTTTTCTTTGTCCTTGGGGAAGGACACACACAGAGGCCATCTTTATGAGGGAAACGTGAACGTAGAATATTTGAATGAGATAAATAGTAATTTAGAGATAGAAAGATAGTGAATTGATCATTGGGGTATTTTAAAGTAGTTTAAAGTTTAAGCAATGTTATGTTGTAAAGATTGATCTGGGAATCCACAGCGGGTTTTTCCCCCAGAAGGACAAAGACTAGCCCCTCCTTCCCCTACTCCATTTTTACACGGAGGCGCTGGCGCATGCGCAATCGATACGCAAGTCGGTTACTTGGCGCCGCCTGCTGGACTAAATACGACAAGACATTTTAAAACACTAAATCCTCAGGGAGATACAGCTGAGGTCGATGAAACAGTCCGATACATTAATAAATAGATGGTTATAAATGATTGTAATGTATTACATTACCTTAATTAATTTAATTAATTACAAATTGATTGAATTAATTATTCAGATCATTTTATTTCTCTGTTTTCACAAAACTTTGATCAATTGTTTTGTGACAATCTAATGATATGTTGATAATAGCTAATTGACTTTACAGGTTTGCATCAATGAAGTGTCAATGAATAATTAATAACTAATCATTCATTCCTTTCATTTAACAGTTGATTTATTTACAGGTTGTAATTAATATTTGTAATTTACATATTTTATTTTAGTTAGGTCATTTCCACAGTGTTTGATTAAGGAATAGCAGAATAGTACATATTTGATAGTTGAGCAGTAAAAGGGTTTTTGTGGATCGGTGAATACTTAGGTGTTGATCAGCCTTTGTGATTTAATAATTGTGTTGACCAGAACTGTAATTAGTATTGAATGAGTAATTAAGTGACACATTCATAAACAATTAGGAAACACATTTAAGTATAAAGTACTTACACAGCTATTAGATTTAAGTTAATACTGCACTGACATACACAAGAGGCAAGTCTGTTATTCTGAAGTTGCAGGGTTTTTGTGGGGATGGTCAATACAGTTATATTGGACTAGCATTTGTTTAGCAAACAAGACAAAATAAGGTGGGTTGTAAGAAGCGTACACCTTATCTAATATAGAATATTGTCAGCATATTGAGCAAAGTAGAATGGGGTCGAATTCCACGAAGCTGTTAAAAGATATTAGTGAACATCGTGGAATGTTGGCTACGTTATCCCCTATGGCTGTAGTGGAAAAAATGAATCCTCTTGTTAGGGAAATTAGCAAAATGTCTACGAAATGGAATAGCCGTTGGGCATACATTGAACAGCCGTGGCCGAAGGAGGGCAGCATTAATTTACAATTAATTGCAACATTGGAGATACTTATCAATGGGCACAAAGCACATCAAAGAGGAAAGATTAGATCAGAGAAACGCAAGTTAGAGTTAGCTATTTTAGATCTATTTAAGGTAGAGGGACAGAAAATAGCTCAGATGGAACCGGAAAAGAAAAAAGAATTGGCCAGGACACTGGAACAGAAACTGAACATTTCATCCCTAGACCTGTGTTCTGCCTCCAGTCCCCCTCCATATGCTAAGGCACTGGAGGATCATTCCCAGAAGAAGAAGAAGGAGCCAAGGGGAAAAGGGGACGACAGGAGTGACGAGGAAGATGACAGCGAAGATGGCAGTGAAGACTCAAGTGATGACGACAATGCAGATGGAGGCTACAACGCGCAGGTCAGGAAGATGATAGCCACAGCCGAAAGGAAAGGTGGGAGAAGACGCCCGGAGAAAGAGGGAGATTGTCACCGAATGTCATCAAATACATTAAAGAACTGTCCAGTGCTGATTCGGGGTAACAAGATGGAATATCATCCGTGGCATCATACAGATTTGTCTGAAGTGATCGAGAAACTCCCAGTTCTTCAAGAGGGAGGACATTCGTGGACGCGAGAGGTCGACGTGATACTGACAGGAACGCAGGCCGCGATGGGAGACCTGAAAAGACTCTTAGCTTTTATTGCAGGATTGGATACAATGCAGGAAATATTGATGAAGGCAGGACTTCATAGATATATCAATACATCAGTTTATGATCCAGAGCTCTTCGCAGCAAACAGAGGCAGGCTGTGGAAAGCAATCAGAGAGACCTACCCTACTCACATTCACCCAGACAATATCATTGTGAAGCCACTGGGGGGGGATGAGAATCCTAGGGGTTATGTTGCCCGTATGCACTCTCAATGGAGAAGTGTGACAGGGAAAGACGCTGAAGATAACCCCTTAGAAAAATCCATAATCAGGGAAAAAATACAAGAAGGGCTTCCTACCCCAGTTAAGGATAAGCTAGCAGAAGTGGTGGGGCTACGACACATGAACAAAGCTGTTTATATAGACCACGTAGCTCATCAAGTTGAGTTATATCGAAAGAACATTCAGATACAGAAGGCACGAGACGAAGAATCCCTCAGAATATTGACTCATTTGCAATTGACTGAAAGCGAGAGGAACATAGAGGGAGTGCAGGCTTTAGCCCCACAGCAACAGCCACCTGGAGTGCAGACTGCTACTTACCAGTCCTACCCACAGGGGCCACAAGGGGGGTATCCATACCCACAAGGGCCACCAGGGGTGCAAGCGGTTCCATACCAGATGTACACACAGCCTGGCCAAGGACCACCACCAGGGGGATGGACAGCAGCAGGGAAGGAGATGCTAGAACCATGCCAATGCGACCAGAATGGACATCTAGCCTGTGCCTGCTGCAACAGGCCCCAGGGGGGCGCAGGGGGGAGCCAAGGAGGAGGATATTGGCCCCCTACTACACCTGCTCCAGGAGTGATGAACCCTTACGGAGGCCCAGCAGCTGGCCTATAGGGGTGCCCGGAAGATCCGAGTGGGAGGTGCCAGCTGGTGGTGACACAGAAGCCTGAAGGCGCCACGCACCTCCCTATGTCTAGAGAATATGTGAAGACAATCGGATTTGAGGGAATTAAACAGCTGATTCCTACAACTGAGCTTGTAGACTTAGAGTACAAGGGACAGAGAGCAACTCTGTCAACACTTGTGTCAGAACACACGCCAACAGGGCTGCTAGGGAGAGATGCTCTATGCCAATTGAACTGTACAGTAAAATGCACACCTAACGGCTGTCAGGTGACGGTGCCATCCGGTGTTCAGATTCCATCGACAGCCCGAGTGATTAAGCATAGAACAGACCTACAAGCTTTGCCTTTAAAGGGAGCTGATATAGAATATTGGGTTGATGGGTCTTGTTACGGGGTAGGAGAAACGTTGTGCGCTGGGTATTCCTTAGTTAAAGCACAGAATTCAAAGTTTATTGTAGAACAGGCTGAGGCAGTTCCTCAGCCTTGCTCGGCTCAGTTGGCTGAATTGATTGCCCTCACAGAAGCATGCAACTTGGGAACCGGACGGAGAGTGACAGTGTACACCGACTCTGCCTATGCACATAATGTTTGTCATTTTAATGGAGCTGTATGGAGGGGGCGGGGTTTTAAGAGAACTGATGGTACGCCTATACAGCATCACGCACAGATCATGAAGCTGTTACAAGCCATGATGAAGCCAAAGGAATTAGCTATAGTGAAGTGTGCCACACACAGGTCTGACTCATCACATGTCACACAAGGTAACAGGGCTGCAGAGGATGCAGCCAAAGCCATTACAGGAGCAGACAAGGCAGGTAAAGGTCTTCTGGTCACACATGAAAAGCAATTACAGGGCATGGTCACACTTGAGGATTTATTGATGTTACAGAGTAGAGTAACTATGTTAGACAAGAGCGTTTGGCTAGCAAGGGGGGCAAGTCAGGATGACACAGGTCTATGGAGGAATCATGAGGGGTTGGTTGTAGCACCCTCAGATTTATTAGGCATGTTAATACAGGAAGCTCATGGATTAGCACATGTGGCTAGGGGGGAGGTGAGACGCAAGATCACCAAGAAATATGGGTTTTGGAGTCCATATTTGATGGAACAGATTGACCATGCTTTAGGTCAATGTGGGGTCTGTTGGAGAAACAACATCAGAGTGGGTACACCAGTGGTGTCTGGGCATATCCCTACCCCAATAGGGCCACGGGTGGTGGACAGGGGGGTGGATGTACAGAGTAGGCAGGATGTTGTGCCAACAGGTGCCGAGGTCCCCAGAGAACCTGAGAAGGAGGAGCTACGAGGAGATGCTGTGGTGTTGCCAGAGCCAGTGGCAATGCCAGTGTTACAGCCAGTGACATTACCGGCAGTGCCTGAAACCGAGGGGACAGTGGAAAGCTGTCCAGATGCCAATGAACCAGAAACCAACGAAGCAGAGAGTGCTGACAGTCTGGAGGTCCAGCCTGGGAGTGTCCAAAGCCTGGACACCTGTGCTACTGGGGATGCTGGCGAGTGCCTGCACCATGCTTCAGATGATGCTGAGGGCGACTCCCCAGACCTTGATCAGCGTGGGAGGGGACCAGGCGGTTGCCTGAACCTCAATGACACTGACGGACGACGACCAGTTAGGAAAAGATTAAAGACTATGAATAGGGTAGTGAAGCAGCAGATCAAAGGGAACGACGGGAATGGACAGCAGATGATAGCATGGCTGGAAACGGTCTTAGGGGCATGGGAAACTTATTTTGCCAAGATAGGAGCACCTATTATAGCAGACATGATTTTTGACTTTCTTAGGAGGCAGGGCCTCATTGACTGTTTTTGGAAAATCAGTCACTCAGTCCACGTTAATGAACTTTTCAGAAGACTAGTCCTCACCTGAGGTGAAGATCTATGCATTAATGCATTCCCTTTGTCCTATGCTTACTGTTGGAAAATTATGTGTTATGATAACTGAATGTCATTATTTGTGTATTGTTTGTTTATTTCTATATCGTATGTGATTGATGTCAGTTGAGAAGTGATGTAGTGGTTATGCAAAGATAGGAAAGAGGTTCTGTTCCTAGCGCAACGAAAATGGAAGCTGCTGACTATGAAAGTGTTATCAATCTGAGACAGCGGTAAAGGCTGTTCTCCAACTGGGTACAAGTGCTAGTAACCTCTGACCCTGACGCTTCAAGGACAAAGAAAACATCGGTCGTTGGAAGTTTCTGTATTGATTTGTGCATGATGAACTGTGTTTAGTTTAATTGTGATTGTTATTTTCAAAATTCTTTTTATTATTGGTTGTTTTCTATTTTTTGTTTATGATATCTTTGGTTCCTAATACTGGTCCTGGGTTGGTCTGTGTTATTGTGCTTCTTGTGTTGTGTGTTGGTGTAGTTTTTCTGTCTGTTGTTGTTTATTTTTTAATTTTTAATTTTATTTGAAAAAAAAAAAAAAATTTTTTTTTTTTTTTGGGGGATGTTTTGTGGGGTTTTGTGTTTTTGTTTTTGTTTTATGGTAGTTTAGTTTCGGAACACCCTCTGGGTGGTCCGAGGGGGGATGTGTCGTATATTTCTGTAGTATGTATGATCTATGTATGAATATGTAGTATGTTTTGAACACACACACATACCAGGGCATGCGGGGACATGATGCCCTCTAACGGTGAGGGTTCTATGGCAACCAGATGACCAACAGAGACCTTTGGGGGTTGGGCAGGGACACACATGCACGCTGGCCCCTCCCCTCTGGAGGGGAACGGGGAGAGAGACACAGAGAGCGCTCTCTTCCCACCCGAGGTCCATGGAGAACGCATGTAATGTATGAATCTGCCTGTAACTGATTAAATTGTCTTAAACTAACTGTTCTTTGATTCATAATCAATAAGAATACACGACACTCCTTAGGTGAAATGTTTTGTTTTTTTGTTTTATTGATTATTGCTGACTTGCTGTCTTATCTCCTCCTAAATATGACTTGAAACTGACTGACTTGAAACAGTATTTTATATTTGGCTATAGCCTGTTTATGTTGCAGTTTAGTTTGGGTATGTTTATTGTTCCTCAGGAAAGCTACAGTATAAGCTCCAAGTTCTCTAAGAGCCCCTAGTTCCTCTCATTCGAGTGGAATGTTGCACATTTGATGTGACAGTGTACATTTTATTTATTATGATTTTTATTTTCACATTTTATTTGTTTTTCCTGAAGTAAGCTACAGGTGGTTGTGAATTCAATAAAACAGATGGTTGTCAATTCATGATACTTTCTCATCTCCTAATTTCATTTGAATACTTAATATACAATGTCAATGGTGTTAAGAATAATTAAAAACATAAATAATGCTACACAATAAATAGAATGCTTCAATTGCCATTTTCGACGCTGTGATCGGTGATCGGTGATATCGGATCGGCAGATCACTGATTCCAGTGATCGGTGATCGGTGATCGGCACCAAAAACCCTGATCGGAGCATCTCTAGTTTAGTCGTCTGTTAGCTAACGTTAATGCTAATGCTAATGCTAATGCTAATGCTAATGCTAATGCTAACGATAGTACTGCTAGTCTAAAGGGTGGCTGGCGCCCCCTGCCTGTATCCTCCTACACTGCCTATTTAGCTCAGAGTTAGTTAGATAACCAGCCCTTCCTAAATTCTACAGTCCTTTTAGCTACTCCCTGGTTACAATTGGTCCTTCGAGCCGGATAGGTTGTGTAGTGATAGCATGGCTGAGCGCAGCCAACCAGACGAGACAGACATCAAAGAGCACCAGCCTGAGGATGAGATGGCAGAACAGCAGGGTTTTGCCGTAGAAACGGAAGAGCAGGAAGGAGAGGCCCGGTCTGACAGCGCCTGCGGGCGGAAGAGGGAGGGCCTCAGCCTTAACGATCTGCCTCCCAGTACGGCGCGCTCGAGACCTAGCTCCTGCCGTTCAGTGGCTTCCTCCCGGTCCAGGGTTTCCGTGGGCAGTTCTGCCTCTGGGTCGGATAGCATGCACTCCAGAGGGAGTAGTGCCGTGCTGTCAGAATGTATGCGCCAACAGGCCGAGATGGCGTTAGAGCGGGAACGCCTCCAGTTCGAGCGTGAACGCCTCCGGATGGAAGGAGCGGAACGTGCGGCGGAGAGACAGCGCCAGGCGGCGTTAGAGAGGGAACGCATCCAGTTCGAGCGCGAGCGCCTCCAGATGGAGGGGGCGGAACGCGCGGCGGAGAGGCAGCGCCAGGAGGCGCTAGAACGTGAACGCCGCCAGATGGAGCGCGACCGCCTCCAGATGGAGAGAGAGCAACTGCACGCGGAGAAGATGGAGGAAATGATGCAGATCATGCGCGACGTGTGCATCAGCAGAGCTCCGTCGGCCCGTAGCTCCAGAGCATCATCCGCACGGCCCTCTCGAGTGCCATCTCCTGAACCCCCCGCCGATGGCTCCATGACCCCCGCCATGACTGTCCAACTACAGGCCCAGCTGACCACCTGGAAGGAAGAGGACCAGGGACCCGACCGCTACGCGGACCAGAGGGAGCCAGCGTCGCTGCCCGGGAGGGGAGCCATTCCCCAAGAGCGTAGCACACCCCTAGGTCCTCCAGTGCACCAAAATGCATGCAGGCCGGACACCCAGACCGTCACTCCAGCCCCGATCATCCACTACAGGATGTTTCCCCAGGTGGAGGGACCCAAGTTCCCCTTCTTCAAGGACGAGGACAGGAGCCAGTATGTGGAACTACGCATCTGCCTAGACACGCTCTTGGACGACTCCTGCTCAGAGTCCTACAAATATGCGATTCTCCTTCAACATGTGAGGAACCCCAGAGCCCACAACATGGTTCTGGCCCATGCCTCCGCACCGACACCTTACACCAGAGCGCTCGCCGACTTGGATGCCCGCTACGGTCGTCCCTGGAACCACGCCCTTGCTGAACTGCAAGCCCTCGAACAGCAGGCCCCCATCAAGGATGAACGGGCGCTGGATGACTTCGCGCTCCGCGTGCACACCTTGGTTGGAATGCTGAAGACGCAGGGCCCAGCTGGCGCCAGCGAGATCAGCAGCACCTCCAACGTAGAGCGGCTGCTCCGCAAGATCCCACGCTTCCGGCAGGAGAGGTTCCGGCGACAGCAGCGCGTTCGTAACCCCGGGAAGTTGGGTCTGAGCATGGCTGCCTTCGCGGAGTTCCTACTGGAGGAAGTGCATGACACCAACGTAGACGCCATGGGTTACGCTGAGCCGAAGAAGGAGAGGGAGAAGGGAGACCGCTGGGACGGGCCGAGCTCGAACAGAGGACGCCCAGTAGGAGTGCTGCACACGGAGGAGGAGCCTCGGAGAGAGAGGAAAGCCCGACCTGAGGGAAAGGATTCCTCTCAACCCCCTCAAAAGGGACGGAGAGGTCCACCGCCATGTCCGTACTGCACCAGCGAGCACTGGTTCAATGAGTGCAGTGACTTCAACAACCTGAGTACCGAGGCCAAGCAGAGGTGGCTCGAGGAGAACCAGAGGTGCTGGAACTGTGGGCGCGACCATCTGGCTAAGAACTGCACCTTGAGGAGAAAGTGCAACCGCTGTGAGGAGGTCCACCTCAACATCCTACACGAGGTCTCCCTCGCCAGGTCCACGGAGGGCACCAGAAGCCCTAGGTCCGGTCGCGCACCGGAAGAGGAAACCCCTGTCTACTACCTAGACCCAACCCAGAGCAGCGGCTCCAAGGTCCTACTGAAGGTGGTGAAGGTCCGACTTCACCACAACAACGCTGTGTACGACACGTACGCCGTTCTAGACGACGGGTCGGAACGGACCATCCTTCTCCAGGGGGCAGTGCGCCAGTTGGGGCTCCAAGGGACTGAGGAGAAGCTGACTCTGCGCACGATACGTCGCGACCTTAAAGAGGTCACCGGGGCGAGAATCAACTTCTCTATCTCCCCGGCGGGGCGGCCGTCGGACAGATATCGGCTTCGGAATGTCTTCACCGCAGACCAGCTAGCGCTCTCCCGCTACGACTACCCCCTGGAGAGATTACGCGCAAGATATTCCCACCTACGGCGAGTAGACCTACATCCGATAGAAGGAGCGGAGCCAACCCTTCTCATCGGCTCGGACAACGCTGCACTGATCGTGTCGCTCCGTCCTCCGCTGAGAGGACCACGAGGCTGCCCGATGGCTGTTAAGACTGCGCTTGGGTGGGCCCTCCAAGGCGCTACCGAGTGGAGAGATAGAGACGGGAGAGCTACGTCATCCCTCCATGTCCGAACCGAAGAAGTGCAGACCATCAACTGCCTTCACACCAGGGTGGACTCCATGAATGCGGCGCTACTAGACAACGTCCAGAAGCTGCGGACGCTAGACGTTGCGCCCTACCAGAAGGAGAAGCTCTACGTACGGTCAAAGGAGGACGTCTACGCCATAGACCTCCTTAAAGCAAAGACAGTGCGTATCGAAGTCCAGGGCGTGAAGAGAACATCTACCAGCCCTGTCTCGAAACCGAGGAGGAAAAGATCTACTACGCCATCGGTGAGGAAGAGGTCAGCTCAAAGGAGGAAGACGCCGGCGGTGCCAGAGCCGGACGATACTCCGCTGACCGCTGAGTTGGAGCTAGCTCTGCCTGCACCTGTGGCCATGGCCTACACCCAACTGAAGGTGAAGGAGGAGGAGCCAGAGCCGGAGCTAGAGGCGGAGCCAACGGAGAGCAGCGGAGTTGTGGTGTTGTTGGACGACCCCGTAGCCGAAGACACTATCACCTCATACCTCACGCTGCTAGAGCAGCCTAGCCAGTGTGCCTTCCATAGTTAAATGAAACCGAGGGTTTCATGGGGCGGCTGTTGTGAAGGCCCACAGTTTAGAGCCAGTTTAGTTTCCCCGAATCAGCCCTATTTTTGCCCTGTTATTTCCTTTCTTATTTTCCATACTATTCATGTACGTTTTCATGAATGTATGTATTGTTATTGTAATGTTTATGTATATGTTTAATGACGTGGTATATCCGGGGTGTGTCCGTGACCCGGATGCTAGGTTCGGTGGTGTATATATAGGGACGGAAGTGCTCCGTGAGTCAGTGTGTGACGAGAATCAGAGTGATGAGAGTAACGAGAGTGAGCAGAAGCAGAGAAAACGGAGAAGTCGATCTAAGATGGCGGAGTCAGTAACACGCACACCGTGCTGAAGCTGAAGACGCCAAGAGTGATTATTGAGTTCACAACTGTGATAGCCCGTTTAGCTGTGTCCCCGTTAGCCAGCCTTGCCAGCAGCCGGCTGTTAACGTTGGACCAAGCGAGACCCAAGCTGGACAGAGCCGTCGCCTCCACGAGTGGATTGCGACCGACCGCTGACTCCAACGGAGCTTCCCGTGGACCCCCGGACCTGAGCCCTACACACCTCGTCGTGGACCACGAAGAAGCCCCTTTCCCTTCGCGTTGCTACGTCACCCCCCCCCTTTGTCTGCTGCTTTCCTCGAAGCACATGCGAGCTCCAACCAGGCCTCAACGCGCTCCTTGCAGTCCGAGACTCTAAGCCTTTTCCAGGCTAGGTACTGTGAGTGAGTGATTGAGTGTGTGTGTGGCCGGCGGGGAGGGAGTGTATATATCTGGGGATGTATATATCAGTTGTGTAAATAAATGTGTTTGTTCATATTGGGATACCGTTACTGTGTGTTTAGTCGTCTGTTAGCTAACGTTAATGCTAATGCTAATGCTAATGCTAATGCTAATGCTAACGATAGTACTGCTAGTCTAAAGGGTGGCTGGCGCCCCCTGCCTGTATCCTCCTACACTGCCTATTTAGCTCAGAGTTAGTTAGATAACCAGCCCTTCCTAAATTCTACAGTCCTTTTAGCTACTCCCTGGTTACACACACATATATATTAAGTTCTGGGAAAATTTCCCAGGAAAAATTAGCAAACCCCCACGGATTCATTGGCTCTCTTGGCAATTTTTCTATGAGGAAGAGGAAAATATTGTGGGCCATCCTAGACAGGTGAGAGTCATGAACCACAACTCAATACACTCAAGACTGGAAGATTACTTCTCACTGTATGCTTTACAAGCCTGGGATCTCCACCGTCATAAAGAACGCATGCACGCATTCCTGCACACAGACTCACACTCACACACACACACACACACACACACACACACACACACACACACACACACACCTCTAGACACCCACACATACACAGATAGTAACACTCCACAGCACAAAACCACTCTTCCATGTACCAATGATTTTCATTAAGTGTACTCCATTCCTTTCCTTCTTAGTAGGAGTGTGTGTAAGAACAACCCCCCACCCAACACCCCCGACAGTCTAGAAGGGTCTAGTCAGCATCTGCTCTGAGACTTTTATGTATTTATTTATTTTTACCTTTATTTTACCAGGAAAAGTCTCACTGAGATTACAAATCTCTTTCACAAGAGCGTCGTGGCCAAGAGAGGCAGCAGCACAATTAACAGGGTTGCAGACATCAAAACAACATCCAGCAATTTACAATAAAAATAAAGAATAAATCACAGAATCATCAAATGTGTGGTGGCCTGGGAAAACCCTTCACATGGTGCCATTTTGACATTTTTATTTTTTTATATTTCCATAAATTAGAAGTTCTCAGCTATTCATAACTGGTTGAATGACTGAGATAGCCCTTTATTTTAAAAAGTTATAAGCATTTTAATGTATCATGTCAAAAAAAGTGAAAGGTGAGAAATACTGAGAATGAGACACGTTCAACGTGACGTTGTTTCGCTAGGAAACTACCCACCACAAAAACATAAAAATAAGTACTTTCTCTTTTGTTTTCTTAAAATGTTTATTCACCATAATGTAGTATGGAGTTCAAAGTACTAGAATACCACATAATATCAAAATCGCAGAAATAGGACATTTCCATCTATTTTTGCTCTTTGCCACAAACGAACGCCAGCGACATCCGACGGGTTTTCCCAGGCCACCACACAAATACCAAAAGAATATTCATCAGTATTCGTCACAAGTCCATCAACATCAGGGATCAAACGAAGGGCAATGTGAATCAGTCAAACCCTTCATTTAGAATGACTTGAAATGCCTCCAGCGAGACCAGCTCCCAACTGATTCCAAGCAGAGAGAGCAGCATACTTAAACACCCTTTTTTCCCAATTCAGTAAAGACTTTAGGGACAGACAGAAGGAATAAGTCATGGGAGCGAATACAATATCTTCCCAAACTTTTCTGAAAGACTTTTCTGAAAGAAATCCGTAGGTAAGATGGAAGCTGACCAAGAATAGCCCTATAAATAAAACTATGCCAATGATTATGTCTACGGGTGGACAGGGCAGAACCATCCTACCCGAGCATACAAACAAAGCAATGTTGAGTAAGGGCTGAGTAAGAGCAACAACTCTCCTTTTGGCCTCAAGCAAGACTGGTTTCTAAAATAAAAACCCAATTTCAACTTCAGGTTTTTTCACCAATTGCTGACTGTGAGGTTTAAAAGAGAGAGAATCGTCAATTACAATTCCTAGATATTTGGCACACACTAACACACTCTCCCCAGGTCACATGTATAAAAAAAACACCAGGATTGTATATGCTTAAACAAATCCACTGCCACGTCTAAAAAAAACCTTTCACACATACGAGCCTTCCCAGTAGATTCCATGGAATTTACCTGGTACGGTGTATGTGTGAACGCGACTGACCAGGGAAAATCGATCGGACATTTTCCCTGGTCAGGACCATGTATAGTTCCATGTCATTTCCAGGGAAGCCTTAGGTGTGAACAGAAGCCTGAACATTCCTTGGTCCGGCACGCAAAGGGTTACGTATGTCTGACGCAATGTGACGTTTTCACATGGAACAAGTTAACCAATCACAGCGAGGAGTTTCTCACTTTGTACTTTTGGTTTGGTTCGCTGATGTTAACACTTAATCAGCCGTGAGTGAAATAAATGTTTATATCTTTGGACTCGATCAAATTTCAGGACCCTCCTTTCATGACATTTCCTAGATATGTGTGTTCTACCAACCAGTATCCTTACATTTTCAAAATCACATCAGGATAAGCTAGTAAAAAGCTATTTTGCAGTTTTTCTGTGTAGGAAGCAGGCTAATTTACAAGCGGCCAACTAGTGGTCGTTGTGTGTAAATAGCAGCTTAGCATTGAAAAAGAGGCTCTTTTACTAGGTAAAAAGTGACTGTTCTAGTGTTATGGAGTTGGCTAGTTAACCCACGTCACATCAGCCAAAGTAGTGATAAATATAATTCCACAACTGGATACTACTTTGTTTCCAATCATAGTTAACTAGCTTACTTACTTAGCTAGATTACTTATCAAATGCACATTTGTGATCATATCATCATATTATGTTTACGCAGTGCGCATCAGTGGCACTTCCAGTCACCTTGCTTCAAAAATAAAAAAAATAAAAATGACTTAAAGAAATATAAATAAATAAAAGGGGCTTAAGCCTATTCACGTCCAAGGGAAAAACCTGTTATAGACAACATTTTAAGGTATGCTTCTCATAATCCCAATACTAAGGCATTTAAAAACCCTTACTACAGGAATAGCATAATGGGATGACAACTGTTGCCTTCATGGGGAAATGGACAGATGAGTTGAAGTCGAGCACAGATAGTAGAACAGACATGCTAGTGATGAGGCCATAATATAATATGTACATTTCTAGCCTGCAAACTGCAACACTTCAAATGAATGTGCAATATGACAACCCTAGTCGTCTATCTGTACAGTATATTATAGTGGATAGTGTACATAGCCTTTATTTATGTAAACCAGCTCCTTCCCTTCTTGTGTTTCTTTTAGTTTTTTGTTTTTTTTCCTAACACCAGGGGAGCCACCCCTCCTAAATTTCGTTGTTTGGTACCTGTACTATAGCAATGACAATAAAGACCATTCATTCATTCATTCATTCATTCATAACACCATCATCAATGCAAAGACACACGGTGACTGTGTGTGCACAAACAAGGGATTTGGGAAATGTAATGTTAAAATAGCAATTATGGTTTACCGTAAATGTAATCCCCACCTCCAGACCACCTGTGGATACTAGCTAACGATAAACATAACAGCATTCTTTCCAACGCACAAAGGACTTAGATTTACATGATCACACTGTCTGTGTGGACTATTAGTGTATTTATCTATGCCTTGTTAATTAGGCTACTTATTGTATATTTTTGAGTACAAGTGTGAAAGGCATCTGTTTGTGTGTGTGTGTGTGTGTGTGTGTGTGTGTGTGTGTGTGTGTGTGTACTCCATCTCTTATTCATCCTCACTATCCCTCCTTCCCTCTCTCTCTTCCTCTTTCTCTTCTTCTCTCCATCACTCCCTCTGATCATTTCCTCTGAGGTCAGCTAGTCTCAGCTGGTGCAAAGGGACAGGTCACACACTATCAGTGTAACCCCTCTCTGCTCAACTGAGTGTGTGCGTGTGTGTGTGTGTGTGTGTGTTTGTGTGTGAGTGTGCTTGTGCGTGTGCATGTGCATGTGCGTGCGTGCGTGTGTGCGTGCGTGCATGCGTGTGTTATCTCAGCACGTCAACTTTGACAAATGTAATGGGTACACTGGTGAAATGAGTACCGTAGTTACAAACGACTAGCATGAGATCCTGTTAAGCACTTTGTCTGTCTGTGTAAGGGAAGGGAAACATCCAGTGAGCACTAGGTTCCAAATAAACAGCACTAGGTTCCAAAGTGTTGGAAACAGCCTCTGTCTAAAAACGTACATTAAGCTCCCTCTCTCTCCAAGTGTTTTAGTACACAGATTACTTAATTATTACTTTTCCTTTCTTTCACCGGAAATACCCTGTCAATGTCCCCTCTCTTCATCCCTGAATCTCAATAGTTGTTTTTTTTCTCTGTCCCTCTCTCTCAGCCAAACAAAAGTGTGCATACTCACACTGTTCTAATGGCTTTTCTTTTACTTTTGCTGTTGAAAGGTAAGTGGACCTCAGGGTGGTAAGTGAACCTCTCCATCTATCTGTAATTGCTTCTCCCCCTGTGGCACTCATATAAACACGGGAGATTCTGCCCTCTCTAAAAGCCACTCTCTGGCCTTCAATTCACATAGGCTGCGACGCTGTATTCCTCTCTCTCCCGCACTCCCTCGTTCTTTACACTTAAGAGGGTAAATCAATGGGCCTAGGGGAGCCTCCACTAAGTATGGTCAGCTGTGACCCCCCAGAGATAGAGAGAGAGAGAGGGGAGAGTGAGAAAGTGTGTGTGTGAGAAAGAGAGAGCGAGGGAGAGGGGCTGTAAACACACACACACACACACACACACACACACACATCCTAGCAATGTAAAATGAAAAGGAGAGAGAGAGAGAGACAGAGAGAGAGAGAGAGAGAGAGAGAGAGAGAGAGAGAGAGAGAGAGAGAGAGAGAGAGAGAGAGAGAGAGAGAGAGAGAGAGAGAGAGTGAGTAATGGCGAAAGCTGATCATAACAAAGTGCCAATCTGATAACAGCTTACGGAGAGAGAAAAATCACTTCAATATCAACCATTGTTTGTACGGCTAAATAAACATAATCCACGCAGCTATTCTTTCCCCACTCAACAGAAGCAGCCAGTTACAGAAACGGGGAGAGAGAAGATGGACAGAACAATCAATGAGTAAGACCTTCTACAATGACATTCTATGAATAATGGTTTCAGCGGTGTAGCTTTTCTACATGCCCGGCCTGCTTGGAGATAAAGTAGGACTGTTGCTGGGATCAGTGGAGTAGCTCTCCTCCATATCGAGCCCTGGATTTCCAGTCCCTGCACGGCAGTCAGGATGTGTGTTGCCTCCCATGTCTCTCTCTCCCCCAGGATTTATAGAGCGCTCCCATAATGCAGTTCCTCTCTCTCAAAAGGAGGGCATAAATCTGCCTCTTGTTTTTGTCACCCCTTTTTTATTGGTTGGTGGGATTCTCTTTCACTCCCTCGCCTCTCTCTCCTTCTGCTTTTTCTATCTGTCACAGACACAGACACACGCACACGTGCAAGCACGCACGCACACACGCACGCGCACATACACACACACACACACACACACAATGCAACACAATACAATACAAGCAACAGCTAAATTGCATAAAACCAAAGGGCTAGTTTCCAAATGTGCATCCTGTTTTGCTTACATTGGAAAAAATACAACACAGTAAGATGAAGGTTTAAAGTGTGGTTCCCTGTTATTGTGACATCATAGCCCTGGTTTCTGATTTTGACACATTATTAGAGACCTTAGTGCTACACATTGTGCCACAGAGCCATATAATTCTGCATTCATTCATCTCACATGTATCCTGCCAAAACGTAGGCTAATACACCAATAGTAGATCAACATATTACCAAGTCAAAGTGTGTATCCTCGTTGGCCTAAATGCACATTCTAAGTATCTGGACATTTTCGAATAGAAAACAAACAGTATGTTTATGCCTACCCAGGAAGAAGTAATATAACTATAAAAGGTTCTCCCTACGAGTAGCGAAATGAAAGCTCATTACCAGCAGTGTGTTTTATCTAAATTCAGAGTTAATATTGGTTGGAATTACACAAAAGTGAAGCTCTGGCACAGACACACACACACACACACACACACACACACACACACACACACACACACACACACTTTCTAGTTTCGAGTGAATGACTTGATGATCATAAGGAGCTTGCTTCTTCGGTGGCTAAAATCAATCTGTTTTCGGTGGCTAGACAGATTGATGAGTAAATAACAGCGGCTTCAAAGTTGCTTGAAACAGCTCATGATGTTCATGATGTTCTTGAACATTTCACTTTTTTCTTTCCAATTTTCAAAATGAGAATTTGGTGTCAAATGGAACGAGGGGGGGGGGTCTCTGAAATGTTCAAGATGTTGTTTCTCCTGCATGCCTTACCCAGTTGGGTGGCTACTAGGTCACATCTATAACAATGAGCTCTCATTTTCTACAGAACTTAGCGGAGCTGAGTCGTGGCCCAGAGGACTCAATTAGAACGGTGGTGTGCTGGAGTTTCCATTCCCATTGGTAATTTGTTTACTTCGTAGCCAAGCAGCAGTGGCTAGAATAACCTTCAGTCCTGCTATGCAACCATCTCCAACTGAAGCTCCACAGTAGTAGCAGGCTTAGGGTGGCTCAGGTAGGCTCAAGTAGGGGTAAAGCGGGTGTGGAGTGGAGCGGGTGTGATGGGTCAATCTGCATGGTGCGCACACACTCAAGGTTATCTGGTTTCCCCGTTGCGCTCTCAGAGTCGAAATGCAGATGGAGCTGAATGCTTGGCCTCAATACCACAGGTCATGGACTAATTAAAGTTTTAGCATGTATGCTTTGCTTCTACATATCGTGACGTTAGAATTATAAGGTTCTATCTCCATTTTTGTCAAAATTGAGTTTTTTACATAACCTGATCCATTAGGTGTTTATTAATGCCTGTGTGCTGTTATTTTTACAATTTTGACATTTTTGAGTTAGTAATTCATACAATACAAAGGTTCCATCTCACAAAACATAATGGAATGTAAGAACGTTGACGCTCAATATCTCTGAACTACCCAAAACAAAACGGAGATAGAACCTTATCATTCTAAACGGAGATAGAACCTTATCATTCTAAACGGAGATAGAACCTTCTCATTCTAAACGGAGATAGAACCTTATCACTGTACATACTTTGTGTTTTGTCCCCCGCCCCCACCTGTGGTGTATGTCCCCACCTGTCCTACCCGCTGTACATACCTTATGTGTTGTTGTATTGTTCTTCCCATGTTGGATGTATGTTTATCTTGTAGATAGTACTAGTTATTTGTCTGTATTATCTTGTAGATAGTACTAGGTTTTTTTTTGTCTGTCTTACATGTAACGATGAATTGAGAATCAAGGACCCCAATTGAAATAAGCCAGTGGCTTTCTTGGGTTTTTATCCTGTTAGTTGACCTTGTATGTAATATGTACTTTCATGTACCTACTTCTGCAAATCTTCTAATAAAGTTTTCAATCAATCAATTTCAATCATTCTAAACGGAGATAGAACCTTATCATTCTAAACGGAGATAGAACCTTATAATTCTAACGTCACGATACATAGAGATAGGGACGTATAGCGACCCAGACGCACGCTGCTTTTGGGCTCTGCTTCCAGGCCACTACACCTGCTGTCGGAACCAAAGTGACAGGTGCGACATTTGTTATTCTGGTCCCTAAACGTCTGCCTCAGTCTGCGGGGAGTGCATTGTCGTTCGCCCGGTGCCAGCTCCTTTACTTGTGGCACCTGAGCGACTCAAAGAGCGGTCTCCTCTCCTGTGTGGAGCCCAATAACAGCACTGATAGTCTGGCTCACCAAGGGAGTGCGGTCCGCAATCAATAGCTCCGATAGTTAGTGAGTCATTTGGAAATAGATCCATTCACAAAGCAATGGGCTAACAATAATAAGGTGTAGCCAGATATAATAAAGATCATCACAATCGTAATCATAGGCTAATGATAGGCCGATAATAATTATTTGTAATATAAGTAGGGCTATAATATGCTAATAATAATAATAATAGAAATAACAAGTGATAAATAATAATGATAATGATAAGTCTAATATTGCATGATTGATGATGATAATACATTAATGACGGATTTTGAGATCTTTTAAGCGTCAGTTAAATTGATATTTATGAGACCTATTTTGTCATAAAAGACGGACATGAGGATATGGAGCTTAATCCTTATCAACACCTTATTATGTCACAGCAGCAGCCACTATAGCTATAGGCCTAAAAATATCAGCAACACTTGATCTAATCAAAAACCCAACCATATTCCTCTCTAACATCTGGTTCAGGTACTTTGAGGAGGCGCCAAACACAATATTCTGAATGGGATACGGCTTATTATAGACTACAGAAACTTGGATCATACATCGTATGTAGCCTGAACTCAACGGAAGGAAGGCATCACTCCGGAGAACAAGTGACACGTCCCGGGGGCAGTGGGGAGAGACTCTTGCACCCTTGTCTACCCAGGTCGGACCGCTTTATCACACAACAGCCACCTAACCCCCGCATAATCAGTCTCTACATGCATTCAACAGCATAGCAATCAGACTTAATTTTCGATATATACAGTATATATAAAAAATAAAAAAAAATTTAAAAAAAAGGATTTGGACTCCTTCCTTTCCCATTCATCGCCATGCATCTCCTAAGAACATCGCACACTCACACTGACAGATGCGGGTAAGGTTTGTATAAGCGCAGTTTGCCCTTCACCTACCGTTTCCAGAGTGCGCCACGGACAGCCCGACGACTATCAAAACCACCACCTCGGATATTCTCAGCATCTTCATCGTAGCTGGAAGCAAATTCTAACGGGGCACGATGACCTCTCTCTCTCTCTCTCCGCTCTCTCTCTCTCTCTCTCTCTCTCTCTCTCTCTCTCTCTCTCTCTCTCTCTCTCTCTCTCTCTCTCTCTCTCTCTCTCTCTCTCTATCTCTCTATCCCTCTCTCTCTCTATCCCTCTCTCTCTCTCTCTCTCCGATCCCTCTCTCTCTCTCCCTCTGTCTCTCTCTCTCCCTCTCTCTGTCTCTCTCTCTGTCCCCTCTTCTCCTTTACGCCCTCTCTCTTTCCAATCGGCGTGTCCCACTCCCAACGTTTCTTGTCTTCAAGCCGCAAAACAGTTCACTGATATGTCGGTAGAGAAGGTGAGCGGAGAGTGGGAGAATGCAAAGTATAAACAAGGCTGGAGAGAGCTTATTGTATAAGAAACTGCAGGTTCTACATGAGTCGTAAAGCTTAGGAGCTCTGTCTGTATGGCTGTTCCGATGTACAACTCACTGCTCTGAGCTGAGACGGGACATGAGACCAGCGCTCTCCTGGTCCAGACTGTTACGTCATGGGGAGGGGAGGGGAGGTATTCATATTATTATGTTTCCCCGCCCTCCCTCCCTCCCTCCCTCTCTCTCCCATCTTGGAGCATCCCAGATGTCACTCTTTTCTACGGTAAATCTCAGATATCATCAGGCGCATATTTGACAGCTTTTGTTAGAATTATATGGTTCTATCTCCATTTTTGTCAAAATTGAGTTTTTTACATAATCTGATCCATTAGGTGTTTATTAATGCCTGTGTGGTGTTATTTTTAAAATGTTGACATTTTTGAGTTAGTAATTCATAAAACACAAAGGTTCCATCTCACAAAACATAATGGAATGTAAAAACTGTGACGCTCAATATCTCTGAACTACCCTAAACGGAGATAGAACCTTAATTCTAAGATCACGAGCTTGTATATGCCTTAGAAGTTGTGCGTATATCTACTTAGGCATGGGTCCATACCCCCATGTTACACGCTTCTCCAAATGCTTATGTCTTAAGTCTGCTTCGGACATGGTAAGACTCGTGTTCTAAAACCGAATCGGAATATGAGGCTAAATGATAAGCAAAAACTAAGATTTAGCCTTTGCACATTCAGGATTCAGCCTACATTCCGATAACATAACCAGGACCAATCAGACATGACATTGGCAATCATTTAGAAATTGGACATAAATACAAAAATGTTAAAGGACTCAACAACATTAAAGTCATCCATAGGTCCATTACAGGTCAATTAAATTACATTTCACTAACCCTCATCTCCATGGAAACCCAAGCATCCAGGTAAACCTCCCCATTGTGGTATATCTTAACTGTTATTAACCTGTTGTGTATGTTTGTACGCACACGTGTGTGTGTGTGTGTGTGTGTGTGTGTGTGTGTGTGTGTGTGTGTGTGTGTGTGTGTGTGTGTGACGTCCAGCCTGTGTGTGTGTCCTGCAGGAGAGGAACATCTTCAACAGGATCTTTGGAGGGTTCCTAATGAGGAAAGCCTACGAGCTGGGCTGGGCCAACGCATGCTCCTACGGGTACGTGTGTGTCAGTGTGAGTGTGTGTGTGTGTGTGTGTGTGTGTGTGTGTGTGAGAGAGAGAGACAGAGTGTGTGCGTGTACCAATTTCAGACATACCTTTTGAAGTGTGTGTGTGTGTGTGTGTGTTTATGTATTATTCTAACTGTGTGTGTTTCATGCAGTGGGTGTCGACCCAGTCTGGTTGCTGTTGACGATATCCTCTTTGGGAAAGCCTGGGGAAATCCGTTGCATAAAGTAGCTACAAAGGTTTGAAGGAAGTGACGCCTCGCAACATGTCCAACCAATCAAATACCTTGCATGGGCGGAACTATAAAAAAACATAATATTTTTTTTTCCTTCTGATTTTCTTCCATTGTCTTCAATGTTGCAGGCTAGCATGGACAGGGACTCTCAGCAACATAGTCCTATATCTGGACAGAAAAGAGGTCGCACCTAACAACCAATGACTGTGAAAGAATGGACACATTGAAGTCTGATGTCACCCTGATTAATTTCAACAGTAGTACCTTGTGTTGCTAATCCGACCAAATCTGTACATCCTCATCGTCTTGGGTTGCCAAGACGAGAAGCATACAGGAACGCCTGGGCCTCTGCTGATGGAGCATGCGCACTGGGTTACTAAGACGAGAAGCACATGGGAACGCGCCTCAGCCCTCAGCTAGTTTCATTAAGACCGCACAATTTCATGTTATTTCATCATCAACCAATTTATTGTCATCCCTATCTAGCCTACTGCATCTAATTTTATTCTCGCTTCACATAGCTTAATCATAAAACTATAGGAGTTAGGTATGATGAGAAACTCGAGTATTGCATTCAAAGTTGAATCAAATGGTAATGATTTGAGAAATGAATTAAGACTGTTTGATCCAAAGCATATAGATCACGAGAGAACGGTAAACGTTGCAGTATACTTATAGAAAGCCTGACCTTCTGCCATGATGTCTCATTATCCACTTGATATCATGTGAAGTAGATTGCTATCCCACAGAAAACGTGATCCAAAGGTTTTAAATAGTCAAATAGGCCTGTCATAGAATATAACACGCACGTGGAGACTGGCAAATGGCAAGTCATTAGAGAGAAACAATGCTAAGCTAACTTCAGTGTACTCAATATACAGCAAAGGGCGGCAGTGGCACAGGAGGTAGAGCCGGCGTCTAATGATCGCAAGGCCAGCAGATCGGTGGTTTGAACATATTTATATGCATTATACTCATCATTAATTAATTAATCATCATAAAATATATTGTCATCTTGCATTCACAAATTGACAAATAAGACTTCGAAATGTTAATCCGCTAAAGGCCAGTAGAGCGCAAGAGAGACCATGATATCAGATAAAGTGTTGATATGTGTAGGCAATAACAGAGTGCACACAGTGACAGCATTTGACCCATTGTTTTCCGTGATACCACATACTTTTTCAGGATATTTATCTACGGTAAACTGGTTGCCTAATATTGTTTGTGTTGTCTGAGGACAATCTGCAGGTTTCAATTGGTAATGTACATTGAGAGACCTTTAACAGCATGTCCTAATATATCATCTTAGTGTATTGTTACCTATCATCATCAAGTCCAACAGTAAGAATTGGGATCTAGATTTGAAAGGTTGTCAGTCATTCCATTTCAAACCATATTACGAAAAATAATCTTAAGTAATAAGTAATATTTAAAAAGTAATACGTATAAGTAAATACATATAATAAAAAGTAATAATTATAAGTAAATAAGTAATATTTAAAAAGCAATACGTATAAGTAAATACATATAATAAAAAAGTAATAATAAATAAGTCATCTTATTGAACAAATAATTTAAATAAGTGTGGTTCTACTAATTAATTAACTGGATCTGAGTGCCATACGTTTGTGTGCCTTTGGATGCACTTCTGATCCCTGAGTACCTTCTGATTCTGAGTAGTATAAATCAAATCCCAGGCTATACTGTAGATCTGTATCATATGTCACAATCTCCCTCAGGGGGGACAATAGGGGATCTGTCCCCAAAAGAGGTAGCGATATCTTATGGAACTGCTCCTCTCCAGAAGAAGTGATGATGTTCCAAAAGGAGAGCAACCAAATCAGCACAAACCCCCTTTCATTTCTCTGGTTAATCTCGGTGCTATTATGGGGAGAGAGAAGGAAGCAGGGGGGGATGACATTGCTGAATATTTCATGTTTTTCCCTTTGGAATGAGACATATTTTTCCAGCCGCTAAGAGCCGATTGCACAGCCCCTGAAAGTTCTGTATTTCCCCCATATTGGTCCCTCTTCTTAGAAACAGACCTAAAATTGTCATCCATAATGCATGGGGCTTTTCTGTGTGGTGTAAGGAAGAGCTGCTGGTCCTGAGGGGAGAACCCAGGGGATGGGGGTCCAGATTCACAGTCTGCAGAACAGGGATTACCAAGGAATAGAGAATAGGGGAGAATATTATTTTTCTCATCGTTCTCATATAGCTGCATTATCGTGTTACTTGAATAATCAATGGTGACTATTCCTCCTCATGTTGGAGTAGTGTACCAAAGTACACAAAGAGCCCCCTCATTCTCATACCCCAGCAGTCCACTTTACATTACAGTCCACTTGACACAAATACCAGCTCAAATACTGTACTGTAAAATTGCCTGTCAACTTCTTGAAAGTAAACAGCAGTTTATTTGTTATGGAAAGCTTAAGCTAGACATGGTGTGTTGGGTTTTGAGGAGGAAGAGGAGTGGGCACTGAGTGTTGGCCGGGACAGACACAGAGCGCTGTGGAGCTATTGGCGGGAGAGAGATTCTTATGTGGGGCCACGTGCTGTCCAGGGCGTACTCCAGCCAACAGTTCTGAGCAGGACTCTCCAGCTATCTCCATCCACCCTTGGTTAAATGAACGTCTGACTATACTCTAGCCAGAGGGAATGGACGAAATGAAAGGCTCCATGAAAAAATGAAGCAAGAGAGATTTTCTGTCAATCCCTATACTGTTTACTTGATTTTTGGTTCAATCGGGTGGGGGTCGTTGTTGGGAGCAGTTCTTATCATAATGTAAGTATTGATCCCATGCACGGTAAAAGATAACATAAACAGCCTCAAAATCTCAAATAATAGGAGTTTAAAAGATATACTGTGAGACTCTGGAATGAGAACATTTTCACTAAGTTCCTTTCACATTTCTGCACGCAAGTCTTTTTCGTAAAACGTTCAATCCCAGACGCCTTAGGGGTCCAGATAATCACTTTAGTTTAGACAAAATGAGCGATGCTGGAAAGCTACATTACTTCCTCCTGCCTTCTGTCTGCGAGCTCATTTTCTTCCCGCCGCCATTAGCCTGCTAAAGCCATTTGGAAATGTGCAGTGGAGTGCCACTGTGTTCATCAGTATGGGCCACGCATTCCTTTAGTCAATTATCACCGGAACCTTATTTGCCTGCTTCTCCGCCGCACGAGCATTAGCCTGCCAGCAGCATCGCATGGGAAACCCTCTGAGGTTTATGCCTTTGTTGTTGTTTTGTGGTTGTGGTTTGTTTAACATTGTACATGTGGCAGTGGTTAATGTGTACAGTTATAGCACAAGGTTATAATGAGATTAAAAACAAGTGGCTTTTTTAATGAAGATATATATATATGTGTGTGTGTGTGTGTGTGTGTGTGTGTGTGTGTGTGTGTGTGTGTGTGTGTGAGTGTGTGTGTGTCTGGGGAGGCTGGTGGAGGTAGAAATCAGAGGACAGGCTTATTGTAATGCATGTAATGGAATGAAGAATGGTATCAAATCCCCTTCTCTTTATACTGTCGACAATATGGCATAATCATTATGATTATGTCATAATCATTGCCAGAATACAGTCTGTGGTGTTTTTGCTCATGATTAACTTTGAGGTCACTGTGGCAAAAAGGTATGATCAGAATTATGTGGTCAACATGTGTGGTAAGACTGGTCACTGGTATTTTTGCAGTGGCCATTTTGTGGTCGTTACATTACACTACACTACACACCTGCCTCCAAACCTCCGTGTCTCACGGGACAGGCTTGCAGTGTCCCAGCTAACATGTATCGCCAGTTATGGACTCTATGAATAATTGATTCAGATTCTATTTAAGATCATGACGAGGACAAACTGCGAGGGCCTGTACAGGCCAATATTTCTCCCCCCCCCCACGGCTCTAATAGAAGACCCCTTTAGTGGTGTTACTGCAGTCATTTTTTTCCTCCTCTCATTTCTCCCACTCCATTTTCCGTTCTATATTGTACTGTTCCACCTTCCAACTCCTTGGCACTATTTTAAGAACTGGAATAATTCCAGGAAATATGAAGGGTATTATAGAGGCATAGAGCTATGACTGATGGAGGTAGCGCGAGGAGCCAATGAGGGAGTGGGTTAGAATTGATCTGTGGTTTCATAGTGAACTAGCCCCTTAGTGTCATAACCGTAGAGATCATTAGGAAACAACGGGGCAGTGCTATAGTACATCTATTAGTGGATTGAACCATACAACCACGATCAATGCTTATCATATTGGGGCTATTGTGTGTGTAGAAAGGGCCCCATTTATTAGACCGGCCTGCGGATCGCTGCAGAAGGAGATGATCCATATGTATGGTTGCTTAACGCAGGAATGGGTTCGGCTGGTAGAGCTTCAGCACCATCAACAAATCAATCACACACACACACACACACACACACAGTGGATTGGTCCTAACACGTGTTTGGTTCTTAGGGTTCTTAAGGTTCTTCATTTCAGCACCATGGACAGCAGCACCCTTCTCTTTCATGTCCTGTGCTCTCAATAGGCTATATGCACACACTCTCTTCCGCATTCCGACTCCTGCCATGTACTTCATTTCCGACGTAGCTTGAAACACATAGTTTAAAGCCCGTTTTCCTTTTTACTTGCTGCGGTAGCGCAAGATCCCTGGATAAATCGACCCACATCGGTGATTGAAAGCTTCGGTATATCTTGCAGAGAAAACAAAACAAAAAACGCAGCCATGGTTTTTAAATACGCACGCCGGTGGGGGGGGACGTGACACCGGAAATAAAGTACATGGCAGAGTGTGAGAGAGTGTGCATATAGCCTATTCCACTAGATATAGAAAACCACTACCAAGAGAGGTAGACTCACAGTACATACTGTAGAGGAGAGGGCACAGTGTATGGAAGAGATGGTTGCTGCTGTCCAAGATCCTGAAATCAGCAATGTGTATGTCTCTCTATGTACACTTTTCTATGTCTAGTCTCTAGGCTGCCATGCTATGCTTTTGGCTGGCTTTTCCAAGAGCCTGGTGGCATTAATTGCATACACCCAACCGTCTGAGTGAATCACTACTGCTAAATGTGAAGAAGACATAGCAACAAAAGAGCAGGAGGAGGTTGGACGGTGAGTGTACAGTACACCCCATTTGACGTCATTCAGACTGACACTCTAAAGTCCTGTGCTCTGCATGCTGCAAACTGAGAGATAAGAACACTGACAAGTTACATGGTCAGGCCATGCCCCCGCTTCTCTCTCTTCATCCTGCTCCTCTCCTCGTCCCTACTTCCACTGTCCACCCACTCTCAAATATTAATGAATCCCTCAATCAAAGTTTCCCTGCATTAATATGCAAGAATAGAATAGATAGAACAAGATCGAGATAGATAGACGGAAATTGATAGATAGAAATAGAGACAGAGAGATGGATAGACAGAGAGACAGATAAATAGAGACAGAGATGGATAGACAGAGAGACAGATAGATAGAGAGAGAGAGAGATAGAGATAGAGATAGAGATAGAGATAGAGATAGAGATAGAGATAGAGATAGAGATAGAGATAGATAGATAGATAGATAGATAGATAGATAGATAGATAGAGGGGCAGGGGGGGTAGAAACAGACGGACAGAGATAGACTCACACTGAGAGTCAATTTTCCATAGGTCAGGAATTAATTCTCATTTGGTATTCCAGATTGGTTATTTAAATTGCCCTATTGTTTTGACTTTAACATTTCACCTGGACAGCACACATTAGAGTAATTGCCATGTCAAACATGTGTCCTGTGAAATACATATTATGTAAAAGTATCACAGGATCGCTTGGGTATGATCATTCACAAGTAGACTGCAAGACAGAGAGACAGAGAGAGAGAGAGAGGGGGGGGGGGGGCGGGGAGAGAGAGATTTTTAGGGAGTCACACGCTCTGCACTTCACTGTCTCAACTCTGAGTGTCCCTAAAGTGCTTTATTTTTAGACCCACATCCATGTAGTGTTGTGTGTTCTCTTTATGTACTGTAGAGTAGTTCCCCTAGCTCTACAGTCCAGATGTTGGGCCTGTTGGACACACACCCATTAGGGTGTCTGGGGGGTAGGGTTCTGACAACCTTCCCACATTCCCATCACATGGGACAACATCTGACAACATTCCCAGCACATTCCGGGAAAGAGGAGCTGTGTCCGTACGGAGTGGGAATATCACGGTGACATGGTAAAAAGACAAAGCTCGACGAGAACAGAGGAGAGCGGGAAATCAAGACGTTCGAAGGAAGTGGAGAGAGTGTCTTTGCCATTCGCTTCTTTTTGTAAAGCGTTTTTTCGGGGTCTTAGAAAAGCTCTATTCAAATCCGGTGTACAGAATTATTATCGTTAAGCTACGCTTGGGCATTTGTATGGATGTGCATGCTTGTGTGAGTGCGTTTGCGGTCATGCGTGTGTCAGGTGCGAGCGTGTGTGTTTTAGTGTACATTCAGCATTTCCAGACACCTGTCTCACCGTCCTGATAATGTCCTCTCTACCTGGCTAACAATCTCATCTACCAATCAACCGGCGAGCCAAACAGTTAAATCACCTGTCTACATGGTGGACTCATCAAACGACACCATCAGATCAACACTGACAGATGCTCGGTGGGTACTGACACACACACACACACATGCACACACACACACACACACTCACACACACACACACACACACACGCACCCTCTGTCAAATAAACACCCCGGGCCTAATCTGTAAGCACAGAGCAAAACAGAGAGAGATCAAATAAACCAAGACTGAACACATCAAGTAGATTAACTATCTCTCTCTCTCTCCCTCACCTAGTCTCTATGTCCTTTCCTCAGTCTCTCTCTTTCTCCATCTCTCTCCATCCATGTATCGCCATACTTTTTGTTTCTCCCCCATTTCTGTCCCTCCTCTCTTTCCCTGGCTCTCTCTCTCTCTCTCATTCGCTCTCATTCTTATACGTCTTCTCCATGTCTCGTTCTATTTCTCTATTATTCCCCCCTCTCTCTTTATGTACAGTATGTGCTTATCATTATCATTACTGTGTACCATGGGTGTCATTTGTATTTCATCTACAGTTTGTGTAGAACATCCCCATCTTCCCCTGCCGATGAACTCCGTTGTTTAGTAATATATAAACACAGTCATTTCCAGAGGTTAACAGTCAACATGTTTGTTTTCGATTTAGTCCGTTCAGTTCATCTGCTAGGAACGTATGTAATTAGAACTCCCCCCCAGAGGACCACAACAAAGGCTTCTGGGAAGAGTAATTATGAACCTGAGGAGGATTGCCCCCTCATTCTTTATGTTTTACTCGTTTTCTTTCTGCTGGTGTACGCTTCCCTTCCTCCTCCTCTTCCTCCTCCTCATCCTCCTTATCCTCCTTATCCTTCATGTCTCCATTTATGTTAAGGGCTTGATGCATATTCATGATGTCTCGAAGGTATAATTTTAGTGACATAAGAGGGTTAACTCCCTCTCTCTCACTCACCCCCCCCCCCACACACACACACGCACATACACACACACACACACGCGCACACACACACACACACACACACACACACTTAAGAGATACAAGCCACCTACAGAAAATAAATCCCCTAAAGGCAACAAGAGCCCCACAAATCTCTTTGCACATACATGCACACACAACACACAACACACACACACACACACACACACACACACACACACCCACCCACACAGAAAAAGCGCGAAATTACATTTGCAATGACGGTAAACATGTTAATCGAAATACTTGAAAGTTTAGACCAAAGCAAACTGATTTGCCCACTGGCAGAAGGGTGTAGGTTGTTGAGTTTGAAAGTGAGATGAATATTTCCCAATACAACCAGTGTATGGCTCATCTTGCTGGTTACATTACCTCTGTGCATCTACTGAGGTACTCTATACTCATCTTTTGGCTGTGCTGTGTGTGTTCTGCAAAAAGGCTGCAAAAACAACAACAAATCCATCAGAGAGATGAACATTAGGAGTGGCCAAATTAACTGTTTGGTACATTCGGAGAAAAAAAGAACGCACTGGTGAGCTCAGCACCACAAAAAGGTCTGAACGTCCATGGAAGACAAGAGAGGTGGATGATTACAGGATCCTTTACATGGTAAAGAAAAACCCTTTCAAAACATCCAGCCAAGTGAAGAACAGTCTCCAGGAGGTAGGCATATCATTATCCAAGTGTACCATAAAGGGAAGACTTCACATGAACAAATACAGAGGGTTCACCACAAGGTGCAAGCCATTCATAAACCTCAAGAATAGAAAGGCCAGATTAGACTTAGCCAAAAAACATCTAAAAAAGCCAGCCCTGTTCTGGAACAGCATTCTTTGTACAGATGAAACTGAGATCAACCTGTACCAGAATGATGGGAAGAAAAAAGTATGGAGAAGGAGACGCGTACCAAATAATATGTAAAAAATGGAGGAGGCAGTGTGATGACATGGGCATGCCTGGCTTCCAATGAGTGTTCCTAAGTGTTTATTGATGATGTGACAGAAGACAGAAGCAGACAGATGAATTCTGAAGTGTTTAGGGATATTCTGTCTGCTCAGATTCAGACAAATTCAGCAAAGTTGATTGGATGGCGCTACACAATACAGATGGACAATGACCCAAAACATACTGCGTAAGCAACCCAGGAGTTTTTTAAGGCAAAGAAGTGGAATATTCTGCAATGGCCGAGTCAATCACCTGATCTCAACCCGATTGAGCATGCATTTCACTTGCTGAAGACAAAACTAAAGGCAGAAAGACCCACGAACAAACAACAACTGAAGACTGCTGCAGTAAAGGCCTGGCAAAGCAACACAAAGGAGGAAACCCAGCATTTGGTGATGTCCATGTGTTCCAGACTCCAGGCAGTCATTGCCTGCAAAAGATTCTCGACAAAGTATTAAAAATGAACATTTTATGTATGATTATGTTAATTTGTCCAATTACTTTTGCGCTCCTGAAAATAGGGGACTGTGTATAAAAATGGTTGCAATTCCTAAACGTTTCATACAATTTCATACAAAACACACATACAGTATTTGTGTTCAACCCCGTGAATTAAAGCTGAAAGTCTGCACTTCAATTACATCTCGATTGTTTCATTTCAAACCTATTGTGGTGGCATACAGAGCCAAGATTATGGAAATTGTGTCACTGTCCAAATATTTCCGCACCTAACTGTATAACCCCAGTCTTCCACACTCCACATATTGGTGTATAAATGTCTCCGCTGCTTCCCCACATACATCACACATCCTATCAACATTTGCACCAAACTTACTTAGGATTACATTGATGCTCTACCAACTGAGCAGTGGACCAGTGATCATCATAGTCATCGTCTTTATATTCATATATCAATAGATATTAGATCTCTCTCCTTAGTGACAACTGGTCTCACCACAGTACTCACAGAGTAAGTCATATTCACATCTCCATAATCCTGGACAAATTCCCAACCGCTAATACATAAACATTGAGCATGTTCTAAACACGAAACCACTTTGCTGTGTTTCACTTTTGTTAAGTGTTTTAAAAATGTTGTTACTCTTTTGTTTAGGCCCGGCGGGCAGCAGTTAGGTTCTGGAACGTTTCAACGGTTCTACTCTGTTAAACCTGTTTATTTATGGTGACAGGTTTATTATATCTTTCAACTCATTTGCATAGGTAATGAGGCCATATTTTGGGTGCCGGTTAAGATTTAAGATGGCAGCAGCTAATTGGAAAATTACTCTATAAGACGCCATTAGGTAGATTGTTTTTTTCCTACTGTTTGCATGGGACTAATAAATCGTGGTCCTCACGGCTTCAGACAAATTGACTTGTTATGTTTTTGGCCCCAGATGAAACATGTGAAATAGGTTAATTGCTTTGGCCTCTCTTTTGTAATTCAAGAAAAACAATTTGAAGCACATAAGCTTTTTTAAATCCGGCTTTCGCTGAGCGGTTGAAGAGCCAGCAATAGATGACAGTCAACGAGACAGAAAGAAGGAGAGGATGAAGGAGGGAGAGAGATGGAGAAGGTTGAAAAGGTCTTCCTGGATGATTTAAATTTAAATGTATTTCCTTGCTCTGTTTACAGTGCAAATCTTCATCAAATAGCAGAGGAATTACTAGTCTTTCATGGCGATTCATCAGGTCAGAACAAACAGAAAACAGTGTTTTTTTTCTACCACACACATGCACGCACACGCACACGCACACACACACACACACACACACACACACGCACACGCACGCACGCTCACACACGTACGCACGCACACGCACACACACACACACACGCACACACACACACACACACACACACACACACGCACGCACACACACACACACACACACACACACACACGCACGCACACACCATTCTGGCCTGTGGGCCCTGTGAGTGTTTGTTCACCGGGACTCCTGCCGGTGAGAAAATGGGAATTTTAATGAACCCTCCACACCCCCTCCTGTTGGTCGGAGAGGCAGTTTACCCCATGCAGCACAACAATGGACCAGTGATTTCATTAGAGAT
>NC_137687.1:7840284-7905284 GCF_963989245.1 Nansenia antarctica
ACCAACCTGTCACAGAACAATTTTATTGGCTGCCTAGTGCCTACTTGTTCCCGGTTTCACCAGCTCGTGACCTTAGACTGATAAGGTTCTATCTCCGTTTAGAATGATAAGGTTCTATCTCCGTTTAGAATGATAAGGTTCTATCTCCGTTTAGGGCAGTTCAGAGATATTGAGCGTCAAAGTTTTTACATTGCATTATGTTTTGTGAGATGGAACCTTTGTATTTTATTAATTACTAACTCAAAAATGTCAACATTTAAAAAAATAACACCACACAGGCATTAATAGACACCTAATGGATCAGATTATGTCAAAAACAAAATTTTGACAAAAATGGAGATAGAACCTTATAATTCTAACGTCACCAGCTGCTGTCACATCTGAGTATCTTTGTGTGAGCGTGTTCACTGGCTGTATATTGCTTGTGTATGTGTGTACACGTGAGGGGGTTTCTGGGTCTGTGAATGTGTGTGTGTATATCAGTGTGTGTATTAGTGTGTCTGCGGGACTTGTGGTGTGTACATAATGAATATTGATGAGGAAGCGTGGAGGGAGCTTCTGGTTGCAGTTGGCAGCCAGACATTCCGTCTTTGGGAGACTTAAGGACGGTGTTGGTGTGTATTTGTGTGTGTGTGCGCGGGTGTGTAATCAAAATGGTTATTCTCCATACACAGACAAGGTCATTATTTACAGCATACCCAATGCTGTAGCAACCAACATCAAAATGTTCAGACTTTTATTTTGAAACACGGAACTAAGTTTTGACGTTGAGAATCACAACAGAAACTCGCTAGTCAAGCCAAAATACTGAAACGCAATGGATTCGGTGAGTAATCCTCACTGCTACCTAGTTAACTAGAACACTACTTTACATTGTTAGCAGCAGGCTCACAAAACAAGCTGTGTTAGTTGACTAGCGATGTGTCATTGATATTCAACAACGCGGAAATGTATTCACATTTTTCCGAAAGAAAGGTCCGATCGTTACATCAGATCTCGACATGAGGACCAAAGCATTAAAAGGTGTCATGTATCATTGAATCATTCAAAGTTCAAAGTTAATTGTATTTGTCACGTGCATATCGTACAGGTAGCTTTAGCAATAAAAGGGCCAAAGGTGAGCTCTCCTGTGTTAGAGAACAATGGATGCCAACTTTTGCAGAGAGATGTAGAGCGAGGTGTGAGAGTCAAGAGGAGGAGGAGGAGGATGAGGAAGACAGGCAAGAGCGAGAGGACAACCAAGACTACATCCTAGGGGAGCAATTGCCTCTGATGAGATTTGGGCCACTTTTGGTTGACCACGTTGATGAAGTGGGTTTCAATCTCTCAAACAGGTGGCAACGGGGAAGGAACATCATCGGCCAGTGTGACATTGTTGAGGTTCCTGGCCAGTGAAGGGGGAACATCACTATGTGCGCAGCTATAAATCACCCAGGCGTCCTCCATCACCATTCAACCCTTGGCCCCTACAATAGTGGCCATCTCATTACTGTTCTGGACACACAACACAATATCCTCACCCCAGCCGAGCAGATTGATAGCCCAGAGCAGCCCAGGTATGTATGTCACCTGGGACAACGTACGTTTCCATCGGATTGCTCCGGTCCGCAACTGTTCATCGACCACCCACGTTTTTTCCCGCTCTTCATCTGTCACTATCTCCATTTCTCAAACCTATTGAGGAGTTTTTTCAGCTTGGCGTTGTAAGGTACAGTGGAGTGCAAAGATGTGGGCACCCCTAAGTCAAGATGCCTTTTACAGTGAATATCTAAGTGAAAAGAAGCAAACCTAACCTCTAAATGGTACCACGTTAAAGATGACACATTTCATCATATTTTAAAGCAAGGTTAATTTTTATTTTGAACTTTTTACAGTTTCAAAATAATACAACAAAGAAAAAGGCCTTGTGTCAAAGTTTGGGAACCATGTCAGCTATCACTTTGTAACTCCTCCTTGGGCAACTATAACATCTTGAAAGTCTTTCAATTCTTGTTTTTGTCATTTTTCCCCATTCTTCCTGGCAGAACACCTCTAGCTCAGAAATATTCTTTGGCCTTCTTGCATGCATGGCATGTTTGAGATCTCTCCACAGATTGTTAATAATATTCAAGTCTGGGGACTGTGATAGCCATTCCAAAACCTTCATCTGTCTTTCATGGAGGTACTTCATGGTTGAATTTGAGGTATGCTTCGGGTCATTGTCTTGCTGGAATACCCAACCTCTCTTCAACTTCAATTTCTGGACTGACCTTCGAACATTAGCCTCTAGAATGTCTTGATATTTGGTGGAATCCATTCTTCCTTCCACCCACACAATATTGCCTGTGTCCCCAGCTGCTACACAACCCCAAAGCATAATGGATCCACCTCCATGTTTAACAGTTGGCAAGGTGTTCTTCTCTACTAATGCTTCACCCTTTTTTCTCCAAATATACCTCTTTTGGTTGTGGCCAAAAAGTTCAATTTTGGTTTCGTCAGTCCAAAGCACATTGTTCCAATAGGCTTCAGGTTTCTCAAGGTTTTCTTTTGCATACTTCAGACGCTTAATTTTGTGTCTGATAGTTTAGAAGGCATGGAGTTACTTCAGAATATATAGTTCAACCCTGGAATTATATTCACCTGACTCATTGAAGCCCTAACAAGTAAATCACATTTGGTCTGGGCCTTAGTAATCATCTTCCCAAAAATTATTATTATATTATGCAGAAGGCTTCTTTTCTTTTGTCTATTGTTTGTTCTGTATGAAAAACATTTTAAAATCCAAATGTGTTTGCTTAGCTATATAGAGTATTTCAGAAAGAAAATAACATTATATTCTTGTATTTGTCGTTAAGCAGAGCACAGATAGAGAAAAATAAACCTTCAAGTCTATTATGATATCAGAACCATCTATTAAGTCTATTATGAATCTTCAAAACTATAACTTAGAAATAAGAAGCGGCAGACAATAATTTTTCTCTAAGATCATAAACAATAATAGCAATAACGACGGCATCCTTTACAATACTGTTGACAGACTAACAAATCCCCCAACACCCTTTGCTCAGGAGCTCCTCTGTGTCAGGCATGAAAAACATGTCACCATTAACAGCCCCAAATAGGGCTGACATAACAACCACGGCATAATTGAGCACATCAGTGTTCAATTGGTTCTTAGAAGTGTCTATTCATTTGATGGTGTGTGTGTGTGTGTGTGTGTGTGTGTGTGTGTGTGTGTGTGTGTGTGTGTGTGTGTGTGTGTGTCATTTGACAACAACATTTAATTTTGAGAAGACATAACATTAGTTTGACTGGAGCTTTTGCAGGAGATTTGTGGAGTTTAGAGTTAAGAGAGAGTGAGCCATGCTTTCAGAGAACATTATGGAAGCGAGAGAACATGTAATCAACTATCTTTATAATAACACACTGATCTCCCCAATGCATAAAGACCTGGTGTCCCATGCTACAAGGACGCCCTCATGTGGCCAAGAGAGGGCACTGACTATCCATTTCATAAAGTCACTGGTGAGACCAGAATGAGCAAAATGGGTAACAGTAACATTAATGACCCATTCGTATATATTTCATACTCTATGGTTGCTCTTCAGTGTAGAAAAGTAGCAATGAAAATATGCAAGAGACTGATAACTGTATCTCCTCATCATGTTGACAGATTTCATAGAGATAGAATATTCTGTCTGTAATTTGTGTAGCCCTACACGAGAAACTACTACTCCCTAGTCAGCTGCTGCTGGCTAGCTGATGAGAGCTCGAAGGTCGAAGTTCAGAGTTCAGGTCAGTCGTGTCAGATCACAGGATCTCAGAGGATGTAGAATGCTGGACACCTTTACCTTCGTCATTAGCAGGGTGTGTTGCCTCCGTAAAAATTGCATATTTTACCAAGTCTGCTGTATCTCTTTCCAATGCTTCCTTTTAAAGAGATGTGACAGGATTATTTTATCATTTCAGTGACTAGTTCTAAAATGTGTGCTCAGTAGCCAAAAAAGGGTCCCCAAAATAGACAGAAATTTGTCAAGAAATAACCTGATTGGGGGAAAAAAAAGGGGCACACCTCTCCAGTCCTATGAGCAAAATATTATTTTTGCTTCAGTGCTTTGTTTTCTTGTTAGCCTTGTGGTGTTGTGTTCAAAAAACAATATACAGTATTTGGCATTTATTGTTGTTTATTATGATCATTGGTTTCACTGAGTCTGCATAGGAAAGTTAGGCTGTACTGATTTCCCAATAGTGGATGAGTTTCAGCTTTATTTAGGCTAGAAGCCACATATAACAATGAATCTATGACCAACCCCACACCACCTACTCACTGTGTGTGCGTGTGTGTGTGTGTGTGTGTGTGTGTGTGTGTGTGTGTGTGTGTGTGTGTGCGTGCGTGCGTGCGTGCGTGCGTGCGTGCGTGCGTGCGTGCGTGCGTGCGTGCGTGCGTGCGTGCGTGTGTGCGTGTGTGTGTGTGCGTGCGTGTTCTGGGGGTTTATAATTTCAACACAAATTAATGTTTTGCATATGGAAAGTAACTACACTACAGGTAACGTTAGGTAGCTACTCTTATTTAAGTTGAAATGCACAGCTAGTTTGCATGGCATGTGCTACAAAAAATAATTCTAGATAAATTGATTATTCCCAGGCCTCTGTACCTTGTCCCAGGTATCAGGACAACACGACACCAGACAACACAAACTTATCAAATAGATAATATTTAAGATAAGAACACAATTGAACTGTATTGACATGATATGCAGGCCTTTATTTTATCATTACTATGTCATTTGCTGTTGTACAAAGAATAGCAGATCTTATCTTATCATATAAAGCATAAACAGCATTCAATGACCTTTGACCTTTGTCACGCAATCCTTCAGAAGTATTGCAATCAGTTCTTGCAAAATACTGCTCCATGTCAGTTGATGCTAGCATGTTTGTAATTCATTATAGGGAAATTATGCAACAAATATGATCAATGCTTGTTTAGCTATACCAACCGCATTCATTACCAAACCCCTAGATGCACATTTTCAGAGAATTCAAGGCCTGTTTGGCTGACATGATCATTCACAGAAAATGTCATCAAAATCTCTGGTCATCACAGAGATAACACAGTAATCAGCTTATAGACAAAAAATATTGCTCATGCTGATGAAACAACAAATCATTAAGGCATTATTAATTCAGATAAAGTCAAATCAAAGCAAATACTACCACAGAACTCTAAAAGCGTTCAGATTAAACAACCCACTGAAGCAACCAACAACAGAGAAAGTGTTTAATTAAAGAGGTCCCAAAAGTCATTCCCATGTTGATCTGTAATGTTGCAGAGTTGCAAAAGTGGTTAGGAGTAAATGTGAAAAACTATGTCGTAAGGCTTTTCTGCGTTTCTGAAAGTGGTGTGTTGCTTCAACCTCCAGTTTCTCAGTATTTTTATGATGATGAGGAAAAATAGTCATAGTGTGTCAATTGCCAGTCCCTTAGGTTCACATTCATAAGCATTATAATGAATAAGTGGACAGCCGGACAGCCATCCGGACAGCCTCTTAAGAGACTGTAGGTTATAGTTGACTCTAAGTGCACCCCCACCCGTCTGAGTGATAGAGAGTGTTATAAGGTGAACCCTGCCCCTTGGTCCACACTCACACACTCTGGATATAAGGGCTGAGCCCACAGCCTATTCTCTCCGAGTCCCAGTGAGTGAGTGTGTGTGTGAGAACAGATATAGAACTCCCCCATAACAGGACCCACTTCACAATCAGACATCACCTATACACCAGCACCACAATGCCTGCAGACTATAATGGACGATGGGAGATGGTGACCAACGACAAGTTTGAGGATATCATGAAGGCCATTGGTAAGCTGTTTTGTTTTTGACGGCTATGAAAAAAGGGATTATATGATAATCATGGGGGTGGGTCAAATAGCCACCGATACAGAGAGAGAGAGAGAGAGAGAGAGAGAGAGAGAGAGAGAGAGAGAGAGAGAGAGAGAGAGAGAGAGAGAGAGAGAGAGAGAGAGAGAGAGAGAGAGAGAGAGAGAGGGGCTGATTGAGGGAGACTAATAGCCTACTGAAGAGACATAGTGAACATAGCGTGTGTACATGAGAGAGAAAGAGAGAGAGATGATGCTATGCTGCTTCATTTACTTATTGAGCTGCTGTCAGACCTGCCTACTAACCTCCACTGTGCGAACGGCTGTCGCTTGTTACCAAACCGAATAAATATTGATTCACTCTTTTAGACATTTTTTATCTTCCGAATTCTGGGGAAGAGAAGAAGACTCTGACCCTGGCTCAGGAATGCTCCCGTGTAGCTCAGAAAAGCCAGACACCAGACGCTGGGCACGGCATTGATCAGCACAAAGTCTTTAATTATTCACGACTTTATCTGCAATTCATAACGGGCCCACTCAGCCCCACAAATCCAAAATGTCTCGTGGGCCCCACTCAGCCCCACAAATCCAAAATGTCTCGTTGCGTGCCTCTCATTTGAAGGAAGGAATGGAAAATTACACGGTGTGGGTGTCACCCGTATGGAAATAGGGAAGAAATATAATTCTGATGTGGAAATAAAATACCTTCATCAAAAAAGGGGACCGGTACAAATGGAATATGAATAAAGAATTGGGAAACGGGGGAGTGTCTCTTTAAGCAGGGCTCACAACTCAATGGGTGGTGAAACTCATGTAGGGCTATTTCTTGGGTTAAAGCCAAAGGGTAAATGAAATTGTCACTAGTGTGATCTGAGTGGAATAGTAATGATGCCATTGGGTGTAAACCGAGTTATTAGACCCCTTTTTGAAGTTTTAAAACATGGTAAACATGATAAACATGTCGGTGACCTCGGTATGGGCACCAGCAGCCCATATGATAAGACAGTAAGAGGAGGGCTGAGCGAGGTCATTAGATTAGTTGTCTCCGGTTAATTTTCACAGCTTGTAGTTTAACGTCAAACTGGGGACTGGCCCTGGGCTCCTCAGAGACCGTTTGCACTTTGTTGTATCGTGAGCTTAGAATGATAAGGTTCTATCTCCGTTTAGAATGATAAGGTTCTATCTCCGTTTAGAATGATAAGGTTCTATCTCCGTTTAGAATGATAAGGTTCTATCTCCGTTTAGAATGATAAGGTTCTATCTCCGTTTAGAATGATAAGGTTCTAACTCCGTTTAGAATGATAAGGTTCTATCTCCGTTTAGAATGATAAGGTTCTATCTCCGTTTAGAATGATAAGGTTCTAACTCCGTTTAGAATGATAAGGTTCTATCTCCGTTTAGGGTAGTTCAGAGATATTGAGCGTCAACGTTTTTACATTCCATTATGTTTTGTGAGATGGAACCTTTGCACATCACACCTGAATAACACCAATAATTCATAACACAATGAATGAAAAGGTTTAATTGTTCACTAAAAGTCATAATTACTGCATTGTTTGTTTTGGATTGACCTCCTTAAAATGTAATGTGTGTGTTTCCTTAAGACATCGACTTTGCCACACGTAAGATCGCCGCCCACCTGTCCCAGACCAAAGTGATCGTGCAGAACGGGGACAAGTTTGAGACCAAGACCCTGAGCACCTTCAGGAACTACGAGGTCAGCTTCACCGTGGGGGAGGAGTTTGAGGAGCACACCAAAGGGCTGGACAACAGGATGGTCATGGTAGGAACCATAGCGACCACAGTCGAGAATACCCTCATTCTACCTAATTCTGTCCTTACCGCTTCCAATTCACCTCTTCAAAAAGTTTTCCCTAGGCTCGTCTTTTGTTCATGCGTCTCTTATATGTTTTTATCTCTCATCTCTGACTGGTGTGTGTGTGTGTGTGTGTGTGTGTGTGTGTGTGTGTGTGTGTGTGTGTGTGTGTGTGTGTGTGTGTGTGTGTGTGTGTATGTGTGTGTGTGTGTGTGTGTGTGTATGTGTGTGTGTGTGTGTGTGTGTGTGTGTGTGTGTGTGTGTGTGTATGTGTGTGTGTGTGTGTGTGTGTGTGTGTGTGGTGTGTGTGTGTGTGTGCATGTATTATCAGACATTGGTTACCTGGGATGGAGAGAAGCTGGTGGCTGTCCAGAAGGGAGAGAAGGCCAACCGTGGCTGGACGCACTGGATCGAAGGGGATCAACTACACCTGGTGAGACAGGGAGAGAGAGATATTCCATATTCTGTGTTCTGTGATATTCCATATTCTGTGTCTATTTTTTATTTATTTTAACCCTTTATTTGAAAGTGTATGTATATGATAGCAATTGAGTGCTGCAGTGAAATCATTCTTCAATTAATCAATAAATCTTTGATTGGTATGGCAATAAATTCTTGTATCTTTGATCTTTTTTTTAAGGAGATAACCTGTCAAGACAAAGTCTGCAAACAAGTCTTCAAGAGGGCGCAATAAAATCATCACTTGTTATCACATGTGTGTGTTTCTTGTCTGTATGTCCTATATATATATATATATACTTATATATTGTATATGATTTTAATAAACACATAATTGAACACTCATCATTGACCTATCTATAAATAATCTATGTAGGTGTGGAAGCTCATTTTGTATTAACCTTGTTATTCTTAAAAACTCAGTAATGTAACATCTTAACAGCATATGTGTAATTATTATCAATTGATAAGAGAACAGAACTATGAGTAGAGTTGCAAATCAAGCCTACAACATTAATCAACTGAGTTCTGATGGTCTGTGGCATTAGCTGACCCATTAGAATGACTGTCAGTGCCAGATGAACGCAGGGAGAAACCTTTGACCAGATAGAAGTGAGGAGATAAGAATGTTGAATGCTCTGTGCAGGCTTTTTTTTTCTTTTTTTGGAACACGGATTTGACCCCGAATTGCTCTGACCTGCCAACACATTTTCATATAGTGCTATCATGACTAGATTGATGTTTAACACACAACAGAGGAGGCAGTTATTTTTTAAAAGAGCTAGAACACACCAACAATAGTCAATTCTAGAGTCTGCATCTGAGCATTGCCTAAAGATGTATGTTGTTGACAGAAACATCAGTACTAGACTTTTAAGTGGGTCTATAGGCCAGTGGGTTTAGATCACAGCACCTAATAATCACACCATTTCATTTGGATCAAGTAGACTTACACTATAGGCTGTTAGTCTTCTTGAGCACTAAGGAACTTGAAAGACGTATGTGTGATTGTATTTACAGTACAGGCCAAAAGTTTGGACACACCTTCTCATTCAATGCGTTTCCTTTATTTTCATGACTATTTGGTACATTGCAGATTCTCACTTGAAGGCATCAAAACTATGAATGAACACATTAGGAATGATGTACTTAACAAAAAAGTGTGAAATAACTCTAAATATGTCTTATATTTTAGATTCCTCAAAGTAGCCACCCTTTGCTTTTTTGTTGTTAATAAAATATATATTTTTGGTTGTTAATAAAATCTATAATAATAATATTAAATATATATATATATATAATTACATATTATTATTAACACATATTATATTAAATATTATTATTATATATTTTATTAACAACAAAAAAGCAAAGTGTGGCTACTTTGAGGAATCTAAAATATAAGACATATTTAGAGTTATTTCACACTTTATTGTTAAATACATAATTCCTATGTGTTCATTCATAGTTTTGATGCCTTCAGTGAGAATCTACAATGTAAATAGTCATGAAAATAAAGGAAACACATTGAATGAGAAGGTGTGTCCAAACTTTTGGCCTGTACTGTATTTTCAATTTAATAATACAATATTGGTTAACGGGGGGGAGGGGGGGAACGCACCACCCATTCCATAACTTACATGAGGCTGTGTAGCGTTGGCGCATGGTATAGTACAGTATGTACTAGTTCACCACCGGATCTCAGACACAGGAAGCTCCCATAGTACGATCCACGTCGCCAGAAACATTCAGCGCTGGAAGCCTGACTTAATGCCCGTAGCGTGGTGAAGGGACGTCGGGCAATTCGCGATCCATTACCCGTCAAAGTTGAAACATGGTAAGACCAGAACAACAGAGGTAGGGCATCGGTGAAACGCTAAGAAAGTTTGACCGGTGTTCCAATAATTGTTGTTATTATCAGTACATTGCGTTCTTCTAAAGCTTTGTTTGAAGAAGTACATTTCTGATCATAATAAGCCTCTACTGTACAATGCATACTTTAAATGTAGTGTAGCTATCGACTTGGATTATCGAGTATCATATGAACATATGTTTACAATTTACTTACAATAATATTATGTCATGAACGATCTACAAAAACAAACAACGATCGACAAAAACTCTTGGCAGCTGCTCGGTGCCCTTTCATGTTTGCAAGAAAAGTGTGTCAATACAACAGTTGGTTTACCTACAATTGAATAATAACCATGTTCGCAAATCTTTGTTGGAGATTGTTGGAGCCTATTTAATACTCAGATCAGAGCAAATCAGCCATGCAGCTCAAATGTGGATTGAGGAGAATAAACAGACACGCCCCCCTCCCATATTAACCAGTCGGCGTTGAACAATCGCTACTTTTAATCAAATAAAATAGAACTTCTAAATCGTGACGTTAGAATGATAAGGTTCTATCTCCATTTTTGTCAACATTGAGTATTTTACATAATCTGATCCATTAGGTGTTTATTAATGCCTGTGTGGTGTTATTTTTAAAATGTTGACATTTTTGAGTTCATAATTAATAAAATACAAAGGTTCCATCTCACAGAACATAATGGAATGTAAAAACTTTGACGCTCAATATCTCTGAACTGCCCTAAACGGAGATAGAACCAACCTTATAATTCTAAACTCACGAAACGTCTTGACCCGCAGCGTATAACATTTTCTACAACTACACAAATGATACTATATAAATGTACTGTATAAAGACATACTTTGTGTCAACAGTTTATTTTTTTCTACATGGTAAAAAATCACTGTCATCTTATCAACATAACACAACACTCAGTTTGAGGGTGAAGCTTACAAGGACCGGATGAATGATTGATATTTATTTGTTTGTGATGTGAGGCATGTTGTTGAATGCCACTCACTCTTGTTTCTTCTTCTCTTTCAGCCTCTCAGGTTAGACATCAAGCGGAGGCTGACAGCTCGGTCGGACCGTGTGAAGAGTGTCGACCTGCACCCGACTGAACCGTGGATGGTCGCCAGCCTCTACAACGGTAGTGTCTGTGTCTGGAACCATGAGACACAGGTACTATTCTTACTACTTTGTTCACTCATTAATTCACTCATTCAGCTTGTGGCATTTAATGTGGTATAGATTTGAATGGATTCCTTGTCCATGATGATGAGGATGATGATACACTGTTGAATCCCATTTCTCCGCAGACCCTGGTGAAGACCTTTGAGGTGTGTGACCTGCCAGTGAGAGTGGCTAAGTTCGTAGCCAGAAAGCATTGGGTCATCGCTGGAGCAGTAAGTGTCATAACTCTCTTATGATGCATCGTAGTGGACGCTACCATGCTTTGGATGGAACACGTTCTATTTTTTTGAATATGTTTATATTGGTATGTCGTCATACTTCTCTTTCTCTCTGTCTTTTCTCCTTCTCAGGATGACATGCAGATCCGTGTGTTCAACTACAACACTCTGGAAAGGGTTCATATGTTCGAGGCCCATGCAGATTACATCCGTTGCATAGCGGTCCATCCTTCACAGCCTTACATCCTCACCAGTAGTGGTATGCACCACACACACACACAACTAAGATGCCTCACTGTTTTTCTCAACCTGAATATTTAGTTAATCCCCTGTGTGTGTGTGTGTGTGTGTGTGTGTGTGTGTGTCTCTGTGTGTCTGTGTGTGTGTGTGTGTGTGTGTGTGTGTGTGTGTCTGTGTGTGTGTGTGTGTGTGTGTGTGTGTGTGTGTCTAGATGACATGCTGATCAAGCTGTGGGACTGGGATAGGAAATGGATGTGTGGTCAGGTGTTTGAAGGACACACCCATTATGTCATGCAGATCGTCATCAACCCTAAAGATAATAACCAGTTTGCTAGCGCCTCTCTGGACAGGACCATCAAGGTATAGCCCAGGCACAGACACCCACACTCGCACACACACACACACACACACACACACACACACACACACACACACACACACACACACACACACACACACACACACTTGTACACACATTGACCATCGCTGAATGGATTGACTAAACAGTCAATATGAAGCATTGCATTTCTGCTGTTGCAGGTGTGGCAGCTGGGCTCCTCCACCCCAAACTTCACCCTGGAGGGCCACGAGAAGGGAGTCAACTGTATCGACTACTACAGTGGAGGGGACAAGCCTTACCTCATCTCAGGGGCTGACGATCGCCTGGTCAAGATCTGGGATTACCAGGTATCTGTTGACATGTCTGTAGACATGCTTACACATGCTCCCTCACGTGCATGCACACACACACACACACACACGCACACACACACACACACACGCACACCCTCCTTCTCTCTCTCGTTCTCTCTTGACTGCTCTGCTCCTCCTTCCCCAGAATAAGACGTGTGTGCAGACACTAGAGGGCCACGCTCAGAATGTGTCCTGCGTCAGCTTCCACCCAGAGCTGCCAATCATCCTCACCGGCTCAGAGGACGGTGGGTACAGTCGTTCCCTTAAGATGATCACATGACATGTTATGTCACAACAGAATAAGTAAAAAAAAAAACATACATCAGATCAGTGTCTGCTTCAGCCAAGGAAGGAAGTAGGAAGACAAGCTTTCAATTTCAACAAATATTTCTTATGTTTATGGACTTTTCAGGCACGGTACGGATCTGGCACTCCAGTACGTACAGGCTGGAGAACACGCTGAACTACGGCATGGAGCGCGTGTGGTGTGTGTGCGGCCAGCGGGGCTCCAACAGTGTGGCGCTGGGGTACGACGAAGGCAGCATCATCATCAAGGTACTAGTACTGAATAAGTGGAACATTGCTTAAGAAAGACCAAAGAAGGAAGACACTCGTCTCCCGGAGTTCTTAGCATGACGTCCTCAGCGCTTAGCGTAGTTTCTCCCCTTTCCTGCCCCTCTCTCACCTTCCATCTCCCTCCCTCTCTCTCTCTCTCCCTCAGTTAGGGCGTGAGGAGCCGGCCATGTCGATGGACTCTAACGGTAAGATCATGTGGGCGAGACACTCCGAGGTTCAGCAGGCCAACCTGAAGGCCATGGGAGACGCGGAGATAAAGGATGGAGAGAGGCTGCCTCTGGCCGTGAAGGACATGGGGAGCTGTGAGATTTACCCCCAGACCATCCAACACAACCCCAATGGCAGGTGTGTGTGTGTGTGTGTGCATGTGTTCTGTTTCGATTGTGTCCATTGTGTGTAGGCACCATGATTTGTTGATTTTGGATTGTAATCATGTGTACATTCATACATCATGTGTACATGCTTGCGTGCTGCAGGTTTGTGGTGGTGTGTGGGGATGGAGAATATATCATCTACACCGCCATGGCTCTGAGGAACAAGAGCTTCGGTTCTGCTCAGGAGTTTGTCTGGGCCCACGACTCCTCTGAGTAAGTCAACTACACTTCTGTTTGACAACTCATATCATCATCTAGGTATGAGGTCATCTACGGTCTATTCATGGTCCAGTTTGGTCACGCTGGACTAATTTCACTTCTTTGATTTCCATCACAGATATGCCATTCGGGAAAGCAGCAGTATGATTAAACTCTTCAAGAACTTCAAGGAGAAGAAGTCTTTCAAGCCAGATTTTGGGGCTGAAGGTGAGCTGTGTGTGTGTGTGTGTGTGTGTGTGTGTGTGTGTGTGTGTGTGTGTGTCTGTGTGTGTGTGTGTGTGTGTGTGTGTGTGTGTGTATGTTTACATGTATACGACCATACGACCATCTGTTCCGCCGCCGGGCACCTGCTTGGCCGTCCTTGTGCGGGGCCCCTTGGGTCTGTGCTTGCTTGGCTGAGCCGGGTGTGTTGGTGGTGGGGCGGCCTGGGTGGGTGCGTGGGGCGGCGGGGGCTCCCTGGGGGGGGGGTGGGGGCCCACCGCTGGGTACTGGTAGGCAAACTGGCTAGTAGTCGCTCTATTTGTAGAGGGCTGCAAGGGAATTTTTCCTGGCAACATAGTGTACAGGTTTTTACTTTTGCCTGCTCGCGGCTCTGTCAGTATTGATTGATTGATTGACTGATTGACTGAACATTTTCATTGTGTGAAGCGCATTGAGTTGCATCTTGTAAGAAATGCGCTATACAAATAAAATTTGATTTGATTTGATTTGAATGTGTGTGTTTTGACAAATGTGTATGTGCCACATACTGCAGGTATCCATGGTGGGTTCTTGCTTGGCGTACGGTCAGTGAGTGGTTTAGCGTTCTATGACTGGGAGAACACAGAGCTGATCCGCCGCATCGAGATCCAGCCCAAACACGTGAGTACTGGTATCACCAACCTAGAGCGTTTCACCCCTCACCTCATCTGGTCATCGTACAAGATAAAGAGGGAGAGATGTTCCCATTTACTCTTCTGGAATGGTGTCTCACTTTGGCAACATAGCATTTTGCAGTCATGGCAATAAAGCACCTCTGTAAAGCCCTTGTCTTCGTGCTCTCCTTAGATCTTCTGGTCAGACTCTGGGGAGCTGGTGTGTATCGCTACAGAGGAGTCCTTCTTCGTGCTGCGATACTTGCCAGAGAAAGTGGCCTTAGCTCAGGAGACCAAAGAGGGAGTGACAGAAGACGGGATCGAAGATGCGTTCGAGGTGAGACTACTAGTTAAAGATACCAAATTTGTATTGACTTAAACTAGATTATAAACTGAGGGTTTTATTTGTTCATTTAACATTTAACTTTTCCTTTGAATTTCTCTCCCCTTCTTCATCTCCTCTCCGCAACTCTCACTTTGCTTCCCTATACTCTCCTCATTCCTCTCTCTCTCCTCATCCTTCTCTGCCTCTTCCTTCCTTCCCTCCCTCCCTATCTTCGCCACCCCCCCCCCCCCCCCCTCTCCTCTAGGTGCTGGTGGAGCATCAGGAGGTGGTGAAGACGGGTCTGTGGGTGGGAGACTGTTTCATCTACACCAGCTCAGTCAACAGACTCAACTACTATGTGGGAGGAGAGATTGTCACCATCGCTCACCTGGACAGGTAAAACTATGCTCACAAACAGATCATGTGTCAGGCGTCACTGAACCAGTTTATTTAACCACGATTTATTTCAAGAGTGATATAGGTTGTGAGCTTAGAATTATAAGGTTCTATCTCCGTTTAGGGCAGTTCAGAGATATTGAGCGTCAACGTTTTTACATTCCATTATGTTTTGTGAGATGGAACCTTTGTATTTTATTAATTACTAACTAAAAAATGTCAACATTTTAAAAATAACACCACACAGGCATTAATAAACACCTAATGGATCAGATTATGTAAAAAACACAATTTTGACAAAAATGGAGATAGAACCTTATAATTCTAACGTTACAAGGTGTCCTTGCACCTGAAGGATTGGAAAATCTTTATTTAACATTATACTACATGTTCTATGTAGAGTTGGTGTCTGCACATTCTGGCCTCTAATTCGTACCACTAAAACCATGTGCAAAGACCGTTTTGGTCATTTGGAAAGATAAAGGTGGAGCAGTAATTGGGAGTGTTCAGCGGGTTGACAGTGGGGAATGGGACAATTATTAATTCCATGTTCCATAATTCATACCTCCAGCAAATCCCCCAAAATAAGTAGAAGTAGGCCTAGTGTATATTGTCCCTAAAACATTGAATGACCAATGTGGCATGCATTCATCGCCTCCACACTCTGTGACAATTACTAATGAAACCATGCAACCATGCATGTCGTGGAGGTATGAAATCATAATTTTAATTAATAATTAATAATCAAATAGTTAATTAATAATCAAATAGTGGAATATGTTAAACATTGTATACTGTACAGATTACAGGAAAATATGCATGCCTACTTCATAAAAAATATGTTTCGAGCAGGGGCAGAGCCAGATCATTTTCAGGAGGAGGGCACAGGGGGGGGGACAACAGTTAGTTTCGGGGGGGCCAGCCAAAAGCGACGCAAGTGGAAAACAATGACTTTTCTTAAATTGTACAGTTAGGTTACACAGTTATAGGTTACACAGTTGGGAGGCACACGGGATGGCCAATCCAATCGCTTCTCGAAACTTTCCCAACGTCTTTACTGATTGACAGACACACAGGGGGGCCAATCAGATCACAAGGGTGTCCGATGCCACACCGTGCCCCATGGTAGCTCCGCCCCTGGTTTGGATAACCTTTACGCTAAAACTGAGAAGGTTCTTGTTAGAATCTTCCTGATTAGTTTTAAAATGTAACTTTTTGGGGGGCATAATATATACAGTATGTCTATCCCCTACGCATGATAGCCCCCACTTATCATTGGAACTGTGCACATCTGCTACCCCCCCCCCCCCCCCGTCTTGACTTTCCTATGCATTTCTCATTACGTTAAATAGTGTCAACTATTGCCAGGGACTATAAGTAGAGCCTACAGTTCGAATAACAATACGATACAATATGAATGAACAATACAATTGAAACGAAGACAGAGAGGGATACTGTGCCATTAAATTATGCAATGCTCCCTGAAGAAATCAAACAGGCCCAAATCCTTAAAATATTTAAAGCTAAAAACCTTCATGTTTTGCACCAGTTATGATTAAACACAAACACTTCTATCAATGTCTTTTTTCCATTAACTATTGTCTTTTTAAATGTTTTATCTGTTTACTTCTTATATTTGCTTTTATTCATTGTAATTTTTATTTTCTTATGCTCCTCTTGCTGTATTTTTAAATAATGTATGTAAAGCACTTTGAATTGCCCCTGTTGTATGAAATGTGCTTAGGGTTGTGCTCATGGTTATGAATGGGATGGCAAGGATATCCGTAGCCGGTGATAAAATAATGTATGAGAAAAAGTCACAAAAGGTTAATTAAACCATTCTACAAGCAGGAGGAATTTGGCACGCCACTCTAGGCTTGATGTGTGGTTAGATTATGATTTCATGGACACTTCTGTTAAATTTGTTGCACTATATATGCCTGGATATCTGTAATCTCAAATTCAATTATCCCCACCTACTCGTTGCCAGAGATGTGCCATCTGCCTCTACGCTAACTGAAACTTTCGCTGAACGAAATTAACAATTTATTTGCTATATCAGCTCAAATGTTGTGGTGTGCAGAGCTCTTTAGTGGAAGCAAGTTGGAACCTTCTGTGTGTGGGTCACGCTTTCAATACTGGTCTCATGAACACGTCTGTCTGTCTGTCTGTCGTAGGACCATGTACCTGCTGGGCTACATCCCGAAGGATGACCGTCTGTACCTGGGGGACAAGGAGCTGAACATAGTCAGCTTCTCTCTGCTGGTGTCGGTGCTGGAGTACCAGACGGCCGTGATGAGGAGGGACTTCGGCATGGCCGACAGGGTCCTACCCACAATCCCCAAGGAGCTGAGGACCAGAGTGGCCCACTTCCTGGAGAAACAGGTGTGTGTTTGTATGTGCGTGCGACGTGCGTGTGTGTCTGATACACACCATATTTGTGATTTGTGTTTCTGTATGATTTTGTATGCGTGTCTGTGTGTGTGTAACCCTGTGATCTCTGTGGCTGTGTCAATTGTGCAGGGTTTCAAGCAACAGGCCCTGGCTGTGTCCACAGACTCAGAGCATAGGTTTGAGTTAGCCCTGCATCTCGGAGAACTGGACACCGCCTACCAGCTTGCTGTGGAAGCCGAGGTCAGACATTTGATTGATTTGATTAGATTTTTATTTATTTGTTCAAGGGGGACACAGTACATTAATGAACACTTAAATGGAATGCGCACATATCATCAGTGTAAATGTACCCAATTATAGCCATAGGCTAATTTCCGTTGGTGGTCCCTCCTGCCAGAAGTAACAGGGCTACATTTCCTAATGGAAGAAATCAGGTTATGGGTTAAAATAAACACATCATATAGATACTGTCATGATTAAAAATAAACACAAAAATACAGTAGCTAAAATAAAATCAGATGGCATCTAACCTAAGGCATCTAGCCTAACATGCATCACAGTAGGGGTGTAAATCACCAGCTTCATCACGATACGATATTATATCGATTTGTTTGTATGACGATACAATGTTTGACGATATCACAATGTCATTCACGATACGATTTCGATTCGATTCGATTCAAGATCGATATGACGAATGACGATATGATCGATATGACGCGATATCATATGCCAATCTAACACAATTATCAACTCACAAAAACAACTAGAATATGATTTGACCATTTTATTTGTGAGCTCTTCCAGGTATCCAGCATTTAAATCATATTGTATTATACAGTATTCTTCTGTTACAAAAAGAAAAATAGACCCGTTCACTAGTCTCACAAACAAGAGATATTCAGCTTTAAAACATTAATGTTGTATGAAACAAAACTGGAAGAACTTGTCCCCCCTTTTTTAAGGCAGGATTTTTGTAAACGTTCACTTTTTTACTGTCTCATAAACACAGTATTGTATAGGTGCGCGGCCAAGTTTGTAGTGTTTCCCGAGTATTTCAACTCGCACTGGCATTGTTTGCATATGGTGAGTGTTTTGTCTGTAGAGCCGTCTTTGCTGCGGAATCCGAAATATTTCCAGACCGCCGACTTATTACCGAGAGGAGAGCGAATTTCGTCGTCGTTATCCCTGCTACTCGCCATGACTTGACCTGCACAGTGTGCAGCGCTCTTTGACTTTGTAGTTTGCCGCTGCTAATCGCGCGCTGCACGGAAATGGTGACAGTCACGCAGAATGTGCCATTTCAAAATAAAGGTGTATCTTTAAGATGACGATATAGATCGATGTTTTTACATTGCGTCGATGTAATCAGATCGTTAGTCAATGATTACACCCCTACATCACAGTAGGTCATATGACTACACAACAGACATCAAACACAACTCGACACACAAGGGAACACTGGGACCAAGACACTGGAATCAAGCTGGGAATTCTAGGTGCCATTGTGGATTGACAGGGATGAGTATATATACAGTACCAGTCAAAAGTTTGGACACACTTTCCCATGCAATTGAATGGGGAAGTAATGGGAAAGTGTGTCCAAACTTTTGACTGGTACTGTAGTTATATTGGCAAAAAATTTCTACATTGAAGGACATGGACAAAATTCATAAACGATCAGAAGAAGTGTAGAAAACAGGATTGGAAGATTACTTAATGTTTAAGTAGATAGAGACACAGTGAAGTGGCCCCTGCTGTCTTGGTGGTGTGGACGGTCTTAACTTAACACCTCTACTCTCTCTCTCTCTCTCTCTCTCTCTCTCTCCTTGGCATCCTGGCATTGTGCCCCATAGTCGGAGCAGAAGTGGAAGCAGCTGGCAGAACTGGCCACGACTAAGTGCCAGTTTACCCTGGCCCAGGAGTGCCTCCACCACGCCCTGGACTACGGCGGCCTGCTGCTCCTGGCCACCGCCTCGGGCAACGCCACCATGGTGGGCAAACTGGCCGAGGGGGCCGAGAGAGACGGCAAGACCAACGTGGCCTTCCTCACTTTCTTCCTGCAGGGAAAGTGAGTGTGTGACTGAGACGTGGTTTGGGATGGAGGGAGTTGTATTTCCAGCAAGATATATATATAAATATAGATATAGATATATATACTGTATGTTACGGTACATGTGGGAATACGGTACATGTGGGGAAACTAGAGTTAGGGTTAGGTGCTAGGGTGCTATGGTTAGGATTAGGATTAGGGTTAGGGTTAGGGTTAGGATTAGGGTTAGGGTTAGACATGCCAGCATGTACCAAGTCGACGTAGCACCTAAGCCTAACCCTAGTTTTCCCACATGTACCGTAACATATAGATATATATATACTGTATATATTTGTATATCACATTGTTTGTATGTTTGGCTTGTTCCTCCCAGATTGGACAAATGTCTGGAACTCCTGATCAAAACGAACCGGCTCCCAGAGGCTGCGTTCCTGGCCCGAACATACCTGCCCAGCCACGTGTCCAGGTACGACATTTACATATGTGTCCAGGTACCTCATTTACATATGTGTCCAGGTACGACATTATATTAATTGTATAATTACATACGTGTGTGTGAGAAAGAGAGTACCAGTGTCCGCAGTGTTTCAGTGTCAGTACTGACATGCTGCGACCAGCGTCATGTCCAGGGGGGTGTACTTGTACTTAAAGCCACCTCACGCTACTGAAACAGGAGATAGGCTCCTGCACCTATGGGCCATTAGGCATGAAAACCAACCGTTTCAAGTTCTCAAGTCTACTTACTTACTTACTGACATGGTGACTGTGTGCGCCTGACTGCAGAGTGGTCAAGCTGTGGAAAGAGAGTCTGTCTAAGGTGAACCAGAAGGCAGCGGACGCGTTGGCCGACCCCACAGAGTACAGCAACTTGTTCCCCGGTCTGCAGGAGGCCCTGGTGGCCCAGGACTTCCTGAAGGAGACCCACGTCAAGCTGAGACCAGCCGCAGACTACCCCCTCATCATGGTGAGTATACAAACCTTCACTACACTTGCTACTGGTCTTGGAGAGCACAGTGTGCAGCATGTGTTAACTAGTGCTGTAAAATGCTTAATGAAGTTAATCACAATAATGGGCTGTGATTAATCAGATTAATCATGATTAATCACATGTTTATAATACTAGTATATACTTGTATTCTTTTTTTACTAGTATATACTTGTATTTTGGGGGGAGATAAAACAAAAACGTGTGGTGATGGAATAAAGAAATGCATGACAAACTGGTTAAAGGAATCAAATGGTAAATGGACTGACTTATATAGCGCCTTATTCCAAAGCGCTTTACAATGGCCTCTCATTCACCCATTCACACACACATTCACACACCAATGGCGGCAAGCTGCCATGCAAGGCACCGGCCTGCTCATTGGGAGCAATTTTGGGGTTCAGTGTCTTGCCCAAGGACACTTCGACATGTGACCAGCCGGGGCTCGAACCGCCGATCTGCCAACCTTGCCATCATTAGACGGCGGCTCTACCTCCTGCGCCACAGCCACCCCGGAATCAGAGTTGACCATTTGGCTGGGTTCCTGTGGAACGTCATTAAAACAAAATACTGGAAAGAAACATCACACAATAATGAAAATCAACATACTACTCATAAAAAATACATTAAAATAAGATCAAACATGACTACACCCAACTATTGAAACATTCAAACGTAATAATAATAAGGAAAAAAGGGGTGTGTCAAATTGATTGACGCGTTCATTCATCCGTGACACAAAGGGCTCAGAAAACTCGTAAAGTGGTGTCAGGTGGGTCAGACAATTCCTTTGACTCCCAAGCATAGAGACTGTCATCATTATTACAACCCAGTATACAGATCAGTCTGTCCCCCTACAGTGTCATCTGCATTTTCCATGCATGTCAGTAGAACTTGGTAATATGATTAATTCATGTTAAAAAAAAATGACATGTTAAGGTTTCCAAATGAATCACAAGCGTTAATGCATTAACATTGACAGCCCTAGTTCCAACCCAACACTAAAATACCCAGTTCAGCTCAACTTCTCAATGAGACCTTGATTAGCCAAATCAGGTTTGTAATTGTTAGGTTGGGACAAATACCTCCATACTACACTACAGTACTCAGCTCAGACACCAATAGGTAATCATCCAACAGCTGACAAGTCTGTTTCTTAGTTTATTTAACCTGTTAAACCTGTTTATTTAACCTGTTAAACCTGTTACATATTTTCATTATATAATACAGTAGCAAAACTAAATTATACCTCTTGTGATTTTGTTGTTGTTGTTGTGACAAATACTGATATACGATGTGACTGTTCTGTATACTCCCTTAATACTCAATATCCCAACTCTGCAGCCCAATGAGGACCGGAATGTTATGGAGGAATCTGCAGGCTACGTGCCAACGGGAATGTCTGCTGATCAAGAGGTAGGGTCTGGAATCTCACAACTCTGGAACACTGGAACACTCTGGAACACTGTACATTGACTCTACTGGGGTTTTAAAAAGAATGGTCATAAATGGCCTATTTCTCAAGTTCTATACATTAGGGAATTCACCAACAGCTAGGCAATAATAACCATATCCAATGACATACCACGTATCTAGTCTACTATTAGCTAGACCTAACCCCTGGAGTTTTCACATTCTCAAATAATGTGTCTGTCACTCTCGCTCTGTTTTATTTGCAGGAGGTTGCTGAGACCGTTGATGAAACCCCCGTCGTGGCCGTGCTAATAGAGGCGTCAGCTCCAGTAGTGGAAGAGTCCGTCACCATGGAGACGGGACAGCCTGTCATGGCTGCGGTGCAAGAGTCCATTGCAGTGGACGTACAGGAGGAACCCGTTGTTAACCAAGTGGACCCTCCCAAGTCAGAGATGACCGCAGTGGAAGACACCATTTCTGAGGTCGAGGGGGTTCCTGTCACCACAGAGGAAGACTTATTAGAGGATGCCACGACATTGCCAGACATAGTGCAGCCCACTCCAGAGGAAGATGCATCAACAGAGATGGCTGTAAAGGATGAACCCGAAGCAACCCCAACCATGGCGACAGATTCAGCACCTGTCGCTGAGGTAGTGTTAACAGAAGCCATAGCAACAGAGGAAGCATCTGTGGCCGAAGTGGTAACAGAGACCATAGCGACAGAGCAGACACCTGTCACGGCGGAAGAAGTAACAGAAGCCATAGCAACAGAGGAGGAAACACCTGTTACCGAAGCAGAAGCAGAAATAGAAGCTGTCGTTCCAGCGGAAGCAGCTGTTCCAGAGGCTGTTATACGACCTGTAACTCCAACCGTTCCTACGGAGGAACCTATAATAGTAGAAGCTCCAGTCATTGTAGAGGGGAATGATCCTTCCCCAGACCCAGCCATAGACCCAGTCCAAGATATAGACCCAAGCCCAGCCATGGACCCAAGCCCAGCCATGGACCCAAGCCCAGCCATGGACCCAAGCCCAGCCATGGACCCAAGCCCAACCATGGACCCAAGCCCAACCATGGACCCAAGCCCAGCCATGGACCCAAGCCCAACCATGGACCCAAGTCCAACCATGGACCCAAGCCCAGCCATAGACCCAGTCCAAGATATGGACCCAAGCCCAGCCATGGACCCAAGCCCAGTTATGGACCCACGCCCAGTTATGGACCCAAGCCCAGTTATGGACCCAAGCCCAGCCATAGATCCAAGCCCAGCCATGGACCCAAGCCCAGCCATAGATCCAAGCCCAGCCATGGACCCAAGCCCAGCCATGGACCCAAGCCCAGCCATGGACCCAAGCCCAGCCATGGACTCAAGCCCAGCCATAGACCAAACCGTAGGAACAGAGGACCAGGTCAAACCAGCAACTCCAATGCCCACACCAGCACCTGTCGCCTCTGTAACAGTGGAGGAAGAAGACCCTGCAGCAGCTCTGGTGGACCTGGAGATGGAGATGAATGATGAGGTAAACCACCTGACTTCCACAGTCCCATAGCCCATACTCACGCCATCATTCAAGAAATGAGTAATGAATGACTCACAGTCAAATGTTGTCATTGGTATTGAATGATACCTCAGAATGTAAGGTATTCTGTATGAATATTGCAGTACACACACACTCACTCTTTAATCTCTCTCCAGGGCCTGGACGATCTGGACTTGGACAACTTTGATCTGGACGATGACATTGACACCTCAGATGTCAACCTAGATGACGACTTCCTGGATGACTGAGCAAAGGAGAAACCTTTCTGAAAGTGACCAAAGAACAGTGTTTTTCACATTCCTAGTGAAAATGTATGTTGTTAGAGGTTGTTTTACCAAATGTCTTTACAGTGTAACTAGTGAAGGGTAGGTTGAAGGGATTCATGTTTTTGTATATTATTATAGTTTCACTGTGAAACTAAATGGGTTCGATCTTTAGTTACTTCCACTCCATGACTATAGTACCTCTTAGGGACGGTTTCACAGACAAGACTTAAGCCTAGTCCTGGACGCATTATAAGTCACGCAATAAATCACGCATTCAACGGAAAATCTCCATTGAAGATGCATTTTAGTCTAGGATTATGCTTAAACCTTGTTGGTGAAACCAGCCCATCATGTCTTAAGCAGACCGCTGCTCTGGCATGGTTTAGTGTCTTTTTACTCAGTTTTTATAAGGAAGGTTACGTCATTGTACAGATATGGGAACCCAAGTGCCTTGTAATGTCCTGTACATCTGGATGAGCACGTCTTGGCTAGAACACAATGTCATGCAACGAGAGTATGTATAAAAACACCTTATAATGTCTGGAAAATGTCTAGAAAAGGGAATTAAATGTTTTAACTCAGTTGAGTTAACTCTTTTATTCTTGATCATAGTATTTCACAATCAGAAATGGAGAGTGAGTATACAAAGACAGTATTTATTGTTTTTATATATATATGTACAGTACACATGAAAGTCCTTTCATCCAGTCATCAATTACTGTATGGTTCTCAGCTTGAGAGATGAGGTTATGGACAAATGCCTCACTAGATCCCATTGAAAGTGAATAAACATAACATTTACTCATACGTTAAATGATTGAGGATTGCTTCACGCTCCCCACAATGAGAAACTACAACTTGCAGTCCACTCATTGATCAGTTCAACTTGAGTTTTCTCACAACAAACATACGTTATTAGCTATAAATCACTTGGGGGAAAGCCTGTGACGGCTCCACTGGACGCAGAGGAGCATCCATCTCCCATGATATCGATCATGGATCTCTCACACTTCTTCAGTCCAGCTCTCCATATCAGCTCCCTTATTTCAAAGAAATAATACAGAAAAGCTTGTTCGTTTGTTGACCAAAATTGTCCAGCGAGGAGTTGGGGAGATGATGTTCCAGCTCAAGTGCATTGTGGTTCGAGGAGATAGGGGGGGACAGAACAGGAGGGCATTCACATTGAACTCTCTGCTGCTGGGGTCTGCTCGTAGGCCTGCAGGGCCAGCTCTATGTACCCTCCCCTCTGGGATTCCATCTGGGAGTAGATCTATTGGGACAGAGAGTGAAAACCAGGGTTAGCATTAGGGAAAAACAGGTCAATGGGTGTCATGCACCCAATAAACATCTCTCTGAAAACTGCTTATTATCGCCTATACAAGAAGACACATCTATTCTATCTATCTATCGAGTGATTTGTTGATTACATTTTGGCTTAAAGATACATTTGAATAAAAACTGGAAAAATGTAGGTGTTGTAAACCTTTTGACCGTTAGTGTAAGTTTTGGCTGTAATGCACATAGAGTAAAGTATGAGTGGGTGAACATGTATTAGAATAGGACCTAAGAGACACTGGTGTGTGCTGATGGCACACTGGCCCATGAGACGTCACCTTGAGCAGGTCCAGTCCTGTGGCCTGTTGGCTGCTGCCCTCCTGGGCTGACTCGCTGTGTGGGTGGACCATGTGAAACAGAGACACCAAACTCACTGCATCCTTCAACCTGGACCAAGGACACAACCATAGTCATCTGATGAACTTGGAATATTATGGGCTAACCATCCTAATATTACAATTAATATATATGTTACGGTACATGTGGGAATACGGTACATGTGGGAAAACTAGGGTTAGGGTTAGGTGCTAGGGTGCTACGATTAGGGGTAGGGTTAGGGTTAGACATGCCAGCATGTACCAAGTCACCCTAACCCTAGTTTTCCCACATGTACCGTATTCCCACATGTACAACACACACACACAGCTTTCAATCAAAGACTCACAAGTCTCTGTGCAGCATGTCTATGATGAGTCCATCCACTCTCCTGGCCTTGACCAGGTACCAGGTAAGCCCACCAAAGTGTCTGGTGGAGCGCAGCAGGTCATACTTGCCCTGCTTCTCCAGGTCCTCATAGGTGACTTCATGCACCTGGACAGGAGGGACACCACAAACACGTGTATTATTGTTTCATGCTGGGACTAAACTATAACCATTCTCAAGACACTACTATGCTAATCTATTTGCTCCTTCCATAGGGTCCTGTAGGGTGGGGGGCAGGGGGCTGTGATTGGGCGGATGGGTTGGAGGTTTTTGGCGGGAGGGACATTTGTGGGAGGAGGGGGAGGTGGAAGGTTTATGGGAATTTTGTATTTCTACTGGATTTTTGTTATTCTATTTCTCTTTTGTTCATTTACATGTTACCACTCCCTTGTACCATTCCCTGAAGAAACATTTATAAAAAATTGATCACAAAAAGAAAACGTGTAATATTAGGTGAACTCTATTTATTAAGATTCAGCCCCTGAAGAGCACTTCATGTATTTAGAACTTGTTTTTCACTGAATGCATCATGCACTTCCAGTTTCATATACTGATCAATAAGGATGTATGAACTGAGCTATGAACCAGGACACTCCTGGTGTCACTCCTGGTTGAGGAGTATGTAGAGGCAGAGGTGTATCTTACCCGGATGTACTCTGAAGAGTCTGGCTCAAACTGGACCTGGCACAGATCCAACACATCCTCGTGGCGGTCCTGGGAAAACACCACCTGGGTGGGAGGGAGTGGGGAGAGAGAGATGATGGGAGGATGGAGTTCAAGTTTTATTAGGATAATTAGGATTAAAACTGAAAACTATTTCAGTATCATCTTTCATGATAAGATGAAAATTAGTGATAGGGCTTTCACACCGGCAAAGAACCGTGTGGGACCTCGGAGGTTTCCGAACGCGAACCGGCACGGTTCTTTGCCAGTGTGAAAGCCCTATGTGTGAGGATGGAATGGAGGATGCAGTGAATGAGAAGTGAATAACAGTTTTCTATATTGATGTTGTTATATATTTATTTTTTTTAAACTCACCTTGAGGTTCTCCTCCTTGAAGACAGGAGGTGCTGTTAGCTTCCGGCCCTCTTTGGGGAAGTAAACCTGCACCATCCTGTCTCTCTCCTCCCACGATGCCTTCCGCAGTGTCCCATCGGGCTCTCGGATCACTATGAACCGCTCCTGGAAACAATAGAAGACAGCAATTAAGGCCCAATCCCATTTCACCCCCTTGGCCCTACATTTTGGCCCTACATTTTAGCCCTACCCCTCAGTTTTGCGTATAGGGGTAGGTGTAACAACCTGTAAATGTACAATGTAAACAACAGCTGTATGACGAGTTTGTATGATACAGTTTGACGGGACTGAAGAGACATGGCATACTCAAATATTCAGCAAACTCTAGTATACATACTAGATTTCTCGCATTCTCAAATTTCGCATACTGTACTGTGTGAACGCTCTTGCATACTCAAAGCTCCGTCATATCTAGTATGAGTAGTATGCTAGTATGCCATTTCGAACACACCCACCCTCTCTCTCCCTCTCTCCATCTCCCTCCCTTTGTCTCTCTCTCCCTCCCTTTCCCTCTCTCTCACCCTGTGTGGGATGTTGAAGGTGATGTCAGTGAAGACATATTTGGCGGTATCCATGCCCTCCAGGATCTTGTCCTCCGACAGGACGTCGTTGATGGGACTCCTCTCCGGCAGCACAGGCGGCATCTTCAGTAGACTCTGAGCCTGCTCCCTGGCCCTCCGGGTCGCCTAGCAACACAAACACAATGGCATGTTAAGACAACAATGTCTACATTTCTGTGTGGTCGTCTTCTGCCTTTATGTTACTTTATACCTTCGCAGAGCGCTGTGCTATTGAATAGGAATATGAACAATGAAGTAGGGATGCACCAAAACTTTGGCCACCGAAATTATTTGGCCGAAAATAGCAAAATAAAACATGTGAATAAGCATACGATCATGAATAAAAAGTTACATTGCAATGGTACAAAAATTGGCCAAATAAATGAAAAACTGCACTCGGTATTCCTTAACTGCACTCCTTAAGTGTTTCCTTAAGTTCTGTTTCGGCTTCGGCCAAGATGTTCATTTCGGTGCATACCTACAATGAAGTGTATACCGAATAAAAATGGGCCGATGTTTGCATGATGAAATACTATGGTCTACCACTTAATAAAATAAAAAATAAAAAAACGGATATGTTTGTGCAGAACATACAAACACCAGAAAAAGGGAGCAGCTCAATGTTGTTGTTCAACTCCTAAAATGTGAACCCAAGCTAGACCCAGTCAGATAGCAATTTATCTCCCAAATCTAGCGTTGATTCAATGTGGAGGTAACGCGTATTATCATGGATGGGAGCAGGGAGAATTGCTTGTTATGCGGAAGGTTTTGAGAGGCGTTTCTCCTGTCGATGTGTGGGGCTTGTAGTAGCCACTGTAACTTGCCTGCTCCAGCTGCGCCTCAGTCATGAGCTTGTATGAAGGCGGCTTCAGCTCCTGCTTGACGGGTCGGAACACCTTCTGCAGGTCCAAGCCTGTGATCCCAGTCAGAATGTCCTGCACTTCTGCGTCCATAAACTGAGGTTTCGCATGTCCATCCTCAATACCTAGAGGCAGAGAGAGGCAAGCGAACCAGATCAATTGATTGACACTTCGAGATGGATGAACAGATACAGTCTAGCTAAACAGTAATATATCATTATGAACAACACATGGTGAGCTTAGAATGATAAGGTTCTATCTCCGTTTAGAATGATAAGGTTCTATCTCCGTTTAGAATGATAAGGTTCTATCTCCGTTTAGAATGATAAGGTTCTATCTCCGTTTAGAATGATAAGGTTCTATCTCCGTTTAGGGCAGTTCAGAGATATTGAGCGTCAAAGTTTTTACATTCCATTATGTTTTGTGAGATGGAACCTTTGTATTTTATGAACTACTAACTCAAAAATGTCAACATTTTAAAAATAACACCACACAGGCATTAATAAACACAGTAATGGATCAGATTATGTAAAAAACTCAATTTTGACACAAATGGAGATAGAACCTTATAATTCTAACGTCACGATATGTCATCTCTGATTGGACACAGTGGATAAGGCTACTTTAGTACCACACAGTGATGATTCTGGGCTTATTTACACTAGTGTGTTAAACCAACCAGGCAGATGGCAACAATACATACATGCTTACAAGGTCATTGGTGGATGTATCCCTTCACGTTGATACAGAATGAAGGACTTACTGTTGTCTGCTGGCGCACTACATCTCATCCTGCTGGACCCTTTGGCGACCATGTGTGTGTTTTTATTGACATTTCTGAGTGAATAGTTCCTAAAGAAACACCGTGCTACACTGGAGGCCGCCATGTTTACTGATAATGCATCACTCTAACCTTTAACCGGAAGTCGGAGGCACTAACAACTGAATTCTGGGATATGTAGTTCGACTACTCGTGACGTTAGAATTATAAGGTTCTATCTCCATTTTTGTCCAAATTTAGTTTTTTACATAATCTGATCCACTAGTGTTTATTAATGCCTGTGTGGTGTTATTTTTAAAATGTTGACATTTTTGAGTTAGTAATTCATAAAATACAAAGGTTCCATCTCACAAAACATAATGGAATGTAAAAACTTTGACGCTCAATATCTCTGAACTACCCTAAACGGAGATAGAACCTTCTCATTCTAAGCTCACATACTGGGAGTCGAGAGCAACTCTCTCACGGCTACAGATCATGGAGTGTGTGCATGTGTGTGCCACAGTGAATTTATTCATCGAATTGACTGAAACTAAGGTTTCATAAAGATGCTATTTAATTGCCATAATTTCTAGGTTTGTTATGAGGTGTATGCAACTACTTCATTTGACAGGAATAATAATAAGTCTATGTGGACAGAACCTGCAAAAATTGTGCTGTGATTCACATTTTGGACACGAGATGGCGATAATCAATCAATGCTTTTTAAATGCCGTTCTAAATACATTTAATGTCAGGCCAAAAATACACATTTGACATTTCATGCCATTTTTCTGGGAAATGTTTTATCAACCGTTGATATTTTTGTAAAACATCTAAATTTGCTTAGCGAGGATTTAGCCAAACGATTTGATTCTGGCATGGGTGACAATTTATTTGTGTACAATAATGTCTGAAACAGTAGGCAATGTGAAATGAAAAGATGGAGTAGGCTATAATACAGAAATGATCATTTCTGCTTGTAAGTTGTCTAGCCCAGAGTAAGTGTCTGAAACAATTAACTTTGAGTTATTTTTCTAAATCACAAAGCTTACATAGCCATGTCTGCCTATCCTTGAGACAAAGCTTGAGTCACAGTACAGACATTCCTAGCCATCATTACAATTTGTTCCTACAGGTCTCTGATAACTAGGAAATATGTCTGGATGATAAGGAGTGTCCTAAAACCTGCACAGATTTTCTCATGCATTTTCTCATGCACACACATTAACCTATCATTTACACATCCATAATTATCTAGCTATTCTTGAGGAAGATAAGACTAGAGTAACTCAAAGTATTCTCTTTCACAATCAGTGCTTCCTGTCTACATTCCATCATTAGCGAAATGTCATATAAATCCTCCCCCTAACCCACAATTCCCCCATCTTAGTTCCCCTTTGCAGCCCTCTGGGATACACCAGTGTTAGAGAGTTGGATACAGGAAAAACTGTACGTATATATGAAGGTGTGGGCAGTTCAGTTAATGAGGTGAGCGGTAGTGACACAGCAAGGCAGACACTGCTGTAATGACGTGTAGATTGAGCTGTGAGGGGCCTTCAGACCCAGATGTACGCAGCTGTCGCACCGCTGACAGCCCTAATCCTACTACCGACGGCTGAGCACCCTACTCACGAGAGAGAGAGTGTGTGTGTGTGTGTGTGTGTGTGTGTGTGTGTGTGTGTGTGTGTGTGTGTGTGTGTGTGTGTGTGTGTGTGTGCGTGCGTGTGTGTTATCCACTGGTTTCATTGGTCTTTTTTACCTACTATAAGATTAGAAGAAGAAGAAGTTATAAAGCATTAAACTGTGTGTGTGTGTGTGTGTGTGTGTGTGTGTGTGTGTGTGCGTGTGTGTGTGTGTGTGCGTGTGTGTGTGTGTGTGTGTGTGTGTGTGTGAGTGTGTGTGTGTGTGTGTGTGTGTGATTTCATGGTGCCTAATGGTGTGATAGCGTCTTTCTCTATATCTATGACTACCGAAATAAAGAGAGAAGGAGAGCGAGATGGTGAGATTCGTTTCTCACTTTCTACATCGATTTTTACCATCCCTCGTTCACTCTCTTCACACACACACACACACACACACACACACACACACACACTACATCAGAGTTGATTTTGAATCATTGAATACAGGAGATGTTGTGTTGTTGTAGTCAAAAAGTGCAATTATTGTTCTGTTGTTAGCAATTTAATTCACCTGCTGTACTGAAATAGAATTGACCCCCAACAGTGAAATACAGTATATGTATTGTACATACATATGTTCTCACACACCCTCTCTAATAGTCATTAGGTTGAGTATAAGAGTGTGTGTCAGCGTGACTAGGAGCAGCAGGAAGCGGGGAGCCGAAACCTGAGTATACTGCACTTTTCGAGGGACTGCTCATGGTTGAATGGTGCGGGGGTGGAGGTGGGGGTGGGGGTGTGTATGTGGGGGGGGGGAATATGAGGGGGGCAGTCATAGAGCGACTCAGTGCATGTTTATTTAGCTTTCTGCACGGTGGACAGAGGGGAACGGGTTCAGGCTAGGGTGAAACGGAAAGGTGTGTGTGTGTGTGTGTGTGTGTGTGTGTGTGTGTGTGTGTGTGTGTGTGTGTGTGTGTGAAAAACATGGAGGAAGAGAGTGGGTGGATGTGTGGGTGGAGGTGTATGGTTCTCTTTGATAACTAGACCAAAACGTAATAATAGAAAATAAGAAAAGAAATCACTGTATTGAAACTCAGGTGACCCTCCATTATGCATCTCGATGTTTGTTATGGAAAGCCTTTACAGTTGAGATTGACAAAGACTCACGTGATATTGAATTAGTCACCTGAGAAACTGTTTAATTCCGTTAGTTTTGAGTGTGTTTCAAGTTTCAAGTTGTATTGTTACATCACATTACACAAGTGTAAGAGAGTAGAATTCTTAGGCATTGCAGCACTAAGACAAATAAGGCAACAAGTCAAGATAGGTCAAGATAAATAAAGTGACAATAGCTACAAGACATAAGTGAGACAATTGGACAAGTGGCAAGATGTGGGAGACAAATAAGACAAATAAAACGGGACACAATTTAACAGTACAAATAATTAAAAAATGCCATAGTGCAGAGTAGTAATGGCAATGGGTGTAAGAGGTAGTATTGAGTAAAGTGACTGTGTGCTTAAGGGTAGGTAGTCCGTATGCACGGGATGTGCTTGGGGATAATAGTTATTTGTCTTCAGTAGGCTTGTTTTTGAGCCTGATCACCTGGGGGAAGTAGCTGCTGGTTAGCCTCTGAGTTTTGGCCCTGAGGCTGCCGGAAGAGGCTTCGTCTTTTGGACGGCATCGGTTCGAACAGTGTGTGTGTGTGTGTGTGTGTGTGTGTGTGTGTCTCGACTGTGTGAAACAGGGGCGTCTCTGTGGCTTCGGGCTTCAAGGACAGTCGCTCCTGCTCTCCTCCTAGTCTTTGAACAAAAAGGAGTGGGAACGGGAGAGCTGAGACAGAGAGATAGGGAGCGAGGGAGAGATGGAGGAGGGGGAGGAGAAGAAGGGCATGGTGACCTCGCTTGACCTGACTATATCTGTTCATGTTCACCAGATTTTTGTTCAGCCACATCCCTACGCATGCACCAAGGCAATACCCCCAAATCTCGCCATATGACACACACACAGGCACGCGCACGTGCGCGCACACACACACATACACACACACACACACACACACACACACACACAGAGAACCATCAATCACACCACTCTGCCACTCTGGCTTAAGCCTCAAAATTAAACTAGAACCAAGCAGCCACCTCAACCCACATGGCACCTCCATAAGAAAGGCCTTTAAGAGTGCATTTGTTTCTAACGAAAGCCTGGCTTCGTTTACATGCAACGCGAGAAGGCCCTCATTCCTCTGCCTTAGCTCACCTAGTTATTTCATGTTGTTTTTACAATTGAAGCTTGGGGGTGCGGATGGGGGGGGATTGCTGAGGGAGCGTGGCACCGATAAAGAAGCTAATACCCTAGCCCCTCGAGGTCAGAGGTCAGCCTGGACAAACTGGGTGGTGGGGGGGTGAAGGCAGAGTGTGTGTGTGTGTGTGTGTGTGTGTGTGTGTGTGTGTGTGGTGTGTGTGTGTGTGTGTGGGGGGGGGAGGTGATGGGATGTAGGAGGGCCATATTGCATATCACATCCTGGACTTTTAAGGGGCTAAAAGAGAAAGAAAAGAGAGAAAGAGAGCCAAAGAAAGAGAGAAGGGAGAGACGGAATGTCAGTGACAGTAATCAGAGTGAGTGAGTGTCCCACAGAAACGGGAAATCCAGCGGGATCAGTCTTACTTATCCGCCCGGCACACGGAAGCCCCCCGCCCCCCGCCCCCCACAGACACACACACACACATACATCCCATTCCGCTACTTCATCCCACCCCAGACACACACACCCCGGCTCTAAATTAGCCTGTTGATTGAGCTGGCCACTACTATATTTAGCCACGAACACCCAGCTCCCTCCGAGCGCCCCCCCACCCCCCCCCCCCCCCCTTGCATCCCAGGCCCTGAATCGGGATTTGCGGAAGAGGAGGTGATTAGTCGCTGTCATCCCCTGGCACGGCAGAAAAGGTAGCGAGGGGGGGGGGGGCGGACGGGAATGTTGTGGAAGTGGGATAACACGCCAGATCCTAACATCTGTTATTGTTGTTGTTGTTGTTGTTGTTGTAGTCAGGGGAAGAGTGTGTGTATGTGAGTGCATTTTACGATTTATGCTTCAATTAACCCAGGAGGTTTTAAAGTGGCAAATTCCCATGAGATACGCCGTATGTGCAGTATTATGGACAGTTCTTGTTGGGTCACCTAGTTGACCTAAGTTATGGCCTGACTGACATTTGATGGTTCGGGAGCCACTTTTGTCGACGGTGGCTGGATGGTGTGATAAGGCATTAGGGAGGGGGGCAGGGGTGGTGATGGTGATTGGCACAGGAGGGGGAAAAGTGTCTGAGCAGCTTGGGGATTAGGGCAGGGGTGAGAGGGAGAGGGGGGGGACGAACAGAGGAGGGACTGTGTGTTCCACTGCCTGATGGCGAGGGCAGAAGAGGTACACTGTCTACTGACACACTGATAAGACCAGACAGCCATGATAGCTGTATGAGCAGGTGACCAACTCTCTCTGTCTCTCCTCACCTCTATACTCAATTCGTGACGTTAGAATTATAAGGTTCTATCTCCATTTTTGTCAGAATTGAGTTTTTTTACATAATCTGATCCATTAGGTGTTTATTAATGCCTGTGTGGTGTTTTTTTTTTTCATGTTGACATTTTTTAGTTAGTAATTCATCAAATACAAAGGTTCCATCTCACAAAACATAATGGAATGTAAAAACTTTGACGCTCAATATCTCTGAACTACCCGAAACAGAGATAGAACCTTATAATTCTAAGCTCACAAATTCCTCTCTCATACCTACTTCTCCAGCTCCCCAGCTATCTATCTCTCATTCTGTGCATGTCTTTCTCATTTTACTCTGTAGTAATCACTGATCAAACTTACTTTCAAAATGCATCAGTTTTTTACGGTTGAGCCTGTGGTAACATCTTCACAAGGGTATGGTGAGCCACACGACGGAGATAGATTATCGGCTGTGGCGTAGGAGGTAGAGCTGGCATCTAATGATTGCAAAGGCAGCAGATCGGTGGTTCGAAACCGGGGCTGGCCACATGTCGAGGTGTCCTTGGGCAAGACACTGAACCCCAAATTGCTCCAAATGAGCGGGCCGGCGCCTTGCATGGTAGCTTGCTGCCATTGGTGTGTGAATGTGTGTGTTTTTGCAAAGCGCTTAGGAATAAGGAATTTGCAAAGCGCTTAGGAATAAGCTAAACCAAATGTGTGATCATGAGTAATCATACTCATTTCAGGCACTCCTCGTAAACACTGTTTTTAATTATATTCGTCACTTGGCCATGTATCTGTGTATTCTCTCGTTTTGTACTGTATTGCAATGTTGCGTCATTTTGCTGTGCCTGCTTATGTTGTATTGTCTTGCTTTGTCTTGTATTGTCATGTAGTGTGTTGCCTGTTGTGTCGCTTTGTTGTGCTTGCTGATGTTTTTAATGACACTACACCATTCATTTTGTAATAGCCTGCTCAGGGACTACAGATGGAAATTAGCTCATGAGCTAACTCTGGCGCATTTACATTGATGTGGAAACTGATTTGTTGATTAATGTGCATTGTCCCTGGCAAATAAAATAAAAAATAAAAAACAATTAAATAATATATATAGCAATAATGTAATTTACTATCCACACCCAAACTCCTCTTGATTTGTATTTGTAAACCAATATTTTAATACATCCAGAATGATTTGTAAATACAGCTAAAGATTTGTGAATTAATGCTCTTACAGGTGGAAACAAATGTCATGAAGTGTGAATAAAATGAAAGCAGTGACACACATATTTCCAATGTTATGAATAAAAGCATTGCTTTTGTAGGCATCCAATAATTTCAATACAACATTTAAGCATTAGAATTGTCGAATCTGCATTTGCTTTTTTGTTTACAGAACTTGTTTACAGAACTTTGGCCCTAACATGCCACATGTTTATAGTGAAATTATCCAGAAATGAACTATCTATTAATTATCTCCATTCAACTATAACATCTTGGCTGAAGCTTTAGGCTGGAAAGTTTTCTGTAAAACTTGCTTTCATGTTGACTTGGTTTATACTATAGATTTGTATTATGGTTTATACTCAGAGGGCTCACTGAATTTCCGTTGAAATGATTTGAACATTGCGTTATAAGAATGTCATTGTTGGAGCATGGCTAATGAAATCATGTGAGTGTGGATTACCACTGTAGAATAGAGATAAAAGATGTGGCTTGGAAATAAATGTAAACCCATCTAATTCACAGGCCACAGTCTACAAACAAGGACTAATATGTCTATAATAACCAATTTTGTGGTAGTAAACGATCTTGTGTAAAACTATTTTGACGTGGCCTGGGGTGGTCCAGTGGTCTAGCACCACGATCTACAGTGCACACATATGCCCATGTCGGCATGGGTTCGAATCCAGCCCATGCCCTGCTGACATGCCCTACTTTCCTGTCTGTCTTCACTGAATCTGTCCAATAAAATGAAAAATTTGAGTGTGACTGCCCCACTCAGAAAAAAAAACCTTAACATTTAAAAAAAATAAACTATTTTGACATGATGAAGTATTGGAAATGCATCCACTAGGCCAGAGTTTAGAGGTTGGCCATCAGTGTGACAGTCATGTCACAGGAGGACTACTGGACCTAGCGGTAGAGCATGTGGTAGAGCATGTGGTAGAGCATGGCACTAACAACGCATAGGATGTGGATTTGATTCCCACTAGGACCAGGTATGCACACTCACTGCATAATTACTCACTGCAGTGAGTCATATTTCAGGTCATTCACCTTGGCAAAACAACCACCAAGAGGCATTGTTGAGCATAACACACTTAACTTAGCTCCTTTCACACATACGAGCCCTCCCAGTAGATTCCATGCAATTTCCAGGGTCGACGTATGTGTCTGAATGCGTCTGACCAGGGAAATCCGCTTGGGCAATTACCCTGGTCGAGACCAGGTATAATTCCATGGAAAGTACCGTGTCGCGGTAAGTGTGAACAGAAGCCTGACGATTGCCTGGTCAGTCTCTTTCACAGCTGTCCTGCATCGCGCAACCAGCAGGGCAGAGCGCATAAGAACTGCCCCAGACTCCGAATATCGCTACTGCTAAATATAATCCCACAACTCGACACTACTGAAATACATTTGAATAGAATCTGTGGCTATGGCACATTGCAAACATTTATCAAATACAGAGTGGTAGGCCTGCCCTCTCTGCGCAAATACATTTGAATAGAATTAGTGGGTAAGGCTGCTTGCAACATTCCCGACCACTGGCGGACTCAAGGGTGGGCAGGGGGGGGCGACCGCCCCTCCTGGTGCCCCCACGGTTGAAAAACGTCTCTCTTAAGTGCCCTTTTGAGTGGCAAAAATGCCCTTTTGAGTGGCGAAAATGAGGGGACGTGCCCTATTGGTGCTCCTCCAATGATCTAAACTTGACCATGTGCCCCCCACAGTTAAAAAAACGTCGCACTAAAGTGCCGTTTTGAGTGGCAAAATTAGAGGATGTGCCCTATTGGCTGCCCTTCCAATGGTCTAAACTTGATCATGTGCACTGATGGAGTCCCATGTTGTGCAGTAGGTGCCCTTTTTTCCTTTTCGTCCCTGCCCTTCAAACAGCCTGAGTCCGCCACTGTTCCCGACATTAACCACAGTGGGAGAAGGTGAGCGAATCTGAGCTTATTTTGCATTCATAATGCCATTGCCAACCTCTGCTGCACCTCCAACGAGTCATTTGTAGTTGCCTACTGTCTGTATTTGACTGTTCTCTTTTGCCCCTGTCCGCCATATCATGTATCATAGTTGGCTACAAATTAAATACTTTTATATAGGTGTCATATAATTGCTGTAGCCTTGGACAGTTGTTGACATGTGTGACATTCGTGATCTGTAGGAGGCTACACATTTGGATTCAGCTCCTGTATGTTTGTGCATGCTCGAGCTCCGCTTTCAACAAAGCTCAAATCGTTTCTCATTAAGATAAAAAAAATGGTGACAGTTTACCTAGCCACTAGATAGACATCATTTGAATGATGAGCACAATCCAATCCCACCCCTTGAACAGTAAAGTTCTTAATTCTATACGTGATCACTTTGCGTAGTGGTAAACGTTAGCACGGTTTCCTGCTAGATCGTAGTGCAGGCTTGGATGAGTTGGGATTGAGATACTGACAAATATATATGCAACGCTCTCATGATCAGAGCTGTTTATCGGGTCCAGACGGGTGCACTCGGATGAATCAACTGTAGGCCTTGTGTTATTTACCGGAGACCTGATCATTTCATGCTTTCCACTCGCACTAACCACTATGTTATTTTCCTATCAACTGGGAATGTGATCAAGAACATCAGTGTTGAACAGAAAACAAATAACAGCACAAACCATCACATTGTGTTCAGTTACTGGCCATTGTTAACACAAATGGGTGAGGGAAGGTGAAGCGGGAATGAAATGTCTGTGTGTCCTTGCTTGAGCTGCGCTTACAACAACCTCAAATTGTCGTGAACGAGAGAGAAGGCTGAACCTTGCTGAAAAAGTGGACTTTCGCACCCCGTTATGACGGATGAGGCAAACCATTCTCTTTTTCAAACATCCTTCACAGCTCTTGTTAGCACCTTGTGGCGGCTTTCAGCAGCACCTCACAGTGTGTGTCTGCTGCAGCAGCGGCATTGAAGTATACCCCTCTGCAGGGCCGGTCCTAGGCATTTAGGTGCCCTAGGCGAGAGTATGATTTGATGCCCCCTCCCCCCAAATTTTAGGGGCGCCACCACCACCACCACCACATTAAGCCACCAGTAGTGCCTCATCACCACCCACACATTCAACAGTAAGCCACCGTCGAGAGAGGGCACGCACGTTAGTTGCGGGCGGGTGGGCGGGTGGCGAGGTTCGCATGAGGCGTGTGTGACTAATCGCGAAGCGTAATAGAGACAGTAGGCTGAGACATATTTTCATAGAGACATGAAATTCATAGAGACATACAATTATTTAAATGTAAATAAAATATATATATATATATATATATGCCTAGGACCAGCCCTGCCCCTCTGTGATCTCTGCTCGTATTAAACACCGGCTTACTGTACAGAAATCTTAGAATAGGAGAGATTGAAGAGAAGGCAGGCAAGTAGTAGAAACAGGAACAAACACTTCTTTAGCTGATCTTCCTGCCATGACACTGGCCTCCTGGCTGTATCCTCTCTGGCAAACCTATGGAAACACCTTTATAGAAATCCCACTGGTCAATATTGAAATCCTATGACATGCTGTTTGCATAGACATAGTATCTATTAAACTGTCTGCACATAATTCTGACCTGCAGAACCGGGTGCTGTCTGTCCTGGTGGTCTTCATTCCAGAAGCCCCTGAAACCCATAGTTCTCTCTTTCTTCAGGACATTTTCTGCTTTATTTGGGGAGAGAGACGATGGCTTGAATCAAACCAGGGACCCGTTGCAATAACGACGGTACTATGCACATTAGTGTCCACTTAAGCGCCCACCATGAAAAACATTTCTATGCCAATGATATACCACCAAAGGAGTGACATCATAATCTGGGAATAGAGATGAATTGCTGTTTAGAAAAAGAAGGGGTATGAGCAACTGTAGACACACGGATGATGTAGCCACATCTACCATAAGGGTTATGCCTTTATGAATGGAAAAATGTGTCTAGACTCTTGCTGCTTGTTTTCCCGTGATGTCACATCACTGAATCTCCATTTAAATGACTTGAACATTGCATTATAAGACTGCCATTGTTGGAGCATGGCTAATGAAAACACAATTATACAATTCACATGCTGTTTTCTCCTATGCAGTATCTATTAAACTGTCTGCTCAAAAGGCATTTGTGTCTCGTTCATTAGTTGGAAATGACAATTGAACAGCTGCTATGCCGAAGACCATTTAATTAGTTTAGCCTTCCCTGCTCCGTGGCCACAAGGATTTCAGTGATCTTTGCCAACTGAAATGTTCCCTCAGATAATCTGTAATATTTCCTGTGTATCTGTTGTGATGACCCTCCCACTGAGCCTGTGGAGACATCAATTCATGACTGCAACGTCTGTTGTCCCATGAGCTGTAATGTTGCTCCCCCCCGAACTGGATGATACATGTGTTGCTCTGCCACCACATCTTGTGTCATATCATTGATGAGTTTCTACTCTCCCTTGCTTATTCCATCTGGCACAGGTAGTGCATGGGCACAAATAGCGTGCGCTCACATTTGACCAGGTTTGGGACATACACCACTCAGTGGACACCTTTTCATGTATTTGCATAGGAATTTTCTTTTAATGAGACCTTGGCAGTTTGCACATTCATTGTTTGCACAGAGCAAGACTTGGAACTGGTTTGTTTACAAGGATGCTGTGTGCTCTGTCCCCCCGTTTTGTCAGTATGGTAAGTTGGCGCTTTCTTTCCTTGGAGCTCTTTGGTAAAGAAAGGGCCTTTGCAACTTCAGCTTTACCTTTATGAATCTGTGCCAGGTGCTGGGCTAATTTTGATTGTGATATCTCACAAAAGAGACAGTCATGTTTTTTGTGTATCTCTTTGATCCAGATATTCATCTTCTGTTATGTCTATGCTGCTAATTGAGTCTTCAGAATCATATCTAGCCATTTGTTTGTTGAGCTGAAAATGAAAATGTTAGCAGAATTCATACATTTGTTTTACTTAATATATTGTATGATCACTGAAAACCTGAACTATGTTTTACTCTAACATGTCAACTCCTGTTTAAACCAACAACTGTAAACCAACTAAATCAACAACTGTACAAACATGTCCTGATTATTCTGAATAGGCTGATTTAATGCAATCAAGTACAATATAATCATGCTCCTTCCATATTTGTAATCACTCCATTACCTATTGTGTATCCTAGCAGGTCTCTATGTTCCTGATTATGCCTTTAACACTAGAACAGCCATGGATGGGGTCATTTGACCCTGTGAGTAAAAATGTGTTCAAATTTCAGGACCCTCCTTTCATGACTTTTCCTAGATATGTGCGTTCTACCACCAAGTATCCTTACATTTTCAAAATCACATCAGGATAAGCTAGTATAAAGCTGTTTAGCAGTTTTTCTCTTGTGTGTAAATAGCAGCTTTCCATTGTAAAGACTATGGTCAGCACATTTTATTTAAATGTTTGCCTATTTATCTGGCATAGGCTAATTAACAAGATACATACATACATACATACATACACACACACACACACACACACACACACACACACACACACACACACACATATACACACACACACACACACACACACATATACACACACACACACACACACACACTCGTGTAGCAATTCAAAGATTTGCGTGAGTTTAAAAAATATATATATATACAGTATTTATTTATATTTTTATTTTTATATAAAAATATATAATATTTTATTTTATATTTACACCGAATTTACAATATTCACAATACAAGCACACATACTTGTATATATAATTAAAGCATTGACAGACTGAACTTAATTTGGAGTTAGCCATATCTTATCGAGGGCTTGTCCAGGGGGCAGGTGGAGGGCTTGTCCAGGGGGCAGGTGGAGGGCTTGTCCAGGGGGCAGGTGGAGGGCTTGTCCAGGTAACAGGAGAAGGGCTTGTCCAGGGTGTGGATGCATGTGCAAGGTCAGTTTGGTAGGTCTGGTAGGTGTTGTAAAGTGATTGGTGTGGGTGGTGTGGGTGGTGTGGTTGTGGTGATTGGTGTGGGTGGTGTGGATGGTGTGTGTAGTGTGGTTGGTGTGGGTGGTGTGGGTGGTGTGGGTGGTGTGGTTGTGGTGATTGGTGTGGGTGGGGTGGTTGGTGTGGTTGGGGTGGGTGATGTGGGTGGTGTGGTTGGGGTGGGTGATGTGGGTGGTGTGGGTGGTGTGGGTGATGTGGGTGGTGTGGTTGGGGTGGGTGATGTGGGTGGTGTGGTTGGGGTGGGTGATGTGGGTGGGGTGGTTGGTGTGGGTGGTGTGGGTGGGGTGGTTGGTGTGGGTGGTGTGGGTGGTGTGGGTGGGGTGGTTGGTGTGGGTGGTGTGGGTGGGGTGGTTGGTGTGGGTGGTGTGGGTGGTGTGGGTGGTGTGGATGGTGTGGATGGTGTGTGTGGTGTGGGTGGGGTGGTTGGGGTGGATGGTGTGTGTGGTGTGGGTGGGGTGGGTGGTGTGGGTGGTGTGTGTGGTGTGGTTGGTGTGGATGGTGTGGATGGTGTGGGTGGTGTGGATGGTGTGTGTGGTGTGGGTGGGGTGGGTGGTGTGGGTGGTGTGTGTGGTGTGGGTGGGGTGGGTGGTGTGGATGGTGTGGTTGGTGTGGGTGGGGTGGTTGGGGTGGTTGGGGTGGATGGTGTGTGTGGGGTGGTTGGGGTGGATGGTGTGTGTGGTGTGGGTGGGGTGGTTGGGGTGGATGGTGTGGGTGGTGTGGGTGGTGTGGGTGGTGTGGGTGGTGTGGGTGGGGTGGTTGGTGTGGGTGGTGTGGATGGTGTGGGTGGTGTGGGTGGGGTGGGTGGGGTGGTTGGTGTGGGTGGTGTGGGTGGGGTGGTTGGTGTGGGTGGTGTGGATGGTGTGGGTGGTGTGGGTGGGGTGGTTGGTGTGGGTGGTGTGAGTGGTGTGGATTGTGTGTGTGGTGTGGGTGGGGTGGATGGTGTGGGTGGTGTGGATGGTGTGGGTGGTGTGGGTGGGGTGGGTGGGGTGGTTGGTGTGGGTGGTGTGGGTGGGGTGGTTGGTGTGGGTGGTGTGGATGGTGTGGGTGGTGTGGGTGGTGTGGGTGGGGTGGTTGGTGTGGGTGGTGTGGGTGGTGTGGGTGGTGTGGGTGGTGTGGGTGGTGTGGGTGGGGTGGGTGGTGTGGGTGGTGTGGATGGTGTGGGTGGTGTGTGTGGTGTGGGTGGGGTGGTTGGTGTGGGTGGTGTGGGTGGGGTGGGTGGTGTGGGTGGTGTGGGTGGTGTGGGTGGGGTGGGTGGTGTGGGTGGTGTGGATGGTGTGGGTGGTGTGTGTGGTGTGGGTGGGGTGGTTGGTGTGGGTGGTGTGGGTGGGGTGGTTGGTGTGGGTGGTGTGGGTGGGGTGGTTGGTGTGGGTGGTGTGGATGGTGTGGGTGGTGTGTGTGGTGTGGGTGGGGTGGTTGGTGTGGGTGGTGTGTGTGGTGTGGGTGGGGTGGTTGGTGTGGGTGGTGTGGGTGGGGTGGTTGGTGTGGGTGGTGTGGGTGGGGTGGTTGGTGTGGGTGGTGTGAGTGGTGTGGATTGTGTGTGTGGTGTGGGTGGGGTGGATGGTGTGTGTGGTGTGTGTGGTGTGGTTGGTGTGGATGGTGTGGATGGTGTGGTTGGGGTGGTTGGTGTGGGTGGTGTGGGTGGTGTGGTTGGGGTGGTTGGGGTGGGTGGGTGGTGTGGGTGGTGTGGTTGTGGTGGTTGGTGTGACCGACCTGGTTGTTGTGATAGTCCTGGTTGTTGTGATAGTTCTGGTTATTGTGATAATCCTGGTTATTGTGGTTGTCCTGGTTATTGTGGTTGTCCTGGTTATTGTGGTTGTCCTGGTTATTGTGATAATCCTGGTTATTGTGGTTGTCCTGGTTATTGTGGTTGTCCTGGTTATTGTGGTTGTCCTGGTTATTGTGATAAACCTGGTTATTGTGGTTGTCCTGGTTATTGTGATAATCCTGGTTATTGTGGTAGTCCTGGTCAGTGTGGTTGTCCTGGTTGGTGTGGTGGGCCTGGTCGACGTGGTGGGCCTGGTCAATGAGGTGGGCCTGGTCAGTGTGGTGGGCCTGGTCGATGAGGTGGGCCTGGTCGACGTGGTGGGCCTGGTCGATGAGGTGGGCCTGGTCAGTGTGGTGGGCCTGGTCGACGTGGTGGGCCTGGTCGACGTGGTGGGCCTGGTCGATGAGGTGGGCCTGGTCGATGAGGTGGGCCTGGTCAGTGTGGTGGGCCTGGTCGACGTGGTGGGCCTGGTCGACGTGGTGGGCCTGGTCGATGAGGTGGGCCTGGTCAGTGTGGTAGGCCTGGTCGACGTGATGGGCCTGGTCGATGAGGTGGGCCTGGTCAGTGTGGTGGGCCTGGTCGACGTGGTGGGTCTGGTCGATGAGGTGGGCCTGGTCGACGTGGCGGGCCTGGTCGATGAGGTGGGCCTGGTCGACGTGGTGGGCCTGGTCAGTGTGGTGGGCCTGGTCGACGTGGTGGGCCTGGTCGACGTGGTGGGCCTGGTCGATGAGGTGGGCCTGGTCAGTGTGGTGGGCCTGGTCGACGTGGTGGTCCTGGTCGATGAGGTGGGCCTGGTCGATGAGGTGGGCCTGGTCAGTGTGGTGGGCCTGGACTCTGGGTTTCACTGCCATCACCGGGACCTTGGGTCTCGGGGCCCACACCTGGCCTCTAGGCCTCACCGGCATCAGCTCGACCCTGGGCCTCTCCTCCTTCACCTCGACCTTGGGCCTCACCTCCTTCTTCACCCGGACCTTTGGTTTCACCTCCTTCACCTGGTACCTGGGCCTCCCCACCAGGTACCTCCAGAGGTCGGCAGGACCGGAGATTCTCACGGTCCTCACCCAGGGCCTCACAGCCATCACGCCAGGCTCGCTGGGCCCACACACACCTCCAAGGCTCGCAGCAGCTAACTCTCCAGCTGCAGGCAAGGTCCCGTGAAGACTCAATGAAGAGGAATCAACTGTTAGGTAGTAAAGAAAAGGACAACATTATTTTATTTTTTTATTTAACCAGGAATAAAACTCATTGAGATTAAAACATATCTTCTACAAGAGCGTCCTGGTCAAGACAGGCAACAGCACAACTATGGGGTTACATACATAAAACAAACATGAAGCAAGAACGTGGTAACAGATAGCTGCAGTTGGACAGTAGTAGCTAAAATATACATATTTATTCCACAAGATAAACACAATATTATTACCTCATTTACATTAGGGATGCAACCTCAGCAAATATTTTCAAGTCAAGACTAAAAACCCATCTTTTTCAACAATGACTAAATGATTAAATGATGATTATGTAATGATTATACAACAGTTAGTTCCGACCAAGTAATTTGATTGGACAAGAGGCATTCCATGAGTTACGATATACAGTATAACAGCACTGGGACTTTTAACTATATGTATCACTCCGCCGCACAGGTGTTAATGACCGTTGCAGCTCAAAGTGCTTTAATTAAGCAATATCACACGAGAGGGAGTGCGTTATACTAAATATCAGCACGGCTGCGATTCGGTTGTAGACTACATGTTTGTGTTCAGGTTACTAGGCAACAGTCCATTTGAAGTTCAGTTGCGGAACTATTTTTAGTTTTTTTTTATGATTAAATAAACAAACAAATCATAATCTGTTGTCGCTTATTACTGTTAACTAATAAATCGCGCTGTAGAACTGTTGTATAAAAGCAATATCACACGAGAGGTCGTGCTGTTATACTGAATATCAGCACGGCTGTGATTCGGTCGTAGGTACGAAGCCGCAGGCCGAGTACCGAAGTATAACGCACTCCCTCTCGTGTGATATTGCTTAATTAAAGCACTTTGAGCTGCAACGTTTGCAGGAAAAGTGCTATACAAATAAAAGAAGAAGAAAAAAGTATGATTATGATTATTATGATTATTATTATGATTATTATGATTATTATCATAATCATAATAATAATATAAGGAAAAGAGATGCTTTCACCTGAGAAGTTCGCCATTTCGGAGAGATGGAGAGGGGTGGAACAGTAGCTTCCAGTCAATATTGCTGCAGGTAAGATTAGAGAATCAAATTAAATCGGGTACAGTATTCAAAGATTATGAATTTTTTCTTAAATCAAAAAGAAGTTTGCAAAAATGTATGTAAAAATAAATAAATAGACACTTACCTATTTCTACAGTAAGCTTGCTATTGAACAGCTCGGCAAGGTTAATTGTCACAGTCTGTTCTTCATCAGCAACATGTGTCTTATGAACGCATGACTCGTCTCTTGTTTTTTATAGAATAGGAGTCTACTGTGATGTAATAGATGATTCTGGGTTCTAAATCATCTGGGTTCTAAAATTTCTAAAATTTGCTCTGAGTTCACACTGGGTTTGATGTCATAAGGGGCCCAAGTAATTTGATTGGACAAGAGGCATTCCATGAGTGCTGATCAGAGTTCCAGAGCAAATTTATGAAAGCAGCTAATGAATTTTGACCGACAAGGCGCTTCTAATGCCAGAAATGTAAAAACAATAATGTATATTACAAATATTAAAATTGTAAAATAGTGCAATTTCGATCTCTGGCCACACAAGCGTTTTCTCATTGTCATGCAAAAAAGTCTCTGGCCACATGGAACCGTGTATTCAGGTACACTGGGCATGCGCGTACTGGTAGACCCAGAAAATTGTTCAAATATAAGTGAGACAGTACAAATTCGGTAGTATTGTGAACTCCCGATCAATCTCCTCTCCACTTACATTATGTCTGCATCCAAGATGTGGCATGTATATGTTATTCATCTGTGTAAATGTAGGTTGTATAAAAATAATAAACGTTATGATAATTGTTGAAGTGCCTCTTGCTAAGATGTTTCTAAGATGATAAATAATATCACAACACTGGTTTATCAAGGCTATAACACAAGACTTGCTGAATGGTTGGGTCATCTGCTTTCATTCATTCGATAGAAACTCCCGCAGTCCCGATCAATCTCCTCTCCACTTGCATTACGTCTTCATCCAAGATATGGCATGCATCCGTTATTAATTTGTGTAATTTAACGTTTGCTATTCTGTTGTTCAAAGAATAAAACTGGAACATGTATCACATGTTTGTCGTTGTGTAATGCAATGCGCACATATATCAATCAATCAAACTTTATTTATACAGCATAATGGATATTAAGTGCCTAATGCCTAGACGCACACGCTTTCATAATTCTATTTAGCCTATATAGCACAAATCATGCATTGAATGTAACCTCAAGTGCTGAACAGTATTAAGTAAACCACTATACATTTGTGGGTGTCCGCGTCATCGTTATTGAAAAACGCACCCAATCGCCGACCACACGACTCCAAAAATGATACGGCAACACCCTCCCAGCGTTATCGTCTCGTCACTGTCTCAGCTCACGAATTCGCCGGAGTCGTGTAGCTGTGAGGTGCAAATGATATCAGATCATCGCCTTTTCAGCCAAATCCGGCGCCGTGTAGCCTAGGCCTTAGATGGTAGGGATTCAAACAGACCATGGCTGGGGTGTGAGGTATCCTTGATGATGCTTGCCGCCCTCCGCCGACACAGGTCTGCCTGGAGGGACTCAACGGTAGAGGGGAGTTTGGTGCCGATGATGCGCTGGACGGTGCGCTGGACGGACATCAAGGCTCTGTCATGGTAGAACAACCATGATCATCAACATAATAAAACAGCTGCATTTATGCTAAAAATTTACAGGAATCAATAATGACCTAATTATCCTAATTGAACACATTGTCCAAAATGCAACTCTTAGCATCCAAGTTGAATTGCAAGACAAAAGCATTTGGGTGGAATAAAGCTTTTAAAACTATTAGTAGTTCGACAAAGTAATATTTTGGGTGCAATAAACCTTTAACACTAAGTTACTTTGACAGAAAGTAGTATTTGGGTGCAATAAGCCTTTAATATTTTGGCTGCAATAAGGTCATCCAATTTGCTAGGTGGTGCTGTTGCAATGAACTAGTTGGCTAGACTTGCTGGTGTCAACCTGCTGGTCTGAAACCGCTGTTGGTTCTCTGTCTCTGCAGAGTCATCCTACTGGAAACGTATGTGTGTCGCAGGGGATCAATGGAAATAGAACCTGCCTTTCTCCATTTTCTATCAATAAATCATGCACATTGTATGCATGATACAGAGGTTTCAGGGCTCAAATAGTTTTTGCCAACTACTTTGCTTTTAGCTTGGGTCAGTATTGTTAAAATTAACTCATATTTTTTTAATAGTGTTTGAAATATATTTCAACACTTCTGGTGAGATATAACTGATATTTTAGGGATATTTTATGGAATTAGATATTCACACTAGGCATGCCATTTTCTATCAGTTCCAATGGCCATCTCTACAGGGACTATGTCCCCTTTTGTTCCCAGTTTGTCAAGACACATACAGAAGGTGTGGAAACAGTCAATGCCCCCAATAGGTCAGAAAACAAGAGCACGGGGCGCTTAGGTGGCATAGCGGGTTAAGCATCGACCATGTAACCGCAGGGTCCCCGGTTCGATTCCGGCCGGGGACATATCCTGCATGTCATCCCTCCACTCTCTCTCACCCATCCTTCCTGTCATAATCTAAACTGTATCTGTCAATAAAAATGAAAAATATGAGTGGGACTGCCCCACTCAGAAAAAAATATAACTAAAAAATAAAAAAAGAGCACACACAGACACACACAATTCCATTTGGAGAGATGCTACAGTAATTGTTGTCGCAAAATTCTTTATATCAAATTTGGGTATGGTGTTGTTCATGATATAATGTTGAGTGATTGATTTCTTATCTCAAGACATTACAGTCCTCATTTTAAGGCCAAAACAACACACACACACACACACACACACACACACACACACACTTGCTGATACCATTCCTCATTCCATTCTATGCATTACAATGAGCCTGTCCTATGATCTCTGCCTCCACCAGCCTGTTTGAGTGTATGTGTGTGTGTGTGTGTGTGTGTGTGTGTGTGTGTGTGTGTGTGTGTGTTCATCTGTCTGTCTGTCTGTCTGTCTGTCTGTCTCTGTCTTCGCTCTGTCCACCAGAATGCATGGGGCTATGCAATGGGCTGATTGCACATCGTCTTATGTTTGGGAGGCTAACACTTTTGAAGTCGATGACTGACATCTTCTTCTGAGTTTGGCGAGAGATCTGTGCATAGCCGCGTGGGCCCCGGGTTGAGCTGACCGCAGCGCCAGCGGGCGGATTCCGGTCACGTGACCCAGTCACGTGACCATGTCAGGGCAGCCATTGGCTGCACTCTTTTGGCCTCTTCATGCAGTGGGAAAACATTCCAACAGCTGGCCTGGAACGTTCTTGAAACATCTGCAACGTTCGCACTGGTGAGAATTTCCTCTCCCGCTGTTTCGGAACACAACCTTAAGAAAATAGCATTTATATCTAAAAAAACCACTGTATTTTCTACGAAGCAGGTATTTCTTATGAAGCTGCATCAGATGTTCTTCTTGCTGGTCCCTCTCGCCTCACCAGATGATGCACCCTGGGCACATCCCACTCCCACTTTACCAGCTTTTATCTGGACGGGGTGGAGTTTAAGACACCCTACCGCTTATCAAACATAGTGGGCTCATCCAGAGATGTCTAGGTTACTTCTTATCTCAAAGCTCATCTGTGTGTGTATGTGTGTGTGTGTGGGGGGGGGGTGGGGGGGGGGGGGGGAGGGAGGGAGGAAGGGAGGGGGAGCGCTCTGTAGCCTTTGACATATTGTTAATTTGAAGAATGTTTGAAGTATGATGCAACATCAGCTGCTCTTACTTAGCTTTGAGCTGCTTTCCTCTGAAACGTCCCCTCCGGTCTCAAATTACCACAGAGACAGCTCTGGTACTGGTGTGTGTGTGTGTGTGTGTGTGTGTGTGTGTGTGTGTGTGTGTGCATATATGTGTGTGTGTGTGTGTGTGTGTGTGTGTGTGCGTATATGTGTGTGTGTGCATATATGTGCATGCGTGTGCGTGTGCGTGTGCGGGCATGCATGCATGCATGCATGCGTGTGAGCATTTGTGCACTAATAGTTGTGTTCATATGTATATTCGTAGATGTTTTGGTTCTTGGATTATTTTGTTTAGAAAACTGGCAAAAGGACAGTTGTGTGGTGTACCGAAAAGTAAAAGTCAAAAACATGGAAAAGATAAGATGCATTTCTGTTTTGGAAATGTGTTGTCAACACAGAGCTGAGTCATTGGGCTTTAGTTAGAAATAGTTTTGAATCCTTGTCAACAATTGAGTAATGTAGCGTTGCTTTGTTGTGTTGTAGGCCTACGTATGCAACTGACCTAAGCGGGTCAAAATAAGAAAAATAGTTTAACCCATTAATCCAAAAGCTCTGTTAGAAACGTTTTTTTTAATGCGACCAGTCAGTCCCAGAAAGTGAGTTTCCGATCAATCTGTTTATAGACGTTTATATGGGCATATTGGGGGAGGAATGTTAGTTGACTGTAGAATATTCCAGGTTCAGTTATTTCAGACAGACAATTGAGCTTGACTACATCACTGACTCATCAAGTGTTATTTTAAGGTTTATCTTTTCCTCGTTCCCACACTCTTCCTCCCATGTGTCCCCTCATTCATTCATTATAGTACTCTCCTTGGTAAATTAGTTCATTCAATAAGTTACCCTTGGGTTTGGTGGGTTGTCTGTTTCCCAGAAGGTCAAGGGTCAAACCACAGTTGGAAAATTCACTTCGGCGTCTTTGATAAAGTTTAAAGTTTAAAGTTTCATCAAAAATGATGACAGGGGAATTTACCAATCTACGGGTGGTATTTTGGGCTCTTGTGTAATACAGTTGTATCAGTTTTACTCCCTTCTCTTGAATTTGGAGGGTTGGCCATTTGTGACACGTTCTAATGCTTTGGTCCATATTGGGATCCGATGTGATGATCAGACTTTTCTTTCGAAAAAAATGTGAATACATTTCCGCAATCAATGACACATCGCTAGTCAACTAACACAGCTTGTTTTGTGAGCCTGCTAACAATGCAAAGTAGTGTTATAGTTAACTAGGTAGCAGTGGGGATTACTCACCGAATCCATTGCTTTGCAGCATTTTGGCTTGACTAGCGAGTTTGTGTTGTGATTCTCAACAACGTTGAAATGTAGTTCCGTGTTTCAAAAGACAAGTCCGAACATTTTGATTGGTTACCAATGAGGACCAAAGCATTAGAACGTGTCACATTTGTTGGTCAGTTTGGCCAGTTTGGCCAGTCAGCACTGTGTCATCATGTTGCATGTAATGCCAAACCTGATATCCGCATCACAGCTTCTCATGATACGGTCGTTTTGGTACTGTAGATTTGTGCAAAAACATTCTCGAATAACATGATTAGCATTAGCATCCCACTATGACCTCTGACCTATATGAGCTAAGCTTAGGAGACAACCACATCTTTCATCTCTTAACTTAATACCCTGCTCCTACACACCAACTCCTACCCTTTAGCCCATGGTGGATAAAAGCCTCCTTCATAGGAAAAGGAAACAGTACACACACACTGAGTTTGCTTTACATCAAGCCCTAATGGATATCCACTGATGTATGTATGTAAACGTCTACTTCCCCCTCACCACATGGCAGGCGGCACACACACACACACACATGACAACGCACACGCATGCACACCATCACATCTGCGACAGGACGGCACCCACACACATGCCCAGGGTGCGAAGCGGGGTGGACTGATTAGGGGGCAGTGGGCAAGGCGGGCACAATGGGAGGATGCAGTGTGTTGTTTTACCCTGTGGTGGAACGTGAGGTCCAACAGGGGCTGCCGGTCTGACCTGACACATGTGACGTGGTCGATGACTGACGGAGGTAAGTGCAGCACAAGTGCTCATACAGATATAGCTGTTGCTGACCTAAAACGCAACTCAACCAAACATAACTTTTACCGGACTATTCATTATTCCTCCTTACTTGTACAGATTGACACACTTGCACTTCTTCCAAACCCTTTTCAAAAATGTCATACCCAAGAAGCATATTGTGTAGACATTGAAATAGTGTATTGTGCAAATGGCATCTAAAACTGTTTTCGATAGTGTGTGTAGGTGTTGAGATACGTTCTGCAGCCACTAATGTGAGTAATATTGTCATTTTTGGCCAATTTCTGTTCCGTTTTTAGCAGATAAAAAGTGACTTCCATAATGATAGAGCAACATCAAATAGGAATGTATGTCAGAGTGGGTCAGAAGGTGGAATGCCATAGCCAATCAGGCGCCTAAATCTTGGGCTCACAGCCAATCAGGTCATGGCGCTGCTGGTCCCCAGGAGACCATTGAACTCGATACAGAGGACATTTTTGAAGAGATTATGAACTTTTCCCTCCAGGAGATCTCTCACATCGCTCTGTTGTTCTCCCTCCCTAAGTCCCATCCTATCTTTTTCTCTTCTTGTAGTTTTCGACTCTTTCTGGTAATTGTATTTTGCCTTGTGCCAAATAAATGTCTCTCTCTCTCTCTCTCTCTCTCTCTCTCTCTCTCTCTCTCTCTCTCTCTCTCTCTCAGATTCAGATTCAGATTCAGATAACGTTTATTGCCATTATGCTTGACACATATAGGAATTTGTTTTGGCATTTACAGTAGGTGCGTTTATGCTTTTTTCACATGTATACTCTATCTCTCCCTCAGCCACTCTCCCTCTGTCTTCCTCTCTCTATCTTGGGCAATGCGAAATAATTCCAGCGCAAGGAATTTCGAGATCTGTGAGAGGTGTTTGGTTAGACAGAGTCATATAACATGGCCGTGGCGTGTTCACATGTGCCGGAGCGTCAGGGCAGTGACGGCTATTTACACTAAAGGAGCCATGCGAAGGCGGGCACTGGGGCTCGCAGCATTCCCTAGTTATATTAAGTGAAATAGAATCAGTCTCTCACTCACTCATTCTCTCGTTCTCCCTCTCAGATATAGCAGATGTGAGTAATGTTTTAACCGTCAATGGTCAGGATGCACTTCTCAGACCCCGTACGTACATGTGGAGAGCTTTTCAAAACAGAGGAAGTCTTTCAGTATAGTGTATGCTCTGTCACATCTGTCAATAGTAAAGAGCAACCCCCCTGCCCCTCTGCCACCAGCACCTCTGCTCCTGGCTGAAGTAACCCCCCCCCCCCTTTTCCTTATCCCCTATTGTCACATCTGTTTGGAGTAAAGTGGGCCTGTATCCCACTTTTTACTTTCTTTGTACATAATCACCCCTGCCTTTCACCCTGATTCTGATCCACCACACACATGCTATACTACACACTCTCTCTCTCTCTCTCTCTCTCTCTCTCTCTCTCTCTCTCTCTCTCTCTCACTCTCTCTCTCTCTCTATCTCTCTCTCTCTCTCTCACACACACACACACACACACTACTAGTGTTTTGTTGTCTTCTGTGGCGGTGTCTCTATTGGCAACGGTAATGATGATGATCATTGGCGGTAACACTTTAGTATGGGGAACACTGATAAGGCCTTTCATCTGTGGCTCGTAAGTTTAATACATAGTTCATTGTGTCATTCTGGGGTATTACTACTAGCCATTGATTAGTTTTTTTTTTGTTCGTTTTATTCTCATAGTAGTAGCTGGACAGTGATTCCAGCAGCAGATTCTCAGGGGCTAGGTAGAAAGCGAACACATATAAGCTACACATTGGTTGCCTAATATTGTATGTGTTCACAATAATAGAGTGTTCGCTAACCTAATTGGCTGCCTTACATGTTATTAAAGCTTCTTTGTTTACACCTCCTGTGATTCCCATGATCTAGTGAATTAGTTGGGTCTCGGCCTTGGCTGCTGTTGAGGGCCACTCAGCCCCAGCCAAAGCTTACACACAGTTGTTGGCCTACACACACGCACACACACACACACACACACACACACACACACATACACACACACACACACACACACACACTCACACACACACACACACACACACACACACACACACACATATATATATATATACACACACACACACATACACACACACATACACACACACACACACACACACACACACACATAGTGACCATGACTAATACCGTACTTTTTGGCAGGCGTAGGATGGGTTCGTAGGTCAACCACATATAAATAAACATTGGACTGTGTGATAGGCTCTAAAATGACTATATACTGTGCATTAATGTAGCTCTGTTTGACTGGTTTAAATCTTTGTTTACCCTGTCCAGTTTAATACAAGCCACTTACCCTCAGGTATCTGTATAGGTGGTATCCACATTTAAATGTAAGATTTTTAACACATTTTAATTGTGGGTTGCAAGTAGACGACCACTTCTGAAATATATTCAATATTCAAACTGCTAATAGACTATTTCTATTGTTATTCAGATGTGTCCTTTTATTCTGAGGTGAAATTGAATCCTGTCATTGACCCTCCTGAGATACTCTTTTTTTTCTCTGGGGGTCTACCTCCAGCCTGCTCCAAAGGCAGGTATAGTGTTTCTCCCTGGGACTTACACTGCGCCTGACCCCGACCACATATAAAACATATTAGCTAATGGGGCGGGCAGTGGGGCCAAGTCGGAGTGTTTGATCAGGAAATCCTTCATGCGCTGTACTGGGATGGAAATTTGATTAGTAACCTTGGTGACGAAGAGATGAGATCCACACGACTTTCAGTTGATCAGATGTGACAGGGAGTGTTTTTCTGCGTCTCCAGCGCAGCGGGATCACACAGGCTCCGTACACTGGGCTTTAGATAACGTGCGCGTAATTGAATGCATCGGCGAAGCGGCAGAAAGCTAAAAAGACCCCTGATCGCGCCCTGTGATAACCGCGCCTTATACTGTACTTGATTTAATTGTCTCAAACACTGCATGCGCACCCTGTCGGCCTGTGCAATGCCTTTACAGTGGAAAAAGTGAAACATTAGGCAACTGGCAAGAGTAACCAGTGTGGGGGAGTAGTTCCACTACATGCAGTTGAACTATTAGTTGAAATGCATTTTGCAGCATCTTGGTGGTTGTTAAACTAAATTCAAATCCCAGTCGTTTTTGGTGTAGTTAACAACTTTTGGCCATGTAGCAGTGTAGTTAGCTACTGTCACTACTCACTAGGCTACATATTCCAAAATAAAACAAAAAATAGAATTGAACTATTATTCAACCTTTGAACTTTAATTCCTCTATTTGTTGTCTTACTGCCTCTGGTCTCCCCACTTCTTTTCTCTCCCAGTGATTTCAGTCACATGCTTTCTGTCACATGGACTGGTCATCTTCAGTAACTGACTGTCTGTGTTGGATAAGGTAGTTTCGATGTAGTAAACGACTTTTTCAAAGTAGCTTTAGTTTGACAAACTACTATTTCTCTCAAGGGTAGCTTTGCTGTAGTTCAACTAAAATCATTTGTAATCTAGTTAAATACATTTTCGGCTTCCCAACACTGACAGTAACTTGTCTCTGTGAATTGACATGTTAGCCTGTATACCTACTCTGTTTAGGCCGTACTGTTTCTCTGCTCTTTTGCAAATGTTCATAGTGGCTTCAATGACTTGAAGGGTGAAAGTAAACTCCAGCAGTCTGGAATCCACAACCAAAACAAAAACGTATTTCGCTGGCAATGACTGGTAACTCGCAAGACTAACAAGGTGTTTTCAAGGCCAAAAACACAGAAGTCGAGGTACACAGTCTTTTTCCAATAGGCCTATGTGTGTTGTGTCATGTCACGTCACTTACTCTATTACTCACTCACACACATGACTGTCACATCTATCCATCATAGTCGGTTGATTTAACCACAGCACTAAAACCTAGCCTGTGTTCCAATCCAGAGAATCAATCTTGATTCCCTACACATTATGCAGGCCACTAATATAGAAACAATTGTCGGATTTGCCCTGCAGCATGACATTGTGACACAAGTGACATGTATTTCAGAGTACCCACTTAAGAGACTACAACTTTTAATGGGTCAGTCCAGCCTAGTTAACACATTGTAAGTTTGTATCCCTTGTATCCCTTAACAAACTTTACAAGCTTGTAAACTTTACAAGTGTTGAAATCCCAGAAATCTGAAGCCAAGCCCCCCTACTGTGAAATGGAAGTTAATTGAAAACCGCACGTAGGCTATATGCACCCCAGTAGAGGGGTGAAGATTTAAAAATGATGATAACCATTGTATTATCTTAGTTTAATGTAATTTCAATGTATTATAGACTTTTTTTTTTTTAATAACAAGCATAACAAAATAATCACTAGGATGCTGATGTCTCTAGCTAGCTAGCTAACATTACAACGTTGTGTTAAGGCTGATTTGTGTGTGACTGTCCCACATTTTGACATATTTCCATTGTAGTTTTCCCCCCTTTGATGGCATATGACGCCCGAAATTTAACTAAAGTCCAGCAGCAAAGTTGTTACACTTGTTACCGCTCCTCTACCATGACTGCAGACTGACAGGGTAGGAGCATTTGGTTGCTAGCCTACGGAGCACCGCTATTCTGTCATGAACTGGTCTGGTAATGAAGCATTGTTCTTTTTTATTTGATGACTTGATGTTTGATCGATTGATAGTGTGAAACGTGTAAGTTGTGAACGAATCGCGAGCATCCATGCTTTTCTATGATACTACTGATGACGTATCATGGTCTCGAAGGGCTGTCCCATTTCATGGGGTGGAAAGTGGGATTTTTAAATGTTTTCAGAGCTACATGAGTTTTTGGAGGAGAACGCCATGGTGAAATCCATGATTACCGCTCACCTCCTTGAGGTCTCCATGACAGTTTCCATTAAGGTTTGTTTGCAAATTCTGGAGAAATACGACTAGGTACGCCAACGCCAACGCCAACCTGCTCCTCTAGCAATGACCTACCGTCTGAGCTTGAAGATACGCTGCTTAAGCTTTCCTGGGACAGGACACTTCCTTTGCCGCAGCACATTGGATGAGTTCTGCCTATCAATTGCACAAGAATATCTTGGATTGTCACAGGCTGCATGTATATTGTTACGCCTTTTGGGTCGACGTACCTATGCGAGAAGACATTTTCTTCACTGGCGTACGTCAAAAACAAACACAGATGTCGGCTCCGCAGAGTGGAGGAAAATCTCTGTGTTGCTGTGTCCAGCATCAGGCCAAGAATTCAACTGTTCTGTTCGAGTAAGCAGGCCCACCCATAATTAAAGAAAATAAGCCCATATAAAAGTAATAATAACTATTGTGAGACAATATGAGCTGAATATATCCATTTATTTAAACCCATTTCATACTGAGATCAATTTAGTTTTTCCTTAGAAATTGAGAGCAGTTGACGACACTCATGGCTGCAAACTTTTGGTGAAATTCGCCGTTTCTACATAATCCTGGCTCATCACATGATACGCGAGCTAACACCTTCCTGTCTGCTCTGTCGGCTAAACTCTGCTGCTGCTTGATAGACCATCTCGTGCCGCAAAGTTGAAATAACTATTAGCTGCTTCAGGCAGCACATCCAGGCAGTGGTTAACACTTGAGGGAGGTTAGCCATGACAGTATGCTGTCAAATCACTGGGTTGGGAAAGAAGCGGGTTGTGCGACTTGACCAATGTTTTTGGGGGGTCAACGAAAAAGTTTAAGAACCACGGCACTAGGCCACCACTACCCCTCAGAGGGTAGGATTGTCAGATGGTAGACAGCCAGAGAGATGAGAAAAGGCATGGATTCTTAAGGGCTCTGCACACAGCGTGCGATTTCTGTTGCGCGTCAACGTTCCATTTTGAAGTTTGAATGGAAGTCTATGAGAACATACAACAGAAATTGCATCGCACGCTGTGTGCATTGGGATGCGATGTTTTATGATTTTCTCATAGACTTCCATTCAAACTTCAAAATGGAACGTTGACGCGCAACAGAAATCGCACGCTGTGTGCAGAGCCCTTTAAGGTAAGATAGGTAAGATAGAGCGAATGTTGTCGTGCGACATATTCGCATCGCAATGCACACGGCGTGCGATGCGATATTGTCCCACGACAACATTCGATTCACCATTCACACCCACACACTTCGGTGGTGTGAATTGAGAATCGAATGTTGTCGTGCGACAAAATCGCACGCTGTGTGCATTGGCCTTAAGGTTGTTTTTTGGGGTAGAACTGGTTGACAAGAATGCATTGTTGTGTAATCATTCTAAGAATGAGTTCTGCTGTTTTTATGTAAGTCCTGAAAGTTCCAGTTGCCATCAGTGACATCAGTGACATCATTAGGCCTGGGCATCCGGGGCTCTAGCCCCAAATGTTTTATGAATAGCCCCAGATCTCTGGATCCCGGAGAAAAAAGGTTGCCATCGATTTAGCCCATCGGCGTCAATTTAGCGCAAGCCCCCACCCCTCAACCAAAAACTCTGCTACCCCTCCTCCCGTCGACAAAACACGTGGGCTGGATTCTAACAACGCCTCTGGTTGCCACTCATTCCACCGTGAAAAGCTTAATAGTTTAAAAAGAACTGTTATCAAGGTTGATAATTTTGACTTTTTGGCAAATTTTACAGTTGGACTGGAGTGAATAACCTTTTCAAGTGTAAAAACAAATTAGTTTTTAGTTTTTTTAGTAGTTTTTTTTTGTTTGTTTTTTTAAGTGTAAAGTAACACAAGTTAGTCTCTGCAAGTTTACGTAGTAATGTTGGAGTGGTGTGAATCGCTTAAAAGTTATAGGAAGAGTTTTAATAATAATAATAATAATAATAATAATAATAATAATGAGATAATAGCCTGTCATGACAACACTTTATTGCATAGAAAGCTCTATATGAGACTGTAAATATAGCTACATAATAAATAAAATAAATATATAATATGCCATGCTGCTTAGGTCTAACATGCTTCCCAACTGCCAGGAAAACATTGGCATTAAATGGTGAAGCAAACTGTTCCACCCTGCTATATGACCTGGTCAAATATTAAAAACATTTCTCAATTCCTGAAAGTTTACTTTTTTGGAAATGCAATAAAAGGATACTATAATGGTTAAATAATATAATTATAATTATAATTAGCCTAATAATAATCAAATATTGTTTTGTGATTTAGATTGAGAAAGGTTGATACGTCAGATATACAATTAAGCTGAATGATTATGGCTGTTTCAGGTGTTTGAAAACAGAGCTTCCACCTCTGTACGATAATTAGCCTACTTGTATTACTTTCTCTCTGTTTATTTATCTGTTTAATTATTACTGTCACAGATACTTTAGGCTATAGTGATGAAAGGCTATTTTCATGTGCACATTTTAAGACTAAAACAACTAGGCCTTGCTTTATGTTAACATGTTCATGTCCATGTTCTCCTGAATTACAATGTGAAGAAATCTTCAATTAAAAATGGCTTTAACATTCCCCGGAGAAAAGGTCTAAATTGAAAAAACTAAGAAATAGTGACTATAAAAAAGGAAAGCCGATAATTTTCCCAGACATCTGTGAAAAATGTAACCTTTCCGTCGCTCTCATGATGTCACTGCGCCGAGCTGTTTTCAGGGGGGGACAGGGGGGGACGGGGGGGGACAGGGGGGGACAGGGGGGGTCAGGGGGGGATTGTGCTAAAACACTTGTGACAGAGCCAAGGTAAACCATCCCAAATCGAGCCCGGCGCGGGAGAAGGGACACGAGCAACAAAATGAGTTAGATATGGATCATTGGTCTGCGCGCGGGCCGCAGCTTGAGCCAATTATTGGTGTCATCTTGATCCAATTTAATCAATCCGAGGGGGACTCGAGGGGGAGCGGGTGCAAACTTTGGTCAAATATCCTGACTGAAGAGCCCCCCCCCCGAAAAACCGCAGCCCCCCAGCCCCCGTCTAACCTACCCCTTCATTTGGGTTCTGAATGCTGATGAGTGGTCAGGGGCATATCAGGAGCCTGTCACCCGACGGATTGGAAAAAATTTCAATGAAGTACAATACAATGGGCTATTTGAAAGTGAAAGCGTCACTGGGTTGTACCAAGACTTCCAAAACAGAGACAAACAAGGATTTGAATATGAGAACGTGTCAACAACATACAGCCATCACCTTGTCTTGAGATGTCTTAAGATGTCTTAATTAACCAAATGTTGTCTGTCAAGATGTCTTAAGTCGTCTTAAGACCTAACCTGAAGACATGCACTCATGCACTCACTTAAGACATGGAGCATAAGAGCCATATTTTCTGTGTCTTGAAGACACAGAACATCTTGAGATGTCTTAAGACACTGAATATCAAGAATAAAAACAATTTAGGCCTACATAAATCTCCCCCTTTATAATCCTCAAAATTGTATCATTGAGACAAAAACGTTATAATTGAGCCAACCAAACACACACCTGCCCCCCATCCCGCTATTGCTTACAACGTAACAGGATATTTTGCTGAGCACAACATCCCCAAGGCGCACAACCCCGTCTCCTTTGCAGGGTGCATTTTCTTTTGGATGGATCGATAAGGATTTAGGGCCTTACTTACATCGTTTCATCTACCGTCTAGATCCATTGTATGATAACATCTCCCATTTTTTGGGGTAGGTTCGTTTTGTTTGAATGTTGCTCATATTTGTCACATGCAAAATGCAAACCTTCACAGAATAATAGGCTTATTCCTTACCTATCGGTTTCTAAAACAAAAAGAACCCACCCACCATCCCTAACCCAGGCCTACTGAATTGGCTATAGTACGCCTCAAAGCGTTGTAATCAAGAAACTTGTAGAATTTATCAGGGTTTCAGAAACATTATATTTAGAAGTGACTATTATTCCATCTTAAGCCGGGTCACGTTCCCAATTACTCCAAATCGTTGTGCAGACATGCTCTGTGTTTTGACTGATAATATTGATATTATTTCAGGTAATGCATCTTGGCACGGTAGGTGAATGTAATGCTCAGAGTGTTTCCGTTACATTTTCCTTCTCAACGGGAGAGAAGAATATAGATTTTTGCGAAAGCAAGAAACAGATTTCCTACACAATAGGTTGCTTTGTTTGCATACAGAAACAACAGGGCGACTAGTCCTGAGTGGACCGTGATGTGATGTCAACCTACCGTAAGTTAACACTATAGACTAATAACATCAATTGGCACATCACACTTTTTGTAAAAAGACTAATAAATCTAATCAAATGAAAAAATAAGTTGTGTACCATAAAGGCATTTCAAATGTATGCACAACCGTTCATGTGCAAGTACATGCTGCTATATTTAGACATGAATTCATCATTTTGCATTTAGAACAGCTCTCTGGATCCCTTTAACAGTAATTAAGTCGACTAGGCCCAAACACACTCTCTCTCTGATGTCCCACCCCTGGAAGCCACTGTGTGCATCCGCAGGATTAGCCACATAGAGGCCCGCTATAGTTTTCCAAATTAAAAATGGCTCCCATCCACTATTGACCTTGGCTCAGCTTTCTCCCCTTTTATTATTATTAGGTTATTAACACAAACCCCTGAAAGTATCCTTTTAAAGTTTAAAACAAATTCGATTAAGCCTCTTTACTCGCGCCAGTGCAGACATACCTATCACTGTCTTAACTCCTGTCTGCTCCCTATTAGGGTCTACCTAAGCGGCGCGCAAAGACACTGAACTCACTGAAACCGTCTAGGGCCCTGAAAGTCTATCCCCCGTCCACATCTTATGGCGGGGGGGGGGGAGGGGGGGTACTGGGTTTGCAGCACATTACCGCGTTATTGAATTAATTACGATAAGGATCATAACTTTAAACGCGGGGTGAGGCGCGGGGCGTTTTTCAGCACGGATAGCTCCGAGCAATTTCTCTCCTGAACGATCGCGCAGGGGTTATTGGATCTGTCAGGCCTGAACTCCGTGGCACAGTAACGAACTCCATAAGGTAAAAGAGGTTGGGCACAGTTCGCGCCGGTGATCCCTATACCTCTGCAACACAGGGAAATTTGTACTACATACTGAACAAATAACGAGAGAGAGTTTCCAAGGCGCTGCACTCCAAAGGCTTTGAGCAGAGAGCGCAGGGGTGTCCCGGGGTCTCTCTCGCCATATACAGTTTCACTAGATCAAATGAACTGTATCATCCTATTATGATGCCGGCGTGGATTTGTAACGATCTCACCCCGTTTGACTTTGTTTTTCTGCATAATGAGACTTTAGTCCAGTTAGGCCTATAGACTCATGGCATGGGAAAAGGGGAGCCCCCCCTCCCAAATAGGGGAGCCCCCCCTCCCAAATTTCGTTGTATGGTACCTGTACTATATTAATGACAATAAAGACCATTCATTCATTCAATATTAATTGTTCTGCATGTGTGTGCGTAATTAGAAAGCTCGAGACCCCACTCGATGCACTTCAAAGGGTTCCAGGACCAGTGAGTCAGTTCTTATTTTCTCATTTTTCAACCCATCATAATGTTGAAAGTATTAGGAAGCATTAGTGGAATACTTGTCATTTGTTTTCGAATAACAAAAGCACTGACACGCGTGGGTATGTGGATATGGGGGGCCTGCAGGGGCCTGCAGGAAGGAGTGTCGTCATACCCAGGCTACAGCTCTGGGGTAAATTGAGACTGTCCGTTTACAATTAGCGGGATTTTTTGATCCATAACACTTCTTAGGGCGTAAATGACTGCTGATGATGTTTTGTTAGGTTTTTATTTATCTGTAGGCCTAAGCCCACCAACATTTCAACACACGTGACTCCTGGTTATTTTCTCCAGGCAAACTTTTTACACAATGCGTGTGTGTGTGTGGTTGAGAGCTAAGTGCGTGCAGATGTCCCACAATATTTTCACTGTAAGAGAGAATCTTTCAGCGACAATAACCTGCAGCTGAATCAGCGCGCTGTCCCACCACGCGAGGGCCTTTCAAATGAACGGGAAATATCCCGAGAATGCGCGCGCCGCGAGGGTGCTCGCTGTCTTTTTTCTTATAGCTAACCACCACCACCAACCACTCTCCTTCTCTCACATGCCCTCTCCCCCTCTTTTTATACACACACATAGATACATTGTTGCACACACACACACACATACACACTCGCACACACACACACACACACACACGTACACTCGCACACACACACACACACACACACACACACACACACACACACACACACACACACACACACACACACGCACACACACACACACACACACACACACACACTTGTATAATACCCAAACAAATCTCCAGCACCTATACACTCCACACAAACACTCCATAACCCACTGTCTATGGAAATAATACACATTTCATCATTTGGGTTGAAAAAGAAAAGTTATTGGGTATTTGGGGAAAACAAAGTGAGATTAGATGCAATCACAAGCTTGTACAGCTGGCTCTTGTTTAAAGAGTTGAGAACCTCAAGGGGGGGGGGGGGGGGGAGAGGGGGGGGGGAAACTAATTCTCATTCAAAACACATCAGTGTCAAAAGTGCCCGTAAGGCCAGGAGGGAGCACTGCTACCAGTGCAAAGGGTTGAGGACCAGGAATGATGCCCGATCAGTGATCTTGCTGGAGGGGGGTGTAATAGTCAATGGCGACTGCGGTAGACTGCTCTGAGGACAGGACAGTCACTGGAGTTATTGAGTTCATTCCGAATAACCAGTTCTGTTCGATCGGTGATAATATTATGAATTAATTATGTTATTTAAGATCATTTCATTCAAAATCTTAAATTGATAATGAAGATGATAGTGAATGTTAGTGAATTGTTATCCACCGTCAGGTCTATTATAGTCCATAAGGCCTGCGTGTTTACCCTGCTTGGTGGCATAACCCATAGTTGGTCTCTATGTCAGCATGATCAGTCCAAATAAACCAAGAGGGCTTGACAGGCAATGGTGGGGGTGGAAGGGGGGCAGAAGAGGAAAGGGATGGGAGCTGGGGAATAGGGGAATAGGGTTTTAGGGGGAAGCAGGTTTTTCTTGGGGTAGGTTAGGAAAAGAGGCGATTGGGGGTAAGGGGGAGGCAGGGGGTCTTGAGAGCTCACTATAGTGCTTGGAAAGGCTATGTTGGTTTTGGGGTGTCCCAGTGGGGAGCGGTTTGAGGGCGGGTAAGATTGTATGTGTCATGTCGTGTTGTGTGTGTGTGTGTGTGTGTGTGTGTGTGTGGGGGGGGGGGGGGGCGTTGTAATTGTGTTACTGTAATGCTGTTAGCTGTGAGTCAACGCAAGGCGTGGAAAACAATTCCTGGGCACTCGAGCCGACTGGTCAAAGGTATGTCATTTGAAGTGACTGAATCAGCTGCACCCCCCCCCTACCACCACTCCTCTATCCTCTCGTTCAACAGCAACTAAAGTAGTAGTCGGGGTCAAGGCTCCTGAATTTGTATTGAACTGAATCTGTATTTATTTATTTATTTATTTTAATCATCATCATCACTTTTTAGTATTTTAATATCATAACTATAGCCATCTTTTTAATAAATTTTTCTATCATGATCTTACTGTTTTTTATATACTATACGAATGAATGATGAATGAATGAATGGTCTTTATTGTCATTGCTATAGTACAGGTACCAAACAACGAAATTTAGGAGGGGTGGCTCCCCTGGTGCTAGGAAAGAAGAAAAAAAAACTAAAAAAACAAGAAGGGAAAGGAGCTGGTTTACATAAATAAAGGCTATGTACACTATCCACTATACTATACTGTACAGATAAGACGACTAGGGTTGTCATATTGCACATAGTGTTATTGCACATTCATTTAAAGTGTCGCAGTTTGCAGGCTTGAAATGTACACATTTGTGCCTCAGCACTACACCTGATTTTTTCAATCCAGCTATTGGCCCAGTATTGTTGTCTGTCCTTTATGTTGTGTTGTCATGTGTTGTTTTTAGAGAGTGGCATGGCAAAATGAATTTCCCCACGGGGATAAATAAAGTATAATTGAATTGAATTGAATCCCTCCCTCTCTCATCCTCCCCTCTTCTCCTTTATTCTATTTACTGTGTAAAATACTCCATTGGAAACGTGTCACAGTCGACTTTGGACCGCCAGCCACACACAACTGCGACTCTTCTCCAGAACCCCCCCAAAAGATGTTTTCTTTCACACGCGCACTTAGAACCTTGTTGGCTCAATATCTCTTCCATCTTTGGCTGTACTTTATCATTACATCTCTCGCTTCATGCCTCTCTTTCTCTCCACGTCTCATATCCTGTCCTCATTTCTCCCTGAAACATTTAACCACCTCTTGTGTGTCTTGTAGCTACTCCATCTTCTCTATCTTCTCCCTGTTGCTGATCAAGTTACTCTACATGTGTTTTCAGACTACAAACATTCACTTTCCTGGCCCCTCTCTCTCTCTCTCTCTCTCTCTCTCTCTCTCTCTCTCTCTCTCTCTCTCTCTCTCTCTCTCTCTCTCTCTCTGCTCCCCCTGGGCCTAGTGTGAGGGCTATATTTATTTATTTATGTTTTGCTCACTTGTCGCCTTCGTATTTGTTGTGCTACGGTACAGTAAATGTTTCTGATGAAGATAGTGAGCGACGAGAAAAGCACTCTTTTGTTTGTTTTCAGTTTGTTTTGTTTTCCTCTCGCTCTCTCTCTCTCTGCCTTTCTTAAAGGGACGAGGGTGACTCTTTATCTGGTAGCCAAGTTTACACGTCTGAGAGAAAGAGAGGCTTCAAACAAACAATTGCTACTCTTAATGTAAACACCCGAGCTAACTGGCCAAAATATTTATCTTTTGCCCCCTTTTCACCCTTCTACTTCTCCAGTATTTGACATCAGGGTGCC
>NC_137687.1:7912784-7925284 GCF_963989245.1 Nansenia antarctica
GCATTCCCATGTTTGTTTTAAGTGACACTGTCCCATTAGCACCAGTCGTCAAATCAAAGAGAGGAAAGGGGCGGGGTCGGTATCGACCACTCAGTGGCCTGTTATCTCAATCTGTTATCTTGGCGCACGCGAGCGGGGAGGGTTCTAATCAGAGCCCTTGTTTTACCCCCCCCCTCTTCCTGTTTTTCCTGCTGGGACGTCCAGTCACCTTGGCGACCGAGTGGCACACGCACCCTCCCACCGCCATGTCCTCAAAGGAACAGAGACGCCAACAGGAAATTGGGCTTGAAGCTCAGAGAAGGGAATTAGTCCGTTTCCTAATGGACACTCATTAGAACTCGGGCCTCAAGCCAACTCCCCAATGCCTTGTGATGTCAGGTCCTCTCCTCCCATTAACTCCCATAGTCTTCTTATTTTCTCTCCCACGCATACTTGCTTTGATTAAATCGTCCTCACTTTATCTATTACTATCTCCCATTCTCCTCTTTCTTTCTATCTTATCCTCATGCTTTGGTCTCTGGTTTTTATTCCTCTTCCTCTTGATTTTTCTCCCTCTCGCCATCTATACTCTCCTTTGTCCATCTCTTATGTTTCTCTCCGTTCTCTTTACCTGGTAGCAGCAGAGGTCTATTTCCTTTCAGTCTGGCTATAGAGGCTTATGAGTTTAGGGTATAATATCAATTGCCAGCGCTGTGTCTTGTACCTAGAAGCTTAGCATGTGAGGTCGAAAACACGTTGGAACCGGCATGGTGCGGCACAGACCGGGGGAAGCCGCCCTATCGGTTGGTTGTTGTTGGTACATTTCTCTTTTTCTCTGAATGGGTTGTCATTGGCTTTCACCAGGTGTTTAACATCTTGTCAGTGGTTGACTTTTGGCAGACTGTATTATTGATATAGCTGGCAAGGTAATAGTCTCTAGACTTGAGTTTGCCAAAACCCAAAAGGCTCTCTGTGTGGTTTGAGTCCCCTATGGCCTTTCCCAGTGCTGCATTGGATTTCTCTGCCCCAGTTCAAGTTCAATACCTGAATCGCGTCGGGTGCAAATGGAAAAAGACTTATCTGCAGTAGTACTGAATATTTTCTTTTTATAATATTTAAATTAAATTCGTTTTTTTAGATGTGTGTTCCATATTGGAGGTCAATAAATGAGGGATGCGTATCGGTGCCGTGTGGGATCTCTATTGGGATTGAAATGTTTTCGGTAAACCGAAACGTCTAAGCACACTTTCACTTCACAACCGCCCACCTCGTTCCCCTCGCTCCTCTCATTCATAAAAGGGTTAACGAGATCCGTCATCACCCCCACAGAGGCCGTTTATTATGAGAGGACTCTTTCCTGTGTCAGGTAAAAATAATCAGGCAGTTCCTCAGACGCACACGCTCCACTGGGGTCCTCAGGGGTCCTAGACTGGTGATTGTTTTCACTTGGTTCCTTTGGGGGGTAGCGGCTGGCAGTATGGGGTTTAGAGTCGGGGGAGATTGAGGAAGTGACTTTAGCCTTTTTCGTCTTTGGTCAGGAATCTCACCGCCACTTCGTCATACTCCCAACACAAGCCCCTGAAGACGTCTTCAGGATTGGGTTTGCCTGCCTGCATAATCATTCAACCCCCCCAACACACACACACACACACACACACACACACACACACACACACACAACCACCCTCAACTAAACCTGTCCTCCCTCACACTGACCGTCTCCCATCACCCTGAGATGGCTTCTGGTCTAAGATTCACACACACACACACACACACAGACACACACACACATACACACACACGCACAGAAGCTGTTTATCCCTTACGGAATAGAGAGCTTGTAGACCACGGTCAGTGTTGTAGAAGGATAATATTTTCATTGCGAGTGTATCTCTCTGTGTCAACAATCTGATAGGGCACTGGGTGGAGATACTCAGTTCCCATGAGGACTGTCCTCGGCGAGGGTTGGGGTGGGGGGGCATTCTGAGAGGGGGGGGAGCGGGGGAGTAGGTGTTGGCTGTTCCCAGATACAGGGAACATGGTGAGTGTCAACACTTGTGACCAGAGAGATAGAGGGGGTCAGTCAGTGAAAGAGATTAGGCTAAGGATGGAGATATGGAGTTGAACTTCTGCTTACACACAGTGTGGTGTGTGTGTGTGTGTGTGTGTGTGTGTGTGTGTGTGTGATTGTGTAGGTGTGTGTATGTGTGTGTGTGTGTGTGTGTGTGTGTGTGATTGTGTAGGTGTGTGTGTGTAAACTATCTATGATGAGCCTCATTGTGCTTTCATAACAGTCCCTCCCACAACAGTCAAGCAGTGTGAAGCTATGAAATATATTCTCAAAGCAGATATATTTTCATTCCTCCAGATATATTTTCATTCCATTTCATTTGTATTTGTTGTAAGTTGCGTCGGATAAAGGCTAAATGCCAAAAATGTGACGCAAATGTAATTCCCTCTCAGGCTCCTTCTCACCAAACCTGAATTAACTATTAGTATATTTGATATCCTGTTACCTGAGCAAATCTGTCATAATGTCTGCATAACACTGTCACAATATTGACATTATATCTGTCATAACATACTATGGCATATGTAGTCTAACGGTGATACAGACAGACATTAGACCTGGATGAAAATGTTAACTGTCTCTTAACAGTGGTGTTAAGTTATTCAGCCCACTTGATGACCAAGGTTTTAGCCTTGAGACATGGAGGAACGTTTAGAGAACAATAGGTTCTTCGCTGATCAGATGTCCACGATATATACAGACAGACAGACAGACAGACAAACAGACAGGCAGGCAGGCAGGCAGGCAGGCAGGCAGGCAGGCAGGCAGACAGACAGGAAGGCAGGCAGGCAGGCAGGAAGGAAGGCAGGCAGGCAGGTAGGTAGGCAGGCAGGCAGACAGGCAAGCAGGCAGACAGGCAGGCAGGCAGGCAGCAAGGAAGGAAGGCAGGCAGACAGGACGGACAGGCAGGCAGACAGGACGGACAGGCTGGCAGGCAGGCAGGCAGACAGGACGGACAGGCAGGAAGGCAGGCAGGCAGGAAGGAAGGCAGGCAGACAGACAGACAGACAGACAGGCAGGCAGGCAGGCAGGCAGGCAGACAGGCAGACAGGACGGACAGGCAGGTAGGCAGGCAGGCAGGAAGGCAGGCAGGCAGGCAGGCAGACAGGACGGACAGGCAGGTAGGCAGGCAGGCAGGCAGGAAGGCAGGCAGGCAGGCAGGCAGGTAGGAAGGAAGGAAGGCAGGCAGGCAGACAGGAAGGAAGGAAGGAAGGCAGGCAGGACGGAAGGAAGGAAGGAAGGCAGGCAGGCAGGCAGACAGACAGGCAGGCAGGCAGGAAGGAAGGCAGGCAGGCAGGCAGGCAGACAGACAGGACGGAAGGAAGGAAGGAAGGAAGGCAGGCAGGCAGACAGGAAGGCAGGCAGGCAGGCAGGCAGGACGGGCAGGCAGACAGGCAGGCAGACAGGATGGACAGGTAGGCAGGCAGACAGGACGGACAGGCAGGAAGGCAGACAGGCAGGCAGACAGGCAGGCAGGCAGACAGGCAGGCAGGCAGGCAGACAGGCAGACAGGCAGGAAGGCAGGCAGACAGACAGACAGGCAGGCAGGCAGACAGGCAGGCAGGCAGGCAGACAGGCAGGCAGGCAGACAGACAGACAGGACGGACAGGCAGGTAGGCAGGCAGGCAGGCAGGCAGGCAGGCAGGCAGGCAGGCAGGCAGGCAGGCAGGCAGGCAGGCAGACAGACAGGCCGGCAAGACAGGTGGCCTTGTGTTGGAGGTGTAAAATATCAATATAGTACAAGGAATTAAATGTGTCCTACGGTCTCCAGTGCCTTTAAACATACACATGAATGCTATTATGTTTAAAAATAATTAATTTGAAGTCATGCTGGCAGGCTTAATCCTCTGCAAAATGCACATAACTATCATACTGAATGTTGTCATATCGTATAATCTCATCTTGAGGTGGTACATACGGCTTTGCTTATGCCTAATCATGGATGTCTATGTCATTGTGTTTACTTGATGAACCCCGATAGCCTAAGGTAGCTACAGAGGTATTTCATTGGGCAGAGTACAGAGGGCTTAGAATAGCCCACATTCTTCCTGGGAAGATATTCAATGTTACCTGAATGGGAGTTTAGACAGGTGTTACGTGTCATTGAAGCCATTGTACACACAAACATGGAATCCGGGCTTCCTTCACTCAGAACGTCTGGGGAAAATTCATATTGTGTGTGTGTGTGTGTGTGTGTGTGTGTGTGTGTGTGTGTGTGTGTGGTTGTGTGTGTGGTTGTGTGTGTCTCTGTGTGTGTGTGAGAGAGAGAGAGAGAGAGAGAGAGAGAGAGAGAGAGAGAGAGAGAGAGAGAGAGAGAGAGAGAGAGAGAGAGAGAGAGAGAGAGAGAGAGAAAGAGAGAGAAGGAGGGTATGTGGCTGGGAGGTTAGCTAGGAGGCAGGCATGGGAACAGGAAGTTAACCCACCTGTGTCTGATTTACAGCAGTCGGATACAATATCCCTAACCAGAGAACGATACAACTCTTTTTTTAGATCGATACATTCAAAACAAGGCTATATTTGATACTGCCTGCTGATGGTATCAATACATCAAGAGGCGTCCTAACGCCGGTATTAACAGTTGTGATAATGATGTGTGCATGTAGTGGTCCACTATGTTTAGAGAGTTGAATAGATGTCTTCGATTTGTTTCCACTGAACATCCACTGAACATTTTTCTACCTTTTATATCCAAACTTGACGCTGTGCGTCGTCAAACATTAGGTTCAAAAGGTGGGTTCCGGTCAGCTCAGCAAACTAATTCCAGAGACGGTTGTGGTCACTAAAGATCCAGCTTGATGCCTCAACCAATGAGCAGTTGAGCACCCACAGGGACACGCCCCCAAAGCTCTCTCCACCCAGAGGTCCTAATAGCAAGCAATTGGCAATTAGTGACGTTAGAATTAATTAATTTTTGTCAAAATTTTGTTTTTTACATAATCTGATCCATTAGGTGTTTATTAATGCCTGTGTGGTGTTATTTGTAAAATGTTGACATTTTTGAGTTAGTAATTCATAAAATACAAAGGTTCCATCTCACAAAACATAATGGAATGTAAAAACTTTGACGCTCAATATCTCTGAACTGCCCTAAACTGAGATAGAACCTTATAATTCTAAGCTCACGAATTGGCAATTAGTAATGTCGTGCCACCATCGCTAACGCCTGCACAGGGCCCCCTTCCCGGCGGCTGAGGGTCCGATGACTGACACTCTCTGACTCCAAAGCCTTCTGAAAGAAGCTTCTGGAGACGATGTGACTGCGGGCTAGGATCAGCAACAACATAGCGAGGGTCCGGTGCATCACCCCCCTCCCTCTCTCTCTCTCTTTAACACTCTCTTTCTGTCCTCCTCTAATCATGGGTGAGACCAGCTTCTCCTACCAGAACAACTTTTTTTTTTTTTTCCTCCTTTACTTTACTTTATTTTGGGCGTGTGCCTCTGTGTGCGTGTGCCTCAGAGCTTTGATGTGCATACACCCAACGCACGCCTCTGAGGAGGCCCCGTTATGAAATGATCTGCGCCCATGACTAGGCACATAGAGTGGGGAAGGGAAGAGGGATACAAAGGAAAAGAAGGATGTTTGCTTCCTTCTCATTCACTGATGGCTTTTAACAATGTCAACGACTGAGGCTTTTTTCTGACGTAGAACCGAGTTCGACGCTGGGTGAAAACTTTCCAACCAGTTTTTTCCATGCCTAAATTAAGCACTAACGATTTTTTTTACTTCCAAGCAAAGTTAGGATAGATTTGGATTTAGCACGGAGGATTGACATAGGTATGACATATGGTACGATGCAGTAGACACAGAGAGAAGGCAGCCCTGAGGCCAAGGTTAGGCTTAACAAACTTACAACGGATGATAGACACACTTCCCATGCGGCCGTCCAAATGGCAGAACCTAGTTAAAGGATATGTGTATTTTAGAAGAAACTATGAATTACTGAATCCTGTGTTCTTACATATCTAAGGGGAAGATCACACTGATTATTATGATATGAGGGAGAGAAAAACACAGATGGTATGTAAAAGACAGATAAGAGAACAAGATGAGGGTGGAGATGTCTAGTACCCCCCTGCCCAACTCCCTGTCTGGTGAGTGCTATGGTTGAGCTGGGAGGGAGAATGTGTGTGTGTGTGTGTGTGTGTGTGTGTGTGTGTGTGTGTGTGTGTGTGTGTGTGTGTGCGTCTGTGTGTGTGTGTGTGTGTGTGTGTGTGTGTGTGAGAGAGAGTATGCACAGACAGAGAAAGAGAGAGGGTGTGAAAAGTGTGTGTGACTCCTCATCCTCCACCTCCCTGTGAGATGGGGGCTAATTCTTCTTTTTCATCCGGCTTACCCAAGGAGGTTAGTTCGTCTGAATGGGGATACCATATACATTGAACTTGGTGTGTGTGTGTGTGTGTGTGTGTGTGTGTGTGTGTGTGTGTGTGTTTGTGTGTTTGTGTGTGTGTGCTCATGGTTCGTCTGAATGGGGATACCATATAAATTGAACTTGGTGTGTGTGTGTGTGTGTGTGTGTGTGTGTGTGTGTGTGTGTGTGTGTGAGTGTGTGTGTGTGTGTGTGTGTGTGTGTGTGTGTGTGTGTGTGTTTGTGTGTGTGTGCTCATGGTTCAACTGTGTGTGTACATTTCTGGCTATTGGGGATTTGTGGCTATTGTTCTTTGGATGATTCTCAACCCACAAATTTGTCATCCTATGAATGAATGAAATCCTAAAAAATGGCCCTTGATATTGGGCCATACTATCTTTCTCCCTGATCTGGCTCTCTTTTGTCTATCTGAACAAGCAGCGGCTGCTTGAAGAACGTAAGTCTAAACCAAACAGAGGTGGCTGGCTGTTATCAAAATGATCACACAGTGTCAATCAGTTGGGACTGAGTTTATTTTCACTACCACCAGGGGGCAGCCTGTATGGACAAAATGCATCACAGTGTCTCAATCTACATATATACATGTCTAACAGCTTTGTAAAGATTGACCCGGTTTAGTGTCTTCAGATGTGCTTCAGATTTGCAGAGTGATAACATATTTAGCGTAAGAAGTAATGTGCAATGTTGCGGTGTCAAATGCATTTGACATAATTCTATTATGATCGCAGACTCTGCTCATTCTGAATGTATAATCACTTACGGAAGTGCTTTATTTTGCAATATTGCATTTCTGAGACATCTCTACTAACAACGCCACTGATGTCAGGCCCTCAACCCCTCAATTGGAGGTAACTGGCAGGGATAATACCATACAAGTCCAGTAAAGGCGCATAATTGGAGAGTGGTATTAGGCCAGCCAAACAAGATTATGTCTTCAAAAGAAACATTAGCTGCTTTTTTGGAAGGAGTGTGAGGGATTGAGGCATTGCCCCCTAATCTGGCCGGACCCCCACAGTCAACTCTCCTCCACCTGGGTCCCATTACCTCTCTGCAAAATCCTTAATCCCTCCGTTTGTTTTCCTGAAGCGAGGGATGAAGGAGAGGGAGATGGAGAGTCCTGTATGTATTTTAGTGAGAGTTAGTGATAATGGTTTGTTGATTTACAGCTGTTATTTTGTTGTCATTCATCTATTGTTAGACATTTTGCCACTTTATTGACTGTCTGATCCGTGTGTGTGTGTGTGTGTGTGTGTGTGTGAGCGTGTGCGTGCGTGCGTGCATGCGTGTGTGTGTGGGTGTGTGTGCACGTACGTACGTACGTGTGTGTGTGTGTGTGTGCGTGTGCGTACGTACATACATGCGTGCGTGTGTGTGTGTGTGGGCGTACGTACGTGCGTGCGTGCGTGCGTGTGTGTGTCTGTCTCCGTGCCCTGCTTCCCTGGCCTTCTCTCTTTAATAAAAGTGTTGTTTGTGTTTCCCCTGATTGGGAACACATTGGGCCGGGGCGGACCGGGGGTCTGGTTCTCCGGGGGTCTTCCCCATGCTCCTTCCTCCTCCTCTCCCCTCAGATGTCCCCCGTCCGTTCGGGGGGGGCCGCAGGGTCGCCCCCTGAGAAGTGTCCCGTCGTGGGATGACCCTGCAGTGCCTCCGAAAGGGGGGTAACCTTAGTCTCCCCCCCTGACGGTCCCCCTCCTCTCCCTGCAGGGTTAGAACACACACACACACGCACACACACACACACACACACAGGATCATAACACACATGCACACACACACACACCGCTAACTCCCAGCCCCACAAGACAACAGTCACACTCACATCACCCAGAGCTCACCCCCCAGCCACACAGGATCATAACACACACACACACACACACACACTGCTCACCCCCACCGCCCCCAGAGGTCAGTGTGACTGATGAAATCGGGCACACTCAGTTCTGCCTGTGTGGCTGTGACCTTGTTGCTGTGCCGACGCAGTGCACGGTAGATCCTTCCCTGTGATAGCGCTAACACGATCACTTGAAGCCAGTTGCCAACTGCCAACCACTGCGATCAGAGACAGAAAGAAAGAAAAGGAGAGAGAGAGAGAGAGAGACACACAGAGAGAAACAATAGGTGTGCGTATGTATGAGAGAGTAAAGAATGATGTGTATGTTTGTGTGCGCGTGTGTGCGTGTGTGTGTGTGTGTGTGTGTGTGTGTGTGTGTGTGTGTGAGAGAGGAAGGGCTATGATGGAGAAGGTCTGTAGATGCAGCCGCCTCACCGTTTGAGAGAGAAAGACCTCCTTGGGATTTAAACCTCTATTAGAGAGAGAGAGAGAGAGAGAGAGAGAGAGAGAGAGAGAGAGAGAGAGAGAGAGAGAGAGAGAGAGAGAGAGAGAGAGAGAGAGAGATAATTATATCCATTGGTCACCCTCACAGTATGGGAAATTTGCGCATGTACCCAAACATTTACCTACTATTCGGTTGTTAAGTCGTGACGTGTTTCCGGGTCCAAAGTTGGCTGAGGCGCTCTCTTCGAAATGCCTCAGTAATAATAATAATTAATTATATTTATATAGCGCTTTTCCGAGGCTCAAAGACGCTGACAATATGGGGGAAACAGGAAAGTGCTGTGTCCCTTGTTGTATGAATAGATCCGAGTCTAAAAAACGATTGAACTGTCATTCTACCGCTGTAGTACACTGGTACTCTGGTGCGGGGAATTTCTGGTTTGGACCCGGAAGTTGCTAAACGTCACGTTTGACGTCAGACTTAACAACCGAATTAGCTCATCACTTAGTAACCAACCACACCAGATTAACATGATGTCATGTGTTTAGAGATCTCCACTGAAGGTTTATAATGGCTGTAGAGGTCTTATCTGATACGGATCAGATTTCAGAGAGAGAGAGAGAGAGAAAGAAACATAGACATGTACTGTATTATCACACAAGTATGTACTGAATGAGAGCGAGGGGCAAAGCAAGAAAGGGGTGGAAATGCGTGACGTTAGAATTATAAGGTTCTTATTTAAAAAACTAATACTTGGAAGTTGGAAATCAAGTAAACCTCCAACACTACAACAATGGAAAAACGAAATTCTTTATTATACCAATATGAGAATTTAGCCATAGACAATAATAAGAAAGATCAGTTTGAAAATATATGGGGAGAGATAGTGAAGGCCTTAGCTAAGACGTAAAGATAGTGCAAGAAACATAGTACTAAGAGATTAATTAGATTATGCATTAGAAATATTAGTTAGATAAGTATAGGGGGTAAACTGGGATAAACTTTAGACGGTTTAAAAAAAAGTGAGGCTTTGGGATGTTAGGATGTGTTGTGATGTTTGTCAAGGTGTGATGTGTTGTGATGTTTGTCAAGTTGTGATGTGTTGTGATGTATATCAAGGTGTGATGTGTGGTGATGTATGTCAAGTTGTGATGTGTTGTGATGTATGTCAAGTTGTGATGTGTTGTGATGTATGTCAAGCTGTGATGTGTGGTGATGTATGTCAAGCTGTGATGCGTTGTGATGTATGTCAAGTTGAGATGTGTTGTGATGTTTGTCAAGCTGTGATGTATTGTGATGTTTGTCAAGTAAAAAGAAAATGGAAAATAAAATCTTACAAAAAAAAAAAAGAATTATAAGGTTCTATCTAAATTTTTGTCAAAATGTAGTTTTTTTACATAATCTGATCCATTAGGTGTTTATTAATGCCTGTGTGGTGTTATTTTTAAAATGTTGACATTTTTGAGTTAGTAATTCATAAAATACAAAGGTTCCATCTCACGAAACATAATGGAATGTAAAAACTTTGACGTTTCTCAATATCTCTGAACTGCCCTAAACGGAGATAGAACCTTATCATTCTAAGCTCACGAATGGTAGGCAGAAACATAAAGAGAGAGAGAAAGAGTTGACTGAAGTGACAATAAGAGGAGGAGAAAGGAAAGAAGGACAGAGAGGGAGGAAAGGGGGTCTTGAGAGAAGACCCCCGCCCAGAGAAGCAGTGCTCGGTGTGTAAGCGTTGATGAGGTCAGTGTGAATTACAGCAGTGTGAACAGATGATGAACGCACAACTCACTGTGAGCCTTGTCTACGCCTCCAAGGTAAAAGTGTGTCTGTGCCTGGTTTTTGTGTGTGCATGTGTGTGAGCGTGTGTGTGTGTGTATTCCTGATAGTTCACCAGTGAGATGGAGAACAGTCTCATGCCACAGAGATGCAGCAGGCTTTAATGCCCAGCGTGGTGTTGTTTCCTGCAGGAAGAGAGACAGCGAAGAGAAAGAAAAACAGGACATCTTCAGATCCGCTGGGAGACCAAACCCCAATCCTCCTCTCTGCCCTCAGGGAACACAGAAAGGGAAGTACTCTCTCTCTCTTTTTTATCCCCCCCTTTCTGTTCTCTCTTTCCCTGTCACTCCTACTCTTTCTCTCTATCTCCCACCTTCCTGTGTGTTCAGATCTCAATTTTGATTGATATCACCTTGGACAGCCTGACTTCAGACAGCAATCTTTCTTCACGTGAGTAATTGGCACAAAGATGCAGTGTAACCAAATAAAAGGTTAGTATACCATTAACTAACGAAATAAATACCATAGAAATGTATATGTTTTCAAGCAACTCAAGGTACACAAAGTCTGGGCAATTTAAAAGTTGATTTGAAGTTACACGTTTTTTTTATGGTCGCTAAGTCACAGTGTTCAATAGTGAAGTCACAGAGTCACAACTCTTCATCCAGTCAGCAAAGCAGAAGCCCATGTGGGCCAAACTGTGACTCTTCCTCTGTGATTTGTGCATTGCATTCATACAAAATGCATTCAATGACCACGTTCTCCAAAACGCCATAACACTTCTCTCATTCAAACTCCCCCACCTGCAAAACACTATGTATTTGCAAGACATTTTTTCATTGTTACTATAGATTCAACATTCAGTTCTTGTACAACATCAGTGGGGTACAGATAACACAGAACATAACTCTTTCACTTTAGCCTTGAAGAGAAGGGAGTGAGGGTCTCTCTATCTGGCACCTGCAGTTTTAGCCACATTCCATTCTTGTTATTTATGCAGTCTTCAGTGAATATAATGCCATCATTGTGTTCAATACTGAAGTCACAGAGTCACCACTCTTCATACAGTCAGTAAAGCAGGAGTCCATGTGGACCAAACTGGACCAAAAGTGATTCTTACTCTGTGATGTTTACATTGCTTTCATCCAAAACCCATTCAATGACCACGTTCTCCAAAACGCCATAACACTTCTCTCATTCAAACTCCCCCACCTGCAAAACACTATGTATTTGCAACACATTTTTTCATTGTTACGTAAAGATATTTTTCTCACAGTGTGTGTGTGTGTGTGTGTGTGTGTGTGTGTGTGTGTGTGGTCCTTCGCCTGGTTTTCCTGTTTGCTATTGTGGTGATGGGAGAAGGGATATTTGTGGTGTACCGTCTGCAAGTGGATACTGCAGAAAACCACACTCAGTAGTCCAGAGAGAGATGGAGAGGCTGTACAGTTTGGAAAATGGCCCAAGAGATTTATTGGTGATATGACCATATTATATACGTTTTATATTGTAATGATTTCAACTTGGAGTTCCACATCTGCTCTGAACAAAATGTGTGTTGACCGTTGACTTACTGTTCCTGTGTTGCTCTGCTGCTAGCTATGTATATACTGTATATTTCTCCTCAGATTTTGAATTGTCTTTGAATTTTGTAACTGTTTTTATTTTTTATTTTTTTGCCTTGAAAGGCACCTTATAAAATAAATGTATTATTATTAAAATGTCTCCATACGTAGTTCTATACTGTATGTATAGTTATATACTGTATGTCTACGCAGGTGTCCCTTTGTAAAAGCACTGGTAGTGTGGGCTAACGCTATAAACACCTTATACATATTAACTTATAAAGGCTCCTGAAGACGTCATGAATTTATCATTTAAGATTCTGCATAGAGCAATTATATATTTATGCTATGTATTATATATATATATGTATAATTTATGTATTTATTTTATTTATTTATGTATTTTTTGTAGTACAGACGTACTAGATAAATGGACAAATAAGAAGCCAATTTTTTGCCTCTG
>NC_137687.1:7932784-8000284 GCF_963989245.1 Nansenia antarctica
GTCGAAGGTAGCTAACCCAAAACACGTGACGCTGCATAACTGGCTATTTCATCTCCACATCAGTGCTGTGCAGTTCCATGGAACATTGACACGTGTCTTGTTGCTCGAATGAAGGCATATATACTGTAGGCTAAAACATTAAAACAATTACCTTAAAGATGTCTTGCTTGTAATCGTTTCTTTTACATAACAATCCCTATACCTTTCCCTCTATTTTCTATCCAATGACAACGAGTCGTATATGTATGTATGTATTTATTTATTTATTTATGTATGCATATTTATTGATATCAAAACCGACAAATGTTAATATTCCCGTGGTGTAGTTATGAAAATTAATTTGATTTTGTGACGTTGAGCGACTGTTAGCGGAGGCGGAACTGGAGAAACGCTCACAAATCATGAAGCACTACGTCTACGTCGCGCAAAGCAAAGCGAGGGGGAACTACGCTCACAGATATCTGAGAGAGAAAAAAATTGAGAGAAAAGGGTTGGGCTAGTGCAGGAACTAAACCATAACCTGCTTCGCTCCCTCCATCAGAAACCAGTGTAAGAAGTATCTGTGCGCAACGAAGAGTGCATATCAAGTCTTGAACTGTGGCACAAACGACGGATTTCTCTGCGATTTGGAGCCAGCTTTTGAGTCCTGTGCTGTGGGGTGCATCTCGGCGAGGCTACGGTTATTGTTTTTCACCTTATCCATGCTGTGCCTCTAAAGAAAGTGCATATAATAGCTTTCTTTCCATATATTTGTGCTGTATTTGTTTTTTTGCGTTAGTTCGTGTGCGTAATGATGGCCACTTACCAAAACGCCGAGGAAGAGGCAATGGCGTTGATGGTCCACGACACCAACACGGCCAAGGAGAAAGGAGAGCGACCCAAAGACGAACCTGTCAACCCGGACCAGAAGAGCTCGGAGAAGACGGACCCGTCCCAGAAACCCCCGTACTCATATGTCGCTCTCATCGCCATGGCCATTCGGGAGAGTTCCGAGAAGCGCTTAACTCTATCTGGTATTTACCAGTACATCATCACAAAGTTCCCCTTCTACGAGAAGAACAAGAAAGGTTGGCAGAACAGCATCCGACACAACCTGAGTCTGAACGAGTGTTTCATCAAGGTGCCCCGGGAGGGGGGCGGTGAGAGGAAGGGGAATTACTGGACCCTGGACCCGGCGTGCGAGGACATGTTCGAGAAGGGGAACTACAGGAGACGGAGGAGAATGAAGCGGCCCTTCAGACCCCCGCCGACCCACTTCCAGCCGGGGAAGTCCCTCTTCGGCACCGACGGCTACGGCTACCTGTCCCCCCCGAAGTACCTGCAGTCCAGCTTCATGAACAACTCCTGGTCACTGGGCCAGCCGCCCACCCCCATGTCCTACACGTCCTGCCAGATGGCCAGTGGCAACGTGAGTCCGGTGAACGTGAAAGGACTGTCCGCTCCCTCCTCCTACAACCCTTACTCCCGGGTGCAGAGCATGTCGCTGCCCATGGTGAACTCTTATAACGGGATGGGCCACCACCACCACCCGCACGTCGCCCACCACCCTCAGCAACTGAGCCCGGCCACCGCGCCACCTCCCCCGGTCTCTTCCAGCAACGGAGCGGGGGGCCTCCAGTTCGCCTGCTCCCGCCAGCCCGCCGAGCTCTCCATGATGCACTGTTCATACTGGGATCACGAGAGCAAACACTCCGCGTTACACACGAGGATTGACATTTAAATGTTACATTTTTTGTAAAAAAAAGTTTTGTAAAAATGGACTGAAAAAAATGGACTGAAATATTTTTTTCTATTTTTTTCAAACCACAAGCAGAAGCATTGTTTAGACAATTTTGATCCAAATAATGGGCTGAAAGCATATTGGGAGTGGAAATATTCAAGAGTGGAGATGGCTGAGAGAGTTTTTAAAAACTGGAACAATTGAGGTAAAGGAGCCACTGGGACGCGCACGAGGTAGCAGAACTTTTTGAGGGCCGTTTCGTGCGCCCATCAGGTTGGCCTTGGACGGAAGGCCGTGCTTTTAGTATGGTAGACAGTCTACATTTGTACAAAAAAAAATCCGACTAATTCCCAATTCAAGGGGAGAGCAACTAATTCGATGTGTGTGTGATGGGTATGCGTAATGAGTTATGTCAATTTTTACGTGACACAACTATATATGTACATGTATAATTGCCAATTGAAACGTGAAAACAAAACCTCGCCCGTTTTGGAATTCAAAACACTGCCTAAGCATTAATGTGCTAATTGAATTACCACTTCAAACTAATAACGTGCCCTGAGCGGACATCAACCAGACAAGGTGAAATGATGATTGCTGTTATCTGTTTTTATATCGTGTCAAAGTTCTTACACGGGGGGGCAGGTCAGGTGGGGGGCACCGTCAGAGCAAGACAAATAAAATATATTTTACATTGACATTTTAGGCATTGTTGACCAACCAGTGATAGTTTGCAATAACATCAACCCAGTTGCGGATTTATTTTTTTAACCTTTCTTATTTTTTATAAACGTAATTATTTTGTCTCTCATGCTGCGGGACCATGTTAAATTAGCACTTTCCCCTCTTTTCTAGTTTTGTGAATTTCTTAATAAACTTATTTCTTTCAAAGTAATACATTGGTCGTGATCGTAATCTTTATTTGTTCGAATTTTTATAAACCACTTTATGATATCTATTCAATCAACTTAACGACAATATAATCTATATTGGCATAACTAATATGGCCAAAGGCTCAACTATATGCATACATCAGATGTAAGTTCAAGTGAAATTGTGTCCATGAAATTGCTTCAACTTGTCGTGCACAAAGTCAAACTCTAAATCGTGCTGAGGCTTCCCTTATAGATTATATAATTAGGGTTAGGCTTAGTAACAACAAGTAATAATTAGATTATTATTATTATTATTATTATTATGATATATACATAATATAGGCTAACCTCTCTTTGTTTACATACATGGTGATACATAATAGTTGGAGTTGGTCTACGTGCAAAAACCATGATCCTTATAGCTATTTAATGAACACAACAAGGCCAAGGCCATATAGCTGGACTGGTATTGTATACAAACCATCGGTCAAAATGGAAATTAAGTGCCATATCACAATTTTCGTGTTTCCGCTGCATGTCTCTTTAGTTTAGGATAGTGTAACTGGAAAACATGTAAGAAGAAGGGGAAATCTGTGACGCTGTGAAGGTTTTTAGGCTTGTTTTGGTAGTCGTTGCTCAAGGGGTGAAGTTCTCAGACTTGGATGCTGCTGAAGTGAGCATGAGTCGCCACGACAATATGTCTTTGTGTGTGTTGCTTATGCAGAGCGATTATTTCTTCATAAGCAATCTCTGGTCCAGAAAGTGTTTTTGAGGTTGGAAGCGGTCAGGGATACATTAAAAACGTCTCTCTCCCCCCCCCCCCCCCCCCCCCCCCCCAAAAAAAAGAAAGATTAAAAAGATATAGCCTGTAGGCCTATGTTTAAGAGAATGCGTTCGTTCTAAATTCGATGTTCATCGCTGCAATATTCTGATCTGAGGATTGTCATCCACATACGTGAATATTTTACAATGTGTATTTGGCTTCCTAATTTTGTGCTTGGCCATGTGCTTGTAGTTTTGGGCCACCAATTCCTGCATATTTCCAATGTATATAACGTTAACATTCCAGCCACTAAAAGAATACTACCCGGATGCATTTAATTTCAGACGATTTCAAAATAGGCCTATACGATCAAACAGTGGATATATACAGCCACTTGGATATGCCAGCCACAACACAGAGCCATAAACAAAAAAGCTTCACTCAGGCCTGTCGCGCATCTTTTACTGGGTCAGTGAACAATGTCACATCACAACCGTTACCACCAAATACCAAATAATATAGGCATGATGCGTTGTAAACGTTTAAAGCCTACATTTTAGAACTTTATGCCTATCAATGAAACTATAACTAGAAATTAAGATGACGTTTGGAATGCAATCTCACGTCAGAATTCGACGTTTGTCCATAAACGTCGGATTCTGACGTCTGCCGTGTGAGACCATGGTTGCCTATTATCACTTTCACAACACATAGGCCCACACTGAGTGAGCTTCGGGGACTCATTAATAAGGACTGATCATTCCATAGGCCTATCATTTGCACTGTTTTGATCAGATAACACTTTGGTTATGATTATTATGAATATCATTCATATTATGTATCGGCCTATTAGCATTGGCGCAGTACGATTTAACCTTTTGTTATTGATTATGTCATGTCAAAGTTTTTACATTCCATTATGTTTTGTGAGATGGAACCTTTGTATTTTATTAATTACTAACTCAAAAATGTCAACATTTTAAAAAAATAACACCACACAGGCATAACACCTAATGGATCAGATTATGTAAAAAAAAACTACATTTTTACAAAAATCGAGATAGAACCTTATAATGCTAAAGTCACGAACTGTCAAACAACGCCATATCATCCTTCCTTGGCCTCATATACGTCTCATTTCTAGACATGCATATTAAGCATACAGCCTATTGAAATGTTGGGTTTGTGGTGGGTCGTATATTATGGCCACACATGGCCAATATGAGATTCGTGAATGAATATAGAATGTTCTGTTCAGCCGTCGACAATAGCCACATTTACGACTGTTACGCATTATGCCTTTTTTTAAGCCTCGGTCATAGGCGAATCATCTTGGCTATATGTAAAGCCTCGTAGTTACCACGTGAAAAGCCGGATAAGTGAAGTGAAAAGCTCCTTAACTTCTCGGTAACATGGTATGAGTATGTGATTAGAGTGATCTCCCCCCCCCCCCCTTAGGTTCCAATAGAGGGGCAATGGCGTAAATTTAAGTGCACCAACTCAAATGACTGTATTGGGAAACTGTTTGCTTGACGGTTTAAGCGTAAAAAGGCACTGTGAATAACTTCCCGGAAATTCGATGTTATCGAGCTTCTTTTGTTTTATTCAATAGCTGCTGTGGGAACCGTTCGTTGAGCAAAGATGACACTTTCATATCATCTATGGATCATAGCCTATAAATGAAATGCATGACCATCGAGTGTTGTTTCAAATTGTCGATAAAAGGTGTAACATTGGTGCAATTGGACTATACCAGTTAACGTTCCTTAATGTATTTTAGATAATCATACCATAGATCCTACGATTACATTTAAAAATTCCACAAGATGCCTATTATTATGGGCCTATGGAGAGTAGATGGAGTAAAACTACCGGTTGAGCATCCCTCAACTATCATCAAGCCAGTTATGACCAGTGGGGAAATTGTGTTCCAACTCTATTTTCTTATGGTCTGGTAAAAAAAAATCACGCATTAAGAACTAGTCTACAGTCTTAAAACTCCAAAAGAAAAATAAGTCATTGCATTTGAAGAACTGAGAGGATACATGACTTTGAGCATATTTTCTAAGTTGCTATGCAGATGGTGTAGCCTATGAAGGCCTATTGTAAAATAAAAAAAAATAAAAATCATTAACATTTCGTGAGCTTAGAATTATAAGGTTCTATCTCCGTTTAGGGCAGTTCAGAGATATTGAGCGTCAAAGTGTTTACATTCCATTATGTTCTGTGAGATGGAACCTTTGTATTTTATGAATTACTAACTCAAAAATGTCAACATTTAAAAAATAACACCACACAGGCGTTAATAAACACCTAATGGATCAGATTATGTAAAAAACTCAATTTGGACAAAAATTGAGGTAGAACCATATAATTATAACGTCACTATTTCTTGATTTAGCACATGCATTAGGCCTGCAGAAGAAGAATCTGCAGATATTACAATTATGTTTACTAAAACTGTCATAACTTGTATTTCGTTTGGGGAATACAGCTCCCAGCGACAGAAAAAAAACACACTTGTTCATAAAGTGGGCGAAACGTTATGCAGTCCTGTTCAGCGAAGTCAATTGGCGATCAGTCCCATCCCCATGGTCCCATCCCCGATCAGACCCATCCCCATGGTCCCATCCCCATGGTCCCATCCCCGACCAGTCCCATCCCCATGGTCCCATCCCCATGGTCCCATCCCCGACCAGTCCCATCCCCATGGTCCCATCCCCGACCAGTCCCATCCCCGATCAGACCCATCCCCATGGTCCCATCCCCGATCAGACCCATCCCCATGCCTTGTAGAACGAACCGGAACAGCGCGCACCTTTCACCACAGCGCGGCCGCATCGACTGACGTCTCTATCCTCGGTGCGCCAGGGAATGATAATACAAGGTTGGAAAGTAGCTGTATATATGTTCTGCTTCCTCACATTAATGTTTTGTAAACAACGAGGAGATAAGGGCCCGTTTGCAAGGGCAGTGTATTCCAAACAAGCTTCTAGGAATAATACATAGATGTTTCACGAGAAATAAGGCATGTTTCAGCCATGTTTGTTGTCGTCGATATGATTAGCCTATTGTTAGCCTATTATTAGCAACAATAAAAGTGATAATAGGCTATTTAACACAATATATATTTTTTTTAGAGGTGCAAGAACGGCTATAGGCTACAATTATTATAGATGGTGACTATATCTATTCTGCGCACTTTTGAGTCAAGGTTTTTCAGGCAAGAAACAAATGTTTCGTTCTTGCGATGTTCGAGTTTGTTTTGTGTGTATTTACGATCGTTAAAGTCACGTAAACTACAAACTTGAACCAAATGTTGCATTTTAAAACAAGATATTACAATAGCTATTTCTCTAAACAGGCACCCAAACAGTTTTACGCACAGACATAGGTCTACCCAAATACACACACACACACACACACACACACACACACACACACACACACACACACACACACGCACACACACACAAACACACACACACACACACACACACGCGCACACACACACACACACAGGCAGGTGTGCATTTGAGCAGAAAGGTTGACAGTTCAGCGGGGCGGCCGTGAACAATGGGCCTGCATGCAGGATGTCCCCAGGGCTGCGGGAGATAAGACGAGCCCGAATCAGGAATTCCTCGCTATACTCGAAAATGGTCAAAAATAGTCTGAGTGTCACACAGCATATGGGGAACAGGAACAAAGGGACGGTCGTTGCTATGACTGGGGTTGGAAAATAGCGTTGGTCTTTTACTGTATATTCTCCCCCCCCTTTTAATGCAGTTATAGTTGCCTATTCAAAACTACCCAACCATGCATAGATGTTTAATACATGTCATACGGTGTGTCAGCCTTTACATTTATTTGTGAAAGTTTACAGTGCTTCCAGAAATCACAACCCTGAGGAAAAGGCCGGCCGGCCATGCCCTTATATTCATATTTTCCCAGGCCTATACCCTCATGCAAAACTCACAATCATCTTATCACTTTAATAGGCCTATACGTGAGTGAATTCACATTTGGGCAATTCAAGGAAGTCTGCATTCACACATGGAGAAAAATGCAAAAATCTATATGCAGAGAGGGCGCAGTTATAGGCTAGGCCTACTTATAGGCTGCAGTGACATCTCTGGGCGCAGTGCACGCAACTCTGCCAGGCCTTTGCATGAAGTGTACCAGGAGTCAACTGAGTTTTAGTATTAAATTAGACATTTTCTCTCTCTCAGCAAAAATATTGATATATACGCTATTCATGATGAGATAATCATAGAGCAAATACTCGGAGGGCCAATAAAGAGCCCTAAGTGAATCTTTAGAGACTTGACGTTGAAAATACGTCTTTTTGAGGTCGTTGTTTCAATGGATTTCAAACCCATTTTAACATGTTATATTAATTACACTTTGATATAATCCTAACACCCTCCTTCATAGGCTATCTGGCTACTCTAATATAGGCCACTACGGCCACTACTCTTATCTGTAGGCTTACCATACACAATTGAATCAACACAGAGTGAAAATGCAGCCAGTCCTCCAAGTAAATCCAAACTCAGTACATGTTTGTGTTGAAACAATAACATGATTTTAAAAACGATTTAGTTTTGGTCCTTCTGGAATCAACGGGTCTGCGAAATATCAACACATGAAGATCAAACAAGCAGCAAGTTTTAGCAGGACGAAGATGTCATCGCCATATAGGCATAATAATGTTCTAAAGGCAAACAAGTATGATTTAGCCTATCTAGGATATATCTGCATATCTCTAGCCGGATAGCATCCTCCTCTATGCAGTCTATGAACAGAAAGACTCAGAGACATTGTTTTGTAGGCCCTATCAAAATAAAAAATGACCCAGAACAATCCACAGTTTGTATTCAAATCCTTCGTCACTCACTCGGAGTGTTCCTCTGGTCTTCTTTGGCTATAGGCTAATGCTGGCCAAATGTGCTTTCCAATAAAATAAATAAACGCACTTCGTGAGCTTAGAATTCTAAGGTTCTATCTCCGTTTAGGGCAGTTCAGAGATATTGAGCGTCAACGTTTTTACATTCCATTATGTTCTGTGAGATGGAACCTTTGTATTGTATGAATTACTAACTCAAAAATGTCAACATTTTAAAAATAACACCACACAGGCATTCATAAACACCTAATGGATCAGATTATGTAAAAAACTCAATTTTGACAAAAATGGAGATAGAACCTTATAATTCTAACGTCACGACATGACAATGAAGCCTCTTGGCGACAAACAAGTCCGTATTGGAGCAGGAGACAAGTAATTACAATTATTGTAGATGTTTCTTTTTAGCTTGATTGCTTCACTTTTTTATTTGAGACGTGTGCCCATGGTAGTAATGTTGCTAACCTGAGTGACGAGTCGCTAATATACCTGGAAAACGATCTAAAATCACACTGTACCGATGATGTAATGGGCAAAGCGAAATAATTAACACTTAGTCAATTGTATTACAGTGGAATCAAGTTTGACAGCCACATATCTGCATTATTCAGTGTTAGTTACAGCGATAGCCTATACGCGGTTGTTTCCAGTTATTCCTTTATTATTAATACTTATTATTATTATTATTATTAATAATAATAATAATAATAATCATCATCTCTCTTTCGTGTGCTTAAACTTTGAAAGACGCGAGTCGCGTGATCACTTCTCATAACAATAACAGACTTCAGCAAAGTTGTGCCGCCTGACAGGAAGTTATAGAAGCATGTTGATGGGTGCAGGCAGAAATATAAGGTTCCCACAAGACATCGTGACGTTAGAATTATAAGGTTCTATCTCCATTTTTGTCAAAATTTAGTTTTTTTTACATAATCTGATCCATTAGGTGTTTATTAATGCCTGTGTGGTGTTATTTTTAAAATGTTGACATTTTTGAGTTAGTAATTCATAAAATACAAAGGTTCCATCTCACAAAACATTATGGAATGTAAAAACTTTGACGCTCAATATCTCTGAACTACCCTAAACGGAGATAGAACCTTATCATTCTAAACTCACGACATGTCCATATGTCCATGCTCCTATAGTCTCCACCATGTCCATTGAATAGCCTATTTTTAAAACGTTTTGGGGGTATATTGATCTAATTACTATATGTAAACACATATTATAGGCTATATGGTTCATTCATGTTAATTTTCGAAGACGCAGTGTGAATGTTGACATTAGGGTCAAATTAGGGCCCTCATCATGCTTTTCTCAATGGTGTGCAATTAGACATGGACATCTATGCGTAAAGTTGGCTATTGGTAGGCCAAATACATTGTTCACAACAATCACATTAGGCCTATATATGTGAATCTTATTTGAACAGTCAAGATATGGAACATATTCATTATACACTTTTTTTTAATATAATGCTCTCAAATGGGAACAATGTGTACAAGGAACAAGGAACCCCACCTTCAAATTAATACGTTAAGATCGTTTCTGCAGACTAAATAATACGTTCTGTGTGAGACCTTATTTCCTTGATCTGCAGAAATTATCCCAGATTCTGTTGGAGATTATGTTGGGAAAAAGACAGGTACCGTGTGTGTGTGTGTGTGTGTGTGTGTGTGTGTGTGTGTGTGTGTGTGTGTGTGTGTGTGAGAGAGAGAGAGGCACATACTGTATATAGGCTAACTGAGAGAGAGAGAGAGAGAGAGAGAGAGAGAGAGAGAGAGAGAGAGAGAGAGAGAGAGAGTATGTTCTAAGTATGTATGCATGGGTTTATATTATTTGTTTATTATTTCATGATGAGGTGAAAAGGTTTAACATCGCCTACTGTATGCATGGTTTTGTTTCTACGTGTCTTTCCATTGCGCGCAGTGCAGTGAATAAGCTGTGATTGTACTCCTTTGTTGGGCTCTCGGGGATGACAGATTATAATCAACAAGACGAACGAGGTCAAATCATTCTCACAGAACACATTTGACCCTGGCGTCCCAAACCCATCTCCACCCCTTCTCCGTCAGGCGTACCTGGGACGTCCCGTACTCCAACGGGAACGCGTTCGTGCGCCGGCTCGTGAGGTGTGCACGCTAGGGCACTGTCGAGGTGACCCAGCCACCCGAGTCACACACAGGTTGCCGGTTTCCCAATGCTCCTCGCACACAATTGAATTCCTGACATTCTTGAGAAATGTTTGAGATTGAAGCGCAACCGTTTCCATTTGGACGCGGCGCACATCACCCCAACCCCATTGAAAAGGAGAGTTCAGGGGTCACCACTGTTTGGTATACACACCAGCTCGAAACAGGAAAATATGCAAAGATTTGATTCGCAGAAAATCCGGCAATTGTTAACATCAACTTGAGCCCCCCCCCCCTTTTCAGCAGAAATATTAATGTGGTCCAAGCGCTTTGTCCTATATTGACTTTGGGAATCATCCTTTGGTAAATTTCCAATGAAACCTACTGTTTTCCGTTTTTTTATTTTTTTTTATCCTAATGACAGCCCAGATAAAGAACAGATTAACCCTACGTGAAATCATTCTCCTATAAAACAAAATGATCATGACGTAATGTTTTGATACACCAGGATATAGTTTATAAATAGGAAAACACGCGCGCGTTTGTTGACAGGGCCCCTGGCCAAAAGAAGACAGAAGGTCATAAAACGTCTATAAATAAATGACTATTAATACGCAGAATGAAGTTGTCATCCACTCACGGAGAATGGCTGAACGTCTGCCCGGAGGAACATCAGGCACCGACCTCTCTGTGCACTCCGCCACACTGGGGCCATCGAAATGTCACCGCGCGTCACTGTCCAAGCACGGTGCGCATCTCCAAATAGGCCACTGCAGAAATTCAAGGTGGCGCTTAAAATTAAGTTATGGATTTAATTTATTAATAAAATGATGGAACTTCATTACTGTCAAATAGGCCAACAACTGTAGAAGAACCTCCGTCAGGTCCAAGAGTTTTAATAATCTGACATTATTTTCGCGTCTCGAAATGTGTCAAATCATTGACTTTTCTATGATAGTTATTGTAATGCTACAATGTGATGATGATTATGGCTAAAACTTTAACAAATTGACATTGCATTTTTTTTGGGGGGATAGCACTTTGAATTACCCAATATGCAGTAATATCATAAATACAATCTATTCAACACAAAACCTTAAAGCCTACAATAATACATGTTCATTGGCATATGCCATGTGAAAAGACAGGGATGGTTTCATTGAAAATGTATTTATTATTTATGCATTGACCGATAACAGTCCGCATCCTTGCAATCAACGAGACAGCAACGATTGATCATAGTCGGGATGTATACCCTTATAAATTAGGCTTATGCTTTCTGCAGGACATTTAAGCATTTAAGCATTTAAATTAAGTAACCTTCTATAAACATCATGCGATAGGCGATTAATCAATTGTCCACCTTTAGACATCATTTGGCAGGTGCTTTACCTTTGAACAGCATAATTGGCCCCCGGCTTGTTTGTGAATGAAAATGCGACCAAACCCATTTCAAAACCCATTTCCCTTCTCTTGATTATGAACTCTAAATTGCTTTGTCGGTTTTTTAGATGCGAGTCCCTTTCCCATGGTGCTCAGTGATGGAGTCTATTTTTAACCTCTTCCCCTTCTTGTGCTTCGGGAAAAACTTCCGGTGAGTTGGCATGGAATGGCTTATACTGTCATTTCCACATTTACATTGATCAAATCTTACACCAGAGGCCGTTGGGGCCCATTAAAGCCCAACACAAGTATATTGTGATGTTACTTGTTTATTTCTGCTATTTGTCCATAATGCATCTGGATTGGGAACTATCACACATTACTAGGAGGCACGCACATATTTATTACTTTATATACCTCTGGTTGCATGGTGCCATCTTTGCCACAACAGCAATGTCATCCAGTTTCAACCGAAGATACAAAAGCATTAACTGTCCTTTAAAGAAGTTTGTTGACTATCTGGTAAGTATTTTCACCTCACTCCATATCCCTGAAGGAATGGGGGCTACATGTTTACAAGCAGATTATCCCATAGTTATAGGGCACACTTCAGACATGTTGTTGAATTGCCCCACTGTGTGTTGACAAGCTTCATTAAAGCTCCAGCCTCCAGCACGTCCAGACCAAGGTTGGTCAATGACCTGAATGTAGAGACATGGCACTAGGTAATTGGGCAAGTCAATAAGGATAATGGGAATAACAATAATTCTCGCAGCATGTTGATTACAACATTATTTACATGTTATGACATGTTATGTCAGTTCTTATAGGTCCTTTATCTCAATATGCCTAAGCTTCTGTGCCAGATGGCAGTAGGCCTACCCTCAGAAAAAGATGACAAAGTCTCTTGAGTGATTCCGTCTCTCAATTGGCCACATACTGACACGAAACAGGAAGTTCAGCCTTTGGCCTGACCTCGGGGCTCCGCCTTCCCAATCAAGCGTTTACCCCAACCTCATCACATCTCAGATCTCAAACACACTACAATCCAATTACAGCCCCAGAACGTATTCCTTTCAAGCAATTACATACCTCTTGGCAAGAGCTCACAATTAAACAAATGATTATATTTTGATACCCATAATTATACGCATTCGCATGAGGTCCTCTTTCAAGTTCAATGTGCTTTTTATTACACGCTTATCTCCTGCTGATGAGATTATGTAGAGAACAGGTTTGGATTGAGTTAGGGTACATTTAATCGAATAAAGAATAACTCTGTAATGGAAGCATGCTGGATTCAGTACTACACTTCTCAGGGCATTCCCTTTGAGCCCTGCTTATGTTAAGCAAATTTCAGACAATGAGAATGTTATGAGGGGGGCTGGAAGGGAGCAGCCTACAATCCTGCCTGCCTGATGTAGGCCATTTGACACATGACATATGACATACGTATAACACAGCCCTGACCTGCATCGCAGAGGAACTCCTTTGAAACACAATCTATTTCGTTAGTCATAGAAGGGAATGGTTTGGAAACCCTTATGAGGGTAGATAGATATCACAATGAACTTTAAACTATATAGTTTAATTGGGGTGTAATAGAGCAGTCTACACAATTGTTCACCTTTTCATTAGCCTATGTCATTTTTTTTCAATACCTGTGAAATGGCTTTTAAATGTTGATTCGCTAAGTGAGAACTTTTGGCTTTAATTGATCGATATCCCAATGAAACTCTACCCACCTGTATGAGTCTTTTTGAGTAAGGTTCATGCTCCAACTAGGCTGCCATATGAATGTTGTGTATGTACTGCCCTCATGTGGTATAATAGGTATTACACCTAACAATAACTTGGTGACACGCCCAATGTAATTCTAGTCCTCTTAAATATGTATTGCACTCAAGGAACGCCTGGCATATACCACATATTCAGAGACAAAGTGTCCTGTTGAGTTACTGCAGCCCTTCATTGATACGCTACCATTACAATAATGGTTTAAAGGCATAGTTCTCTTTTTACACCTTTGTGTTACACCAGAGAAATTGTCCCTTACCCTGTAAGTAGTCTATGGGCTAGGATAAACTGTAATCCATGGTTCAGAGTTGTTGTAAATAGCCACTACTAATTTGAGCCACGGCTAAAAAAAAAAAAGAATGGAAGTGATTGGGGTAAGTCAACTAAATAAAAAATGATGTGGCCAATTCAACTCAAATCAACTATTTGGGAATTACCTTGAGGTGAGTAAGTAGACCTATAGTAGACTTTATTTTGTAAAACATAATTAAAACTAGTCAGAATTGCATTGCACCACCTAATTTTAAACATGGTTTAATAAATGTAAGTATGTACTTACATGATGTAAATGTAATGCATTCATCTATGATTGATGGTAGTATGGTGTTGTGTCCTCCATATGGAATAAAAAATATAAACTAAAAATAAACAATTAAATGTATAAACTATTACAAAGTAATGAATAATCATGTTAGATGTAAAAGCTGTCAAATACAGTATGTAATTCCATGTTTCGTGGACTGGCTGATTGGCTGATTTGATCATGAAATGTATTACCTTTGGATGTTGTTTCTAAGCCCAGTGTCCACCCTGGCTTCTATAGCCACGGCACGTCAAAGCTTTATTTATTGCAGCGTGCTTTATTGTTAACCGAGCCTTTCTATTTCCACTTCTTGGTGGTACAGCACCTCCTTAAAAACTATTTTCACATGGCTCCCTCTACAGCAGATATGCTGCCATTTTATCATTTCAAAGTGGCAGTTTAGAATCAATTTAATAATAATAATAATTAAAAAGATTAGAGGAATGATTACATTTAAACAACGATTGGGTTAAAACTAAGTTTAAACTTTTGTGCAACCTGATTAATAGATACACCTTTGTTTAATCCAGTTTAACAGTTAATCCATGTTGGTACAATCCACATAATGTCCAAATTACTTAATCTCAGATAACATGTTTAGAGATGTTTTTCTATTTTAAAATGAATAGGAGGTGATATCATATCCCTCAGTGCATCAAAGCCTCGCTTGTCAATCATGGGGGTATTCCATCAACGTCGCTAAAGGAAAATCCGGGTTTATTTTTTTGATAAGTCTCGCGAGACCTGTCAAAATAAGCCTGTGTTTTATGATAAGTCTCGCGAGACTTATCAAAATAGGCCTAGATTTTCCTTTAGCGACGTTGATGGAATATCCCCCAGAGTTTTTTTTTTTCCACAAACGAATCCTCTTGCGTACGTCTGGTCTGAAATCATCTAGTAATAAACTCGTGAAATTAAATCAAATGAAATGGACAAAATGCTGTCTGGTTCCAGAAGAACATTTGTAGTGTCCTCATCTTCACCACCAGGGGGGTACAGAGCTCATCAATTAGTTGTACACATTCGCCCTTAAGGGTTAAAGCCTTTGCATTTGATGCGTTATGTAGCTGTAGGCCTACCTGACCCATTGTAGGCCTAATGTTCTGAGAATCCGATTAAGTTCATAGTAAATCACGGCCATAAGTGGGACAAAGATAATCATACGAGTGGTTCAATCTATTTTCATAAACTTGTCCCATGCAAACAGTATTAGGACTATATTATCATTAGCCCTATGCATTGAAGCCCAAAACTAAGGCAACCCACGTTATATCTAGGTAGGTCTATCTATGTAACAGTTCTCTCTCCAAATGGTAGTGAATGAATCCTCAAGGCTTATCCTCGTGTTTCGGTGATTTTTTTTTTAGACACGAGATACATTTATCAGAATATCGTGAGTTTAGAATTATAAGGTTCTATCTCCGTTTAGGGCAGTTCAGAGATATCGAGCGTCAAAGTTTTTACATTCCATTATGTTTTGTGAGATGGAACCTTTGGTATTTTATGAATTACTAACTCAAAAATGTCCAACATTTTAAAAAGAACACCACACAGGCATTAATAAACACCTAATGGATCAGATTATGTTTAAAAAAAAACTCAATTTTGACCAAAAATGGAGATCCTAGAACCTTATAATTCTAACGTCACGATTCGTTGGAGAGGGTTTGTTTCAGATCATGGAACTTATTCTATTTCCGGGTGAAATCACAGCCCAGTGAAGTTTCATGCCGGGGAGATCTGTGGATTGGGGGAAGCAGCGAACCGGCTGAAGCACCGGTGCTGCAAGAACTACGCGTTTACCGGGAGGGGGAGACAAGGAACGGACCTGGGAGGGAATAAAAATTGTGTTGTTCATCTTCTGAAAAACAGGAAGGAGCATAGCTGATCTGCCCACCTGTGCCGCATTGGAAGACAATCGGACTCACGGTCTCTCCTTGTCCAAACTATTCGGTCCTGTTTAGTTATTTATCCCGTATAGTAGGCCTTTGTGAATCCACAGAGAGATTAACCCCCGATCTGCAACTATTTCCTCATTCGAATCGGTCAACATTTGAGATTTGACGATTCCTCGCAGGAGAGTAACTCAAGGTAAGTCCTTTGGCTTGGCTGTGCTCACGACTTCACCGAGGCAGAGACTTGATCATGTTATTATGATCATAATAAACAACGATCAGGCCTGCCCTGGCTACATGATCGCACACATCACAACAAGTTAGTAGAAATGATACATTGATGTGATCGGTTTTGTTTAGAGATACATAGGCTGATTGTTTGATAACAAATGGCAACATTTTTCCAAAACAAAAATGAGTAGTGAGATTCTTAGATTGTTGGTGTTTGTTTGTTTGTTTGTTTTTGTTTTCTAAGGAATCTGTGCTACCGGTTATTTATTTATAGTGTTTCTCCTGGGAAATGTTGTCACTTGAAATTGGAAAATTGGGAAATTGATCATACACCCCTCTCACACCTCTGTTGGGATGTGGGTACTCCACACTGCACCACTTGGTGACGTCAGAATTATAAGGTTCTATCTCCATTTTTGTCAAAATTGAGTTTTTTTTTACATAGTCTGATCCATTAGGTGTTTATTAATGCCTGTGTGGTGTTATTTTTAAAATGTTGACACTTTTGAGTTAGTAATTCATCAAATACAAAGGTTCCATCTCACAGAACATAATGGTATGTAAAAACTTTGACGCTCGATATCTCTGAACTGCCCTAAACTGAGATAGAACCTTATCATTCTAAACGGAGATAGAACCTTCTCATTCTAAACTCACGAATAGCTAGTAATATGATTGGAGAATGATTATAGATCGGTCCTATCATATCATTGCCACCGTTTATATCATAGTATGGGCTAAGAATGTCATTAAGGTTATGTTTTGTAACTTCTTGTTTTAGTAACAGTTCTCAAAGGGAGGGCAGGCAGTCTTGCCATGGTGGATATTATTGAAGTAACCTGTACTTAAGGGAGGAACATCGGTAACAGTCGCTTAAAATGACATTGTTGTGTAAGGACGTTTGCCCTTGATCCGACGTGGCGTTTGATAAAACTGCCTGAACCGGGAAGTTGCCTAGGCCTTGATGGCCAGTTTTACCTGGAAAGTCCCATCTCGGGGTTCAGCTGTGACTGCTTGGTGACGTTGCTTAAGTTCAGATGATGGCTACCTACATTTTCCAGCATGTTTTGTTCCTGAATTGACGTGTATGAATTAGACTACTCTTGTCTAAGAGTGAATGTTAAGAGATGAGACGAGACTATCTATGATTTCAATAGCCTAGTTTCATAGTTTTTATTCATATCCTCATCCATAGAAAAACCTTTTCCCATGCCAGTTGATTTACATTAACTTCCAACCATCATAGAACCGGTTTCCCTTATATCTTATTAACCCTAAAACAAATGCATGTTTGAGCATGTCTGACATCGCTCCTTTCTCTCTCTCTCTCTCTTCTGATTTGTACATAGGCCTTCTTCAAATGGCTAGGCAGAAGATAATGCTTTAAAGTGGACATTAAATCCTCACTGAATTGGATGTGTGTGTGTCTGTGCGTTTGTACTTTTGTGGTCCACACACAGCCTTGTGGGTTTTCACTCTTTCAAAAGGGCCCATCTTTCCTCTTCCATTCAAGATACGACAACGGAAATTACACCCACCACAACTCAGAGATGTCCCTCTGTGTGTGTGTGTGTGTGTGTGTGTGTGTGTGCCTGTGTGTGTGTGTCTGCGTGCCTGTGTGTCTGCCTTCTCTGCGCTGTTTTTGTGAATCAGTGCCTGGCTCAGACCCAAGCAACCATGTGACAGTAAGCCAGTGGGGCTGGCCGGCGGGACGAGGGAGGCGATGATGTCACGGGTCAGGGGACCGGCAGGGACACGAACAGAGATGCAGTTACACTACTGTGTGTGTGTGTTTGTATGGCGAAGTGTTGACCATTTAAACCCCCTCTACCCCCTGGAGCGCTAATACACGGGTCTGGGGGAGAGGTGGTGGTGGTGACTGGAGCCATGAATGGAGTGATTCTCTGTCCTGTGAGAGATCTCTGTGCCTCCGAATGCTGTTTTCATATACACTAAATACACACACTTGACACACACACACACACACACACACACACACATACATACATACATACATAAATACACGTCTTGTGTAGTTTGTTTTTTGATCTCACATATAGACATGCAGTCATTGACAGGCTGTAGTCAACACTCACACACACTCACACACACACTCACACACACACACACACACACACACACACACACACACACACACACACACACACACACTTTCAAGTGTGCACCTGAAGGGGGGTCATTATTGTATCTGTCTCTGGCCACCTCTTTCGAATTGTGCATGCATGCAGAAACACAACAGCTAATTTCAATGTACAAGTCTGTAACCGATGATGATGTTTGTGCGTGTGGGAGAGAGATGTCACAGCTTCCACCTTGTCCCCTAATCTTTGCTTTCCATTTATAAGTGCAAACATTTTTGTTTGATGTTTTCTCAGATTTTCCCATCTGCTATAAATGGAGTGTCATAGTGAGGCATTGGATGCCATTAATGATTGATAGAGTATATATGTTACGGTACATGTGGGAATACGGTACATGTGGGAAAACTAGGGTTAGGGTTAGGTGCTAGGGTGACTTGATATATGCTGGCATGTCTAACCCTAATCCTAACCTTAACCCTAAGCCTAAGCCTAACCCTAACCCTGACCCTAACCTTAACCCTAGCACCTAACCCTAACCCTAGTTTTCACATGTACCGTATTCCCACATGTACCATAACATATACATAGCTATGTATGCACTAATAACAGCCATTTCTCCTACTCTAACTTATAGCTAAATTGGACAAATAAGGTCTACAAAACTAGATTTAGTTTTTTCCCCTTTAAAAAAACAAAAAAGTGTCTGTGGTAGTATAGTATGCAACACAGTTAGGTATTTTCTAATCAGACAACAAGCCAGTCTGCCCGATGTTGGGCGGGGCGGTTCTCAAGCCCGCTCTGAGGTAAGGGGAGGAACGCTGATAACGCTGTATGACGTCAGTCCCTAGACAACTTAACAATGCAGCCCTTTACACAGGCGTACGTTTACTCCCAAACCGTGGCCTCTCCCAAGAAACTCCATGACGGAATGAAAACACTTATGAAAAGACCTGTGTCCTATCAAACGGTTGTGCTCCAATAGGAAACGACTCCCTGTACGGAGTGGCCTGCCCCCACTTATAACACTAAAAGGCTCTCACTGTGTCTCAACCACCAAGTCCTTATTGATCAGTGTGGTCGTGAAGGAAAGGCAGCAAGTGAATGACATAAGTCAAGACAGTTGACAGAGCCGTGGTGAGAGACTGAACGGAGGGGAATTAGAGGAGAAAATGGAGTTGGATGGATTTAGAGAGAGAGTGAGTGTGCGTGCGTGCGTGTGTGTGTGTGTGTGTGTGTGTGTGTGTGTGTGTGTGTGTGTGTGTGTGTGTGTTAGTGTTGTCACGATACCAACAATTTGGCTTTGATGATACGATTTTGATTATTAAACGATACTACGGAAACCAAAAATACCATCCGACAAAGTAAAAGAATATCATATTAAATAAAAAATAAAAAATGTATATCCATTTGATCGATTTTTATATCCATAGCTATCAGTCCTATTCGCTGACCTGTTGTGATTTGATCTCCTTGAAGAGGTCAAACCTTTTTATCAACAAGCTGGGGACGGCCAGCATCGACACTTGCGTCTTCCATCCTTCTCTTTCCTCCTTGTAAACGCTGCGTGTAGGATTGTTTAGTGTTGTCTTCCCCAGTCACACACGCCCGCTAAGCATGCAGAGCGCTGCCCCCCTACTGTGTCAGGCATTTATGGTAATAAAATAAACTGTCACGAGCAGTCACATGGCTCAACATTCTCTTTGTATAGAACCGTCTTCAAAGCAGGGTACTTTTGTAGAGCCGGTACATTGTGCAACTCTAGTTTGTGTGCATGCATGAGACTATTGTATGCCCCAGCCTCCATACCAGCTGGGTTTTGATTTAGAAATCAATTAGAATTCTCCTCCAAGACACCTGCTCCCTCCTCTCTCTCTCTCTCTCTCTCTCTCTCTCTCTCTCTCTCTCTCTCTCTCTCCACACTTGCACACCAATCATACACATGTCCATGTAGTTCGGATGAGGTGTGTGTGTGTGTGTTGACTCCGCTGGGATTGTGTGTGTGCATGTCTATCCATTAACAACTCTAGGCCTTTGCCTATACACACAGGCACTCACACTATGTATACTACTGTACACATCCCTGTTCACAAACCATCCACAGAGAGAGGGAGTACAGTCGTCTGTGTTCCTTTTTGAATGAGATATCTGCCTACTTTTAATAAACCGCTCCCACTCACCATCTCCCCTCCCTTGCGTGTCACACATTTCCTGCACAGTCACAGTTCTAAAGTAGTCCCTCTCTCACTGCTGTTGATGGCTTGTGTAACATCCTCTTCAAAAGCCCAAATCTAAAGGGAAGCCGTGTGTGTGTGTGGGGGGGTGGGGGGGTATATATGCAGAGATACTGTAGAAATGGTGACTTGCAGAATAAGTGAGTGGGAAAAGAACAGCACATGGAATCCTCCACTTTCCTGCACAACAAGCCAAGACCTGCCAAGGAATCCAGGGAAGAGAGGTGAGAGGAACAGGGGAAGGAGGAGCGATGAGCAGGGAGAGAAAGAGAGAGAGAGAGAGAGAGAGAGAGAGAGGCAAACATGGAGATACACCTTATGCAGGAATGACTTTGACACACGTAGATATGGAAGCAGGGAAAATATTAACGAGCGGAGCACACAGGTAGAGAGAGGAAGGGAGGTCAACTGATTTGGTGATAACGAGCAGATGAATGTAAAAATGAAATTTAAAAAACGGACAGAGGTAGGAGGAGGAAAGTGAAGGGAGATGTGTCGAGAAAGACGTCTTGAGTTGGAAAGAGAGTGCAGAGACTGAAGTATTTGAGTAGAAACAGGTTAGATGATGGTGAAGAAAGAGAAGGAGCGAGATGGAGGTAGAGAAAGAGGGATGGAGGTTTAGCCTGCTCTCTGTAAGATGAGAGAGAACATCTCTCCCTTTCTCACAATGCTAATGCTTACTTCAGACTGGACACCCCTGTCTGTCTCTCCTATAGACACACACACACACACACACACACACACACACACACTCACACTGAAACTCTTTCAGATGCAGTTATACACGCAACTAACCAGAGAAACATACCTAAATACCACTATGCAGTGGTTGTATGTGTACAAGCAATCCACAAGTATAAGCAATACCTACATATACAGAAACACTGGTGTAACCTGTTAAAGAGATTACACAAAAAGCTACGAGCAAGCTCACACGACAGCCACATTGTACAGCTATTCAAGCCAAAACAGTCACTAACTAATGCTTCAGATGGATAACAACTTGGTAAATAAATCAGTCCATACTGTGGCTACATACCATAGGCTAATGGAATGGAAAGTGATACTATCAGGCTCATTCCAGATCAACCCACAGATTCACTGTAGGTGAATGGAGAGTATTACTAATGATCATGATACTGACCCTGGACCAGCTTAAAGAGACATGGACGACTTATGCTGAGTCGTTGACTCCGGAACACGCAACACGGACCAAATACACAATATTACTCCAAAATTTCACACAAGTCATGTAATGATGTTAATGGGGGGGTGTACAAATGAATGACTTTACCCGTATCTCTGTGGGTAAAACCCCATGTCCTCCCCTCTCCCTACCCTGCCATAAGAGACTCAGACCCTCCTGACATACGACAGACCCTAGCTTAACCCTCTTGACTTGTTTGAGTTGTTTCTCTCAGCATTTCCTCCTCCAAGGAGGGACATTGTTTACTGGCTGACATCTGGTTGGAAGACATTGCACCTACTGTGAGTGTGTGAGTGTGTGAGTGAGTGTGTGAGTGAGTGAGTGAGTGAGTGAGTGTGTGAGTGTGTGAGTGAGTGTGTGAGTGTGTGAGTGTGTGAGTGTGTGAGTGTGTGAGTGTGTGAGTGTGTGAGTGAGTGTGTGAGTGAGAAAGAAAGAAAGACAGAGATGGGTAGATCAATGGTTCTGTGCTCCAGGCTAAGACAGACCTTTGTTCAGTCAGGCAGGCAGTGATTTACAGCATCCTGGGGAGCTCTGAGACCTCTACACACACACACACACACACACACACACACACACACACACACACACACACACACACACAGTCCTCCCACCTGAGGACAATCTCACAATGGGCCCTAAAAATAGAGAGAAACGGGTAAAGGCCTAAAGACACACACACACACACACACACACACACACACACACAAACTGTTTTACACAAGTATAAGGGAAGACTAATGATAATTGTATTATAATAATATTAGATCACAATTTGGATAATACAATGCCCTGAGTGACCTCTGTGTGTGGCCCAGTGTCTATGTTTTGTCTGGGTGTATACATGTCCTGGTATGGGTGTGTATTGTGTTTGATGTACACACAGTGGCCCGATCACTTAGTTCTTCCACCTCTGCTGACCACTTGGCACCGCCATCTCTACGAGGACGCAGGGTTCCCTCCACTCAGTCACGGCTCTTCTCTGTCTTGGCGCCTCAGTGGTGAAATGAGCTTCCCTTCCCACCACTGTCCGGACGGCCGAGTCATCTGACATCTCTTTAGGGTAGAGCTGGGCTCTTCCACTAACAGACCTCTCCACCCCCCTAAAAGAAGAGAAACGTTTCTTCCTTCCTGTAGCACTGTCACTGCCGATGGCACTCGTTCATATCAAAGGTTTAACTTAAGATGACTGTCGATCACTTACTTAAACCCCATTCGCACATACAAGCTTTCCCATTCAATTCCATGGAATTGACCTGGTAAGGGGCACGTGTGAACGCAATTTACAGGGAAATTCGCTCAGGCATTTTCCCTGCTCAGGACCATGTGTGATTCCATGGAATTTACAGGGAAGGCTTAGGTGTGAACAGAAGCATGAGCATTGCCTGGTCCGGCTTGTAAAGGGTTGTATGTCTGACGCGAGAAGTTAACCAATCACAGCGAGTAGTTTCTCACTTGGTACTTTTGGTTCACTCTGCTAATGTTACGGAGTTGGCTAGTTAACCCACATCACATCAGCCAAAGTAGTGATAAATATAATTCCACAACTGGATACTACTTCATTTCCAATCATAGTTAGCTAGCTTACTTACTTAGCTAGCTTACTTACTTATCAAATGTACATTTTGTGATATAGACGCATTACGGAGCACCCACACCATCTCCTCCCACAGATGTCCTGCATCGCGCAATCTGTGCCTGAACAAAGGCCATAGCAACTGCCGCTCTTCCCCATATGGCCGTCTCACGTGTCTGTCTCCTTCGAATTCACATCTACGTCCCAGTTCTGCCTCCAGTTGAACGCGTGATTCAAGTAGCTCGTGCAAACCCGGCAATGCCATTGACGTGTGAAAAGACACAACATGGAAACTTAGGCTTCATGTGTGAACGGTGAAAATCACTGGCGGTCCCGGGGTTGGGATTCCATGTAATTTACAGGGAACTATGTGTGAAAAGGGCTCTAGACAAATACTGTAAGTCACTTTGGAAAAAAGCGTCTGCAAAATGACATGTAAATATACTGCTCTTTTGTTTACAGCGATGATGATGATGATGATGATGATGCAGGGCCCTTGATGGGGCTGCGTGTGTGTTGCTGCATTCCTATGCTGTGCTTTTATGTTTTTGCTCTTTTTGGCCCTCAAACTTAGTTGATTTACTTGTATGTCAATGTGATCAACGTCTGTTAACTAGGGGAGCCAGGGCATGTATAACTCCACCACTGACAGAGCAAGGCAGGGGTGCGGCCACGACCACGGTGGACTGAGAGACACGTGACTTATAGAGCGTTCTTCTTCCTGCTCTTGTCATTGCTCTGGCAGGGCCAGGTCGAAAAACTGTCCCGCAGCATGGCAGCATGGGAAGTGTAGTTTTGCAATGTAGTCCTTGGGCCCCAAATCCCTTCTCCCCATGTCCACTCTGAACAGCATAGATAAGATGGAGATAATTGGAGCTCTTTAGGAATGTATCGGGGGGATGTGAGGGAAAATGTTTCAGTATGTCGTACCCCCCTGCAATGATGATAAGGTGTTACAGTTGATGGAGTGGGGGGGGGGGGGGGGGTGGCAGGATAAGAATGAGATGTGTTAGTGTGATGGGTTGGGATTTGGGACAGGGAGAGTTTTGTCAGAGTTTGTGGAGATGGGGGGTGATTGGGAGTTGGGTGGGAGAGTGAAAGAGACAAACAGAATGACACGTGTCATTTTATTATCCTGCATTCTTCGCATTTCACAGAGAGGGGATGGAGTGTGTGTGTGTGTGTGTGTGTGTGTGTGTGTGTGTGTGTGTGTATTGGGAGAGGGTGAAAGGGGGGAGGGAGAGGGACTCTGTGCCTCGGTCTACCTTGCAGTAAACTGTTTGCACAGTGATAAGGATGGAACAGTTTGCGAGTTTCGAAAGGTGGCAGATATACTAGAGAGATACTAGAATTTTGATACTAGAATTTTGTTGTGTGTGTGTGTGGGAGCAGGAATCACTGTTTGTTTGTGTGCGTGTGTGTTGTGCTCTCTAGCCAGAGTCAAGAGCAATGTCATATGTCAGTACTGACATACTCAATGTCGTGTGTGTGTGTGAAGGGTACGCTTACATGCTCCGAGCTCAATGTAGCATTGCTAGCCTGCGTCATCACCACTGCTTTGTGTATTGTGCCATGTCCAGCTAGCTTGGTTCAGCTAGCACCACGAGCCTGCCCTGCTAGTGTGGTATTCAGTGTAGAGGGCTGTATTATTATTTCAGCCTGCGGACCACGCTTTATAAACAAGGCCTCTTCTCTGTTTTCAGCTTAGATGCCTAGGAACGCTTTCTAGGAATTCCAGTCAGATCTCCCTCTCGTCTCTAGTCCAATGCTGTGCCGTTTCAGACGTGATTCAATACCTTTTGGCCATGGAGAACATTTGCCTATGGCCTTGGTGTGCCGTTTAGTATTTAGCGATACAGCTCCCTGGTACAGCAAGGTCAATACAGATACACACACGCTTGAACTCTTGTTCACACGCCAAGATGTTACACACACACACACACACAATAGCTTTAGGACACGTGATGCTCACAGCTCCCAATAAATCCATCTAGTCAGTTAAACATTGACACTCCAGACATAGATCTTATCACTGAGTCGAACAGCCAGACAGTTCCGTGTGCGTGTGTGCGTGGATGCATGCATGCGTGTGTGCATGGTTTTGTGTATTCAACAACACAATTGTGTGTAGTGTAGTGTAGTGTAGTGTGTGTGTGTGTGTGTGTGTGTGTAAATGTGTTTGTGTAAATGTGTTTGAGTGTTGTTTTAGTTTGTCTCTCTCTGAAATGTTCCACTCGGACAGGTGTATTATTGTATACGATCTTGACCCTGTCTCATTGAACACACACTCACGCACAGAGTTAGACAATTAACAGAGGTAAAGACGTTGTTTTCCATGGCCTTTTTAGGGTCACGCCCTCGTAAACAAGATAGCACATCTTTGCCACTGGGGAAAACACAGGAAGCTGCTGAAGCAGCCCTCCCACTCAAGTCTGATTCCCTAGTGTGTGTTGTTGCGTGTCTTAAGTGTGTATGTTCAGACTGTGTGTGTATGCAAACAATGTGTAGACAATGTTTTATTTACCATACCACACTTGTTTACGTCCATGTCCATAGTTCAGTGGATATCCTTTGAAGAGGCAGAAGCTGACGATACAATGCGTCACCATTAAAACTACGTCATGTTATATGCACGTACATAATCGTACAGTAGGCCGTAAACAGATTTGCAGTTATGGCACAGTGCTAAGAGGACTGTTGATTTTTAAGTCTGCATCTCCATTATTGAAAACACTGATACGAGATCACTGAAACCCTTCACCGTAGTGTGTACTACTGTTAGAACCTACAGTATGAAAACTGCTAAAAGCGAACAACCCTGCAGAGGGTTGCCCTTAGAAGAGTTTTGGCCTGCAACTGTTGTGGGAACACATCAATATAAGCTAAGTCTCATCTGATATTGTGGCTTTAAAGGATAGTTCACCCCCTCCCCCACAACTAATTGAATCCACTGTTATGCTTTTCAACTTGAAAGTGATCCTAATTTTAAGTCCATATGCTTTGCCATCCGTTCAGGAGATGCTGCTATACAGTACAATGTTATACATTAGCAGAAATCCGAACGCTCCAATCTCAAATGAATGAAAAAGCAACAATGGCATAATGTATTTTGCATCTAACGGTTACATTCAATCAGTTAAATTAAGAAACGTTTTATCACAACAAACGCTTAACCCCGTCATATCTGTGGTATGTTATGAGAAACTCTGATGGGGTATGTTTATCGGGCAGCCATGTCGTGAGCTTAGAATTATAAGGTTCTATCTCCGTTTTGGGTAGTTCAGAGATATTGAGCGTCAAAGTTTTTACATTCCATTATGTTTTGTGAGATGGAACCTTTGTATTTCTATTTTATGAATTACTAACTCAAAAATGTCAACATTTTAAAAATCACACCACACAGGCATTAATAAACACCTAATGGATCAGATTATGTAAAAAACTCAATTTTGACAAAAATTGAGATAGAACCGTATAATTCTAACGTCACGATGTGACAGTGGATTGTAGCTGTATGACTATTGAATGGCACTCTACTTTGTGAATGGTGGTTTGTGTCTGAAAACTTTTTGTTGAATTGCCGCTGCTCTTGTGACCTGCAATCCATAGCTCTGTGAGCAGACTGTTATGACAAACTTATACAACAGTTAGTTCCGACCAAGTAATTTGATTGGACAAGAGGCATTCCATGAGTTACGATATATAGTATAACAGCACTGGGACTTTTAACTATACGTATCACTCCGCCGCACAGGTGTTCTAAATTACCGTTAATTAGACTACATTGTAGAGCGGACCTGCGCCATCGTACTGCTGTTCTAACCTCCGGACATTTGTAGTGTGAGTTCAAGAGGCGCGTCTGATTCAATTGCTTGTGCTAGAATAGACTGTGTACTACTGGATACCTCACCGTATTCATTGTTAGAGAGTTGACTTATGTTGATATTTGACTATAATGTGCACACTAGAAAACGATGGAGCAGCGTGCTGTCTGATGTCAACTGGTCTGACTCTGAATCACATTCACACATGCCACCAAAGCGACTGTCAACCGAGTCATATTTCACTGGTTGCACAATACATGGAAATGTACAAATACATGTACACGATACAAAGTAGCTAGCCACGATACAAAGTAGCTAGTTTGTGTTCAGATTACTAGGCAACAGTCCAGTTGAACAGTCCCGTTGTGGAACTATTTCTTCTTGACGGAGACAAAATAAATGATTAAATAAACAAACAAATCATAATCTGTTGTCACTTATTACTGTTAACTAATAAATTGCGCTGTAGAACTGTTGTATAAAAGCAATATCACACTCGAGGTCGTGTGTTATAATGAATATCAGCACGCAGGGGCACCGCTAGAGATTCTGGGCCCCATGACAGAATATCATTTTGGGCCCCCCCACCTAAACCACCCATCAACCTAAACCCAGTTGAAGTTGATGAACTATTGATGCACTGCAAGAAATCCAATGATGGACATCTTTTGTAAATGTAATTTAAAATTACAGTTAATACAGGAATCAACAATTCAGCAAAGAAATCTCAACATTATTTAACTTATTAAATTAAGACTTGAACAACACAAGGACAAAAGTATAATTAAATGAAGATTGGAACCCAATTATAAAAAATATAATTTTAATGGGGTGGTATTGTGTCTAAATAAATGTAGATCTTGTAAAGATCAGTTGGCCATAATACTGTCAGGATTAGATCAATGAAGAATTACAGCAGAGATATTTACTGACTCAGCATTGCTTGTTTCACACAAAGACAAACGTGTCTTATACAAGAGGGAGCAACACAGACATGGTGCCAGCGAAATTGAATGTGAAATGGGAAGATTTTTATTTTTACACTGCGGCAGTACTGTGGAATAGTATACCTGGAGAGCTAAAAACTATATCTAGCCTAATGCACAACGATTCAAGATAGGAGTAAAGAGATCAAATCAAATCAAAGCTAAACGCTGGGCCTTCTTAGTAGCAACATCTTTAATAAGATCCTTGAAATCTAGTGATGAAGCCAACTTGCTGTGCTGCTGTCATTGTCCTTTGTTACTTCTTGCTCTTCTTCTTCTGCCTCTTTACCTCTTAATTGTTTAAATTGTATTTAATTTAGCCATTTAGCAGACACTTTTAATCCAAACAATTACGAATTACAGGGACATTCCCCCTGGAGTAACTGAAGGCTAAGTGCCTTACTCAAGGGCACACTAGTAGTGGTGTGGTTTCAGGCGGGATTTGAACTCGCAACCTTCCGATCACAAGTCCAACTCACTATCCACTACTAGACCACCACTACCCCCCCCCCCCCACCTCTGCTCTCCTCTCTGGCTGCCTTGCTTGAAGAGGGCCCTGGCATGGAGTATCCATAGGTACATAATTGATAATATGTCCTATAATAGTATTAACATATTAATAATACATACATTACACCAGATTAGCTAACTTAAATGTTATCTAGCTAGCTAACAATATTATTAAGATGCCAGTGGTCAATGTTATTGCAATTACTGGAAGAACTATTAACTAAATATGAATATTAGCTAAAGTTGTATTCAATGCTTGCATGGTAATGCAGCATACATTAAAATATTCAAAATCTGTTTGTTAACCCCAAACTCCTACTGCTCACCTCCTTCTCCTTCAACTGGGAGGTGCATCTGTGCATGACGTCATTAGCATGTAACATTATACTAGTTAGCTAGCTATAATAGCAAGAGTGCATAACTGCTGGATACAAATTCACTGAGCTCTAATAACCTATATTTGGACCAAAATTGCCCTCATCTCATACATTTAACTGAAATTATACTGACAGTGCACTGTAAGTTAACTTTACTTGAAGTTAATGTTAATTAGCTATAGCGAGCTAACTAGATCATCCACGCAGTGATTAGATCACTAAACCACTGTTTTTAGTGATTTTTTTTACTTTTCTCTTTTGAGACCCTGACTTTGGCTTTGCCTTTCACGACATCGTCCACGCACGCACACGTACATTTGATGCATTTCCAATCTGGCTGTCCTCCATCTGTCCCACACACATGCTACAGCAGGACATGTTGGTCATGGAAACCTTGTCAGACTATTTGCGGTAACGTTCCTCTCGTCTAGCAGCTCGCGCGGTGGACTGAACCATGCAGTGAATAAAGAGAGGGGTAAATAATAAGGCTCAATTTTGTTAAACATAGAGAAACAAAACTCCAGTTTGTTTATTTTGTGACTTTTTTTTAATACATAGAATTATAATTTGAATTCGGCTACATTAACGTCCTTATGATAATAATAATAATAATAATAATAATATTATTTATATATATTTTTTTTAATTTTTTTTTTAAAGATTCTCATGGGCCCCTGTCAGTGCTGGGCCCTTAGAATCGTCCTAACTTACCACCCCCTTAGCGGCGCCCCTGTCAGCACGGCTGTGATTGTCTTCGGTACTCGGCCTGGCGGCCTCGTACCTATGACCGAATCACAGCCGTGCTGATATTCAGTATAACACACTCCCTCTCGTGTGATATTGCTTAAATGTCTCCTCAGCCACAATTGAAAATGTGATATTCGGGGCGCTTAGGTGGCGTAGCGGGTTAAGCGTTGACCATGTAACCGCAGGGTCCCCGGTTCGGTTCCGGCCGGGCACATATCCTGTATGTCATCCCTCCTCTCTCTCTCACCCATCCTTCATGTCTAAAATCTCTACTGTATCTGTCAATAAAATGAAAAAATAACTTAAAAAAGTGAAGGACGGAATGGAGGTTCGGAGGGAAGAGAGAGAGAAAGTGAGAGCCACCTAGGATTAGAGATTGCACTTTCCGTTGTCTTATCTTCCATGGTGAAGAGACGGGTCCCCCTTATGAGAGAGTAAGAGCCCAGACCAGTTGAAGGGCGGCACGTTTACATTTACAGTCTCACAAGTGCAGAGCAAAAGTCTGCCCTTCCTTCTCGCACTATCAAACATTCACACACCTGCCATTCATTCTATGTACCTGGTGTCTCTCACAAGTCATTCATGCTCATTCACCCTCTTTCACACACACACACACACACACACACACGCAAACACACACACACACACACACTTACACACTCTTGATGTCTTTTCTTCTGTTTCCCCAGATGCAGTGCTTTTCCAGCTCCTCGGACGCCCCTAGCATGGAGCAGAGGCACAGGGACTAAGAGCCTCCAAGAGACAGCAGGTAAAGGAGTGTGTGTTTTATGGATCCTCCCCGCCAAATAGTGTGTGTGTGTGTGTGTGTGTGTGTGTGTGTGTATGTGTGTGTGTGTGTGTGTGTGTGTGTGTGCGCGCGCACGTTGGGGCGGCTGTGGCAGAGCTTGAAGTGTCCTTGGGCAAGACACTGAACCCCAAATTGCTCCCAGAGAGCGGGCCGGCGCCTTGCATGGTAGCTTGCCGCCATTGGTGTGTGAATGGGTGAGTGAGAGGCCGTTGTAAAGCGCTTTGGATAAAGGCGCTATATAAGTGCAGTCCATTTCCATTATATAAGTGCAGTCCGTGTGTGTGTGTGTGTGTGTGTGAGAGAGAGACACTGACTGACTGGCAGTATCTGAGCTGGAATGTATTGGAAGTATCTGAGCTGGAATGTATTGCGTTGAGTGTTCTTGAATCTGGGGCAGGGCGTCCTGACAGGCGGAGAATCTTGGAGGTCTGCCGAAGTTCGGGGGGGAAAAGTTCCAGATGAATGCTATGTAGCCTAGCCAGATTAATGCTATGTAGCGTAGCCAGGGCAGAGCTTCTCTTTGCTGGGTAACTATCGATCACTGGCCTTTGTTTGTTTGTGTTCCCCAGCAGCTTGGTTGTTGTCTAGAGTTGGTCATACATGCCAAGAGTTTGTTTTGGCCTATGACCAAAGAATCCAGACTCATTCTCATTAAAATACATTTTCCTGTGCTTCTTGTGGCTTATTATGTCTGGGTTCCTAAATATAGGGTTAGGGTTAGGAGCAGATGGACATAGACGATTTCGGTAGCAGGACAGCAGTCAGTGTTTTTTGATGGTATGTTGAGTATGTTGAGTATGTTGAGTATGTTGAGTATTCAATGTGTGTGTGTGTGTGTGTGTGTGTGTGTGTGTGTGTGTGTGTGAGTGTGTGTGTGTGTGTGTGTGTGTGTGTGGTGCTGATCTGCTGAGTTCTGTTGGGATGCCACCGACTGTCTCAGGATAAAGTCACTCATTAGTTTCATACAGAACATGAGAGCTACACGAATGAGAGAATGAGACATGCGGTGTTAATGAGAGTGGGAAGGCTGTGTGTGTGTGTGTGTGTGTGTGTGTGCACTGTAAATAGAGGTGCTTGTATACACAGCAAAGTAGCGTTCACAAGTAAATGATGGTATTGCCTGTCTATATTTCTGTCTGCCTCTTAGCCAGAGGTACTAAACAAATGAACTTTGATCAGTATACTCATATCCTCATGAGAAAGTTTATGTTGCCTGGGAAGTGTGCATGCATGCATACGTGCACGTTTTAAAGACCTTTGAAGTCTGCTGTTGTCTTGCACACGTCTGCCTCTCTTTCTCATCCTCCTCCATCCTCTCTCTCCATCTCTGCAATCCAACTGATCCTAGGTAGCCACTAGCCAGGCAGGTACATCCATCCATCTTGCAGCAGCCTCCTAACCTGTTGTCTATCAATACACTCCTTCTCTCTCTCCCCCTCACTCCCTCCCTCCCTCTCTCCCTCTCTCTCCAGCTGATATTTGCTCCTCCTGCTCCAGCTCGGAAAATAATGTGGAAAAAATAACCTGATCCAATTAACCACGGTTTGGCCTGTGTCTTTGATCCGGCCTCTCTTCCCACCTCTCTGCCATTACCGCTGAGCAGATGACATTTTTATGACATTACGAGGCCCCGGCAACCTTTCTTTTTATTCTCCGGCCAAGCACAGAGTTTTTTTTTCCGGAGCTTTAACAGTTTAGTTAAGCTATTTTTCACAGTAATACTTGACCGGCGTGTCACAAAGTCAGGCCTGTCATGAACCCTTCTCGCACACAATCCTAGGAAGCCCTACCCTGGTGCCCTATTCTGTTACGGTGGTATTAACGCTCCACTACAATGTCCCACTCTGCCCATGCCCCAACGCAGGTTATATTACTGCATGAAGTATGCCAGTACTTTTACAGGACAATAGCTGAACTATTTATATAGCTATATGGTATTGCACAAAAATAGAACCCTAAGCAGATGCTATGATGATATGGTTCTCAGTACAATTTAGGGTTAAGGACTCAATCCTCCAGTTGTCCAGCAACAGTGAGTGTGGAAGAACAGTGCTTATAGGATACAAATTGTATAGGATGCAAATGTATTCATTTACAGTACACTCATACCGATGACTGTATGACTGTTGGAGGACCCGCTGCTAGTGCCTGTTACTGTAATACAGCCTACGGAGCCCACTGTACTGTCACAGACAGACAGACAGACAGTGATCCTACAGGAAGAGAGTGAGTTCACAGATGACTGGACAGCTGCAGAGAGACAGATGGATGAACGGAAGGATAGACAGACGTGTGTCCCTGGCAACTGAGTCACCTCTGTGGAGAGACTGGAGGCGAAGCATATCTCTCCTGTCGCTGGCGTGTGTGCGTGTGTGTGTGTCTGTGTGTCTGTGTGTCTGTGTGTCTGTGTTTGCACTATATTCAAGATAGTTTTATGATATTTTTTTATACATTTGTTTCTGGCATTCTCAGTTCCTCTGCTGCAGTGTTTCACTAAGCATTGTCGTTAGGAGCGAACACAGTTCCAGAGTTCTTTACTTAATGTTGGAGCTGCAGATTAGAAGCCACTCCCAGCTAATGTTGTGCTGTGTGACTGTGACCTTAGTATTACCTCTTTTTCATTTTTAATCACACCGAACAACCTGGTTCCTGCCTTATTTAGTTTTCACACATTATATCTTCATCTCCATAACTGTGTCTCTCCTTTTGTCCAATATTGTCTTTCTCCATAGCTGGTGAAATGTCACTGATATGGGGAAATTATAAGCTGTTGCGTCCCACGAATTGCGTTATGTTCCCGGCTTTCTGTGCCCTTGTTTTCCCTCTGTGTTGTCTAGACGAAACGCGCGAGGGACGTGCACACGAAGGAAACGGGGCGTTATCGTTATTCCTCTGAGCTTCCTCCTGTGATGCCTGCGTTTCATTCTTGACCCCCACCTACTCCAAACACTGTGTCTGTCTGTAGAAGACCCACCCTGGAAGAGTTGTTGTTTTTTTCTTCCATCTCAAACTTCTCAAATGCTTGATTTGTTGTTATCCTGATGTACCCCCCCCAATAGTAGTACAGATCGACTAGTGCCAAAGAGACTGTCTCTATTTGCTTTGCTATGTCCCAATGGCCTAGAATGACTTCCCTCATTGTCACCTTTCCCCAGCTATCAAAGGATTTGAAAGGTGATCACACCGTGTGACCTAATTCAGTCCTTGAGGTTATCTACATAAAGTTCAGACCCTTTGAGATGCACTCCATGTCACGTTTTCTCTTTGGTCGTCATAGTTTCCACATTTTTGATCATCGAGGAGGCGAACTTCCTCAATGTTGTTTTGCCTGTTGTGTCAGCGTTGAACCTGTTCTCTTAACCCCTTTAAAAAATGCCATCGTGAAGACGCAACCACGGTCGGAGCGAAAACGGGAAGGCATCAGACAGCCACTTCCAGTTAGTGGGTGTCAGCTCAACTGTCATTGGACGGTATGGAGAAGAGGCGGGGCTGTACCTAAAAACCACATTGAGTCTTGGTACTCAGAAGTTGTGGCTCCAACTCTAGAGAGAGGGATAGGGAGACAGGAAGAAGGGTGAACACACTGAGATTCTGTTTCTTTTATCTTCTCCTCCGGTTTTGTAATCTGATAGGGCCTGTCTTCTTTGCATATGTTGTTTTTCCCTGGAGTGTGCGTGCGTGTGTAGGAGGTTGCTTTGAATAATGATCTTTGACTTTGATAAAAAAAAAGGAAGAGTTCTCTTGAGTAACTGTCATTCCAGTCAAGTAGGGAGTCATTTATAATTTAATAATAATTTATTTTGTGCTTTGAATCTAAAGTGATTTGCAGAGATTACAGGGACATTCTCCCTGGAGTAATTTACGGCTAAGTGCCTTACTCAAGGGCACACTAGTGGTGGTGTTAAAGGCGGGATTTGAACTTGGGACCTTCCGATCACCAGTCCAACTCACTATCCCTAACTAATCGATCATTAATTATCTTTGTGTTTATACCCTGTTGCGTTTTCAGCAAACATAGAACTAGCTATCTAACGGCCTGCATCACCGCATCTGTCTCGTCAACAACGAGAGCTGCAAGTGTCTTGCTATGAACTCATAAGACAACACTGTATTAATTTATATGAACAATATTGATCAAATCATTATATTAAGGTAGCTGTACTGACCACAAGTGGTGACATCCAGTCCAGTGTGATTGACAGCCGACAATTTCCCCACGTTTCACTCGTCCCTGACTACAGGGAGTCATTACTGATTCTCTGAAATCTATGTATTGTTCTCCTCATTGGTTAACAAGAATATTGTTTAGTGTGTGCGACCTCTGTGGTTATGTATGGCTGTGTAGGCCTAACCTTTAGACGGTGTGAATGGCATACCCCGCTGGGTGTGTGTGTGTGCGTGTTAGGGTTGGGCAGTAATACAGTAATACTGTATACCGTGATATTTAAAAATAGCAACAGTGTTCGTTTCAACACCATCATTAAAAAAAATGCCAATGTGTATAATAGCACTACTAATATTAATATATATATATATATATAATACTGTATACCGCAATTTCATTCGGGGACTGTTTAACGGTGTCAAATATTAGATACCGCCCACACACTGTGTGTGTGTGTGTGTGTGTCACTTTCGTTTGCCCTCTGGTCTCAGTGTTTTGCCGGGCTTCAAAGCCCAGTTGGGCTTATGTGGTCAAACTGTCGCTGTAGGGGTGTGTGATGAGGCAGGGTGGTGGTAAGGGATGGGGAGCGGGGGGGGGGGGGGGGGGGCGGGGGTGACACAAGGGCAGTGTTTGTGTGGGGCACGGGACTGCCCTCACTGATGCTTGCGCGCGCGCGCACACACACACACACACACAGGCACACACACACACACACACACACACACAGACACACACACACACACACACACAGGCACACACACACACACACAGACACACACACACACACACACACACACAGACACACTCAGGGACTGTGTAGATCTGACCATAGACAGAGGCCTATTGTAGAGATCCAGCCCACCCTCCACAGGCACACATTGTATCTCTGCCTCCCATTTCTCTCGCTTCTTTTTCTCTTTTGTCTCTCGCCATCCATCGCCCGCTTTCCCTCTCTCCCTCTCCCTCTCCCTCTCCGCCTCTGACTCCTGCCCTCCTCCACTCACTCCTCTCCTCTTCTGACCACGGTCATTCCGTCCCTCCATTCAGCCATGTCTCTCCTCCTCTTCGTGGTTGTCTCTTTGCTTGTCTCTCTTCTTCTTTGTGTTTTTTTGTCTCTGTTTTTAATCTGTCTATTATTAAACAATTCTAATCCTATGATTAGATTATATCCTATAATCTTATGATTTGTATTATTAATCTTAATTAATTCAGTGCCTCTCAAGAACATTGCTGTTCTTACACATTTTAAGTTATACACCCAACCAACCTCGAAATGTAGGAAAAAAAAATATGTATATGAACCCCGAACATATCATTCTGATACATATTATACTTTTTAAACTATTAAACTTTTTGTAATTGCAAAATATCATTGGTTTACGTGGAGTAAACAAACTCACTAGTTGCTGTCAATCACGTATACAAGTCTATCCCCTACTCTAACAGCATGCGGACATAGGGATGGAAGTTAACTCAATACTCCATCCTCATCTTAATTCTATATAGAGAGTTTTAATTTAATTAGCACCATGTTTATAAACCAAGAATACATGATTTGGAACCTGTGTGTGTGAATGTGTCTCCTCGTTTATGAGTTGATCAATGTGCCTACAGGGAGTGGTGGTGTGCCAGACGAGTAGCCCAGAACGGATATGACACACACACACACACACGCACACACACACACACGCACACGCACACACACACACACACGCACACACACGCACACGCACGCACACACACACACACACACACACAGTACACACACACAGTATTGTGTTGAATACGCCCCTCATTAATGCAGTGGTATGTTCTCTAATCTGTGCTGTGTTATTCTTTGCCATTTTTTTTAACCCTTTATTGACCTCCTTACTGCTCCCTGAGGGAAGAGTAGGTGTGTTAATAGTAAGCTTGAGAGCTGAACAGGAAATCTACAGATCCCAAAACACTCAAAAGACAATACTCCCACTTAAATACAGCGACTTCCACTACAGTTCTATAATTATACTGAACGTCTTTCTCCTCAACATAAAGGGCCATTTTTGAGTTAAGACACTCAAATCCAGTATAAATGTCGTTGCATTTCGGAATATTTTCTTTAGAATTTGAGTTTTAGTCAAATCGATCCGATTTTCTACGGGTTTTACCGAAATCAATCACTGTAGACAACGTCACTCAAATATGCACAAAAACCTTTCTTGTTAGAGTTCAAGCAACGGACACAAACTGACAATTTTTCATGATGAGTTCTGTGCTACACATATTGATGAATTTCAATGATGACTCAATTTCAGCGATTTTCTTTTATTACACAATAATGGAAAACAACATTTTGAGGTGGGTGTGTCTTACCAAATTGCCTCACTATTTATGTTCTAGTGATCCGAAAAAATCAAAAAGACTGACATTTCTTCTTTTAACCATTACATTTTTACAAAAAAAACAACCTTTACCTTTTTTATTTTTATTTTTTAAAAATAAGAACGATTGTCCTGTTTTCTGTACACACAAAACCTCCACTGACACAGCACACACAAGCGCTTACACACTGCTACAACTATGCATACCCCTATCCCTGTCTCAGTACGACCATGTACATAGGCCCATGCGCTGTAGCCACGGTTGCCATTAGTGAGTTATCGTCTGGGGGATTAAGCAGTGCACTCAGAGCAAGCTGTGCAGAGCATGAAAGGGAATCTGTTGACATTTACTTCCCCGCTCCGTGCATCCCTCCACCCCGCAGGGTGATAAGTGGCAGTGCCTGTTCTCAACCATTAACCCAGGCGACCCAGCACAACATGCCAGCCCAGCCTAGCACAGGAGCTCAAAACCCAGGCCCTGATGTCACAATAAAAAGGTCATTGGATCTTTATGACGATGGAGTCTTTATGATGTCACACAAGACAAGTGATACTTTATGATGTCACAGACAGTGAGGGGATTACCATGGTTCTGTCCCTCCCCTCTCATCTCATCATTGGAATAAGAGGATTGAGCTCTTGTGACTGGCTGCCGCACATCACTCAGTCTTTATGGCCATAAAAGTGCCTGCTGACACACAGCAGAGGGTAGAGAGAGAGAGAGAGAGAGAGAGAGAGAGAGAGAGAGAGAGAGAGAGAGAGAGAGAGAGAGAGAGAGAGAGAGAGAGAGAGAGAGAGAGAGAGAGAGAGAGAGAGAGAGAGAGAGAGAGAGAGAGAGAGAGAGAGAGAGAGAGAGAGAGAGAGAGAGAGAGAGAGAGAGAGAGAGAGAGAGAGAGAGAGAGAGAGAGAGAGAGAGAGAGAGAGAGAGAGAGAGAGAGAGAGAGAGAGAGAGAGAGAGAGAGAGAGAGAGAGAGAGAGAGAGAGAGAGAGAGAGAGAGAGAGAGAGAGAGAGAGAGAGAGAGAGAGAGAGAGAGAGAGAGAGAGAGAGAGAGAGAGAGAGAGAGAGAGAGAGAGAGAGAGAAAGACTGTAGACATAGATAAGAGAGAAGGGGCAGAGAGACAGAGAGAGAGAGTGCAAAATCCAATATCCTGCTCAGTTGGTTTACAGCTTAATGCAGCGCTCTCTCTCATATCTGTGCTACTTTCTCTCTTAATGGACAGAGAGAGTGTGTGTGTGTGTGTGTGTGTGTGTGGTTGGGGGCTGTGTGGTTGGAGTGTGTCTGTGTGTGTGTGTGTGTGTCTGTGTGTGTGTGTATGTGGTTGGGGTGTGTGTGTGTGGGGTTAGGCTGTGTGTGTGGGGGTGGGGTCAGGGTGTGTGCAAATAGCCAGCCGTGTACATATGCTATCTCCAGCACATGTCCGTACAACCTCAATAAGGTGCTCCCTATGCAGTACCCTCTACGGTTCCTCTGTTGTTCTCTTCATGTTAGGAACAGGAGGTCAAGAGGCCATTCCCCTTTCAAGTGTAGTGATAACGCAACGTCATTTTGGAATTCCTGTATTGGGGATTTTCCCCCTGTTGTTTCCTGTCTGTTCCTTCCTTCCTTCCATCCTTCCTTCCATCCTTCCTTGCTGTTGTCATCACTCCTGTCTAAGTCACAGCCACTGTGTATCCAGAAGTGGGAGTTCTGTCATCCTTTGGCGGCTGCAGTGAGGATGTGACTCTCACCCACTTACAAACCCGTCTCACACACACGCACCTGTCAGGTCAGCCCTCACGCTGAGCAGGAACCAGCGTCCCTCTGAGGCAGAGACGACAGACACCTGTCACTCAAACACCTGTCACTCAGACACCTGTCACTCAGACACCTGTCACTCAGACACCTGTCACTCAAACACCTGTCACTCAAACACCTGTCACTCAAACACCTGTCACTCAAACACCTGTCACTGCACTGCTCACACTCTGACCTTGATGCCAAACTGACCCGGGATTAACACAGCACAGACAAGGGAATATACCACTGTGTTAATGAATGAGGGGTGTATTCAACACTGCGTGTGTGTGTGTGTGTGTGTGTGTGTCTGTGTCTGTCTGTGTGTCTGTGTATCTGTGTGTGTGTCTCTGTGTGTCTCTGTGTGTCTCTGTGTGTCTGTGTCTGTGTGTCTCTGCGCGTGTAAGAAAGAGAGAGAACTCATTCACATCACTACCGTATTTATAGAGGAGGGGGTTAGATCCTCTTTGTGAACTCACTTTGGTATTTTTAACATTGAGGGGGTGAAGTGTCATAGGGTGCTGAGTCACAAAGTATGACCTCATACACCACCGCCACCACCACCACCCTCAAGACACCCACACACACACCCACGCAGCCCGTGGTAGAAGATTGAGGGCAGAGAGGGCTTAAAAAGACAGCTGGGTAATATTTTATCAGCCGTATTGAAATTGGCATGAAAAGCTTCAGAGATGTCACTCTCAATTGAAGAAGTGTGTGTGTGTGTGTTGCCACGGCAACAGTATTTCCCCCTGACCATAATAGGGCACTCACTCCAATACTGTGGCCCAGGATTTTCGGGTGGTTATTGAGCAATGAATGAAGGTGCTGATTTGGAATTGCGTTTTGATGTGAGGGTTTAGGGACGTCCGGTTTCTGTAGTGACTCCTAAGTGCTGTTATCACTTAATTTCCAGTCCCCCTTTTACACGCAGGCTACACTCAAAATTTCTCTAACTTTTTTTTTTTTATATACCTACGGCAGAATCCTGACAATATCCATATGTGAAACTCTCACATACATCTCGCAGATGTTTAACGGGACAATCTGAGCTTTGTGTTTTAAGCATTCATATTCACCCTATTTCTCTCACTTAAAACACACCTGCGTGGCTGTGTCTAACCCCTTCAGCAGATACTCAAGTGTGTGTGTGTGTGTGTCGTCTAGCCCGGCAGGTGGTAAGGTGAACATGAGTTGTTATGTGGTTCTCCAGGCTCCCTCTCGGTTTCGTCCTCTGTTCTCAGATCAGATCGACCGCTTTCTCTCTCTCTCTCTCTCTCTCTCTCTCTCTCTCTCTCTCTCTCTCTCTCTGTGTAATCTGACTCTGCATCAAACCTCTGGCTGCCTTCCAGCATGCACCCCGTCACCCCACGCGCCGCAGGTGCAGACGTAGGGTCGGTTGCCAAATATGTCGTCCTATCAGAACACTGCGCTGTAATTTGCAGTACAGGTCGTCTGACGGTGGTGGCCTCTGTGTGTCTCCTACCCCGACCGTGATCAGGTGAAGCTGTCATCGTCGTCAGACTCAAAACACGCGCGGGTGTCATATTTCCCTTCCATGTGTGTAACTCGGAACGGCGCACTCTCTCTTCCTGCGTCCGTAGCGTCTGATACTAATTTAACTGCGTCTTTGTCAGGGTTCCTAGTTCCGCCACTCAGTGCGTCACAATGTGGCCTGTGTGTCTTAACCCCCGCATCTGGCTCAGTGTTGGTACTCACTCCCTTTAAAAGACACAATCTGGGATTTGTTTCCGCTGTTCGATTGTCATTTAAATTCTTAGAATTAAGGAAGGACTTTTTTTTCTTTTTTTAGGATAGAATTGCTCAGTTCCGAGTTTGAATGGCAGTTGTAGACTGTGTACATTTGCATTGCTGATAATGGTAAGAGGCTAAGATAGCGGTTCCAAATGGACCATGATACTACTATACTCGCTGCAGGCGCATTAAGATTGAGCCAAAATGGAGAACCCGTCTGCATCTCACTTAAAGCACTTAACATAGAGAGGAAACACCATTACTGGGAATGGGGTTATAATGGCTCTTGTGATATTGAGCCGCAATGGAGGTTAAACTGTGGCCTATGCCTGAGCACTTAACACACGCAGTCCAGGAATAGGTTATAAGAGAGGAAGGCAACCAGACCCTCGATGGTGCGTTGAGGTGAGACATAGCCTGGCCGGGGTTCTTGAACCAGTGCGTCTGAAGTCCTTACTGGAGATGATGTTCCTCATCGTGTGTGTGTGTGTGTGTGTGTGTGTGTGTGTGTGTGTGTGTGTGTGTGTGTGTGTGTGTGTGTGTGTGTCTGTGTCTGTGTCTGTGTCTGTGTCTGTGTCTGTGTCTGTGTCTGTGTCTGTGTCTGTGTCTGTGTCTGTGTCTGTGTCTGTGTGTGTGTGTGTGTGTGTGTGTGTGTGTGTGTGTGTGTGTGTGTGTCTGTCTGTGTGTCTGTGAAATTACACTTTTCAAGGGACATTAAAAAACCTGTCAATTTCTAAACAGATCTGTTTTTGACACACAGGAGGAATTGGAAAACGGTGGCTAAATGTACAACTCCCCTGGTTTATCTGATAATCGTTTAGGCACCGGCTCGAGGACCGAGAGACGGGAGGAATTGGAGCAGGTTGTCAAGTGTGAGGGGAGGGGTTGGTGACCTTTTTGTTCTTGTGTTTGCTTAGGGGGCATTCCTCTGAATGCTGGCGCTCACCCAAGCCTGGCTAGTGGTGGCTCCAGAGAGGCCTCCCCCTGGGGGTGAAGATGGGGTACTACAGTCTTATGTAGTTACATTTGAGATTAACCAGCTGGGACACCTCTTCATAAAGGCTGTCAGACAATAATGTCTATGCTGAAGCAATAACAAAGGAGAGGTTGTGGGTGAGGGTGTTTTTTAGTGTAGCAGCATGAGGATGACAAAAAACAATAGTCAGTCATCCATTATTGTCAGAATCCTTCCATTGGTCTAGCAACTTTTTCATTATTTAAAAAAAAAATTGTTTTTAAATATATCCTGAAGTTTACATTTTGCAAGGGGTGATCAGGGGGGTATTCCATCAACTTCGCTAAAGGAAAATCCAGGCTTATTTTAGTTAACTCTCGCAAGATTGATCAAAATAAGCCTGGATGTATTGATAAGGTAAGCCTGGATTGTCCTTTAGCGACGTCGATGGAATACCCCCCTGGTAGCCGTGCCATTCATTGTGGACATTGGAATGGCTGCATCGCTTCTCGGCCATCACAACGCTTCATTTGATCAATCCTTCATCTGCACTGATCTGAAAACACATGATAGATGATTGACAGACAGGTAAAGTGGATGACAACTTGTAAATCAGCCTTTACCTGTTTCATCGTTGTTTCAGTGTACATCAGTGCAGAAAAAGGAAAAGAGAGAGGAGAGGTGACCCATTAGACTATTGTGATGCACCTAATATGTGTTTTTGCCTGAGGTCTGAATGTTACTGCTCTTTCCTGTTGTTGATCTAGAGCGTGGTCTCTACTCCTCCTTACCCTATGTTGTGTGGTAATTCTGCACAGACATTTTCCCTAAACAGTCATGGTGGTTGTGTGTTGCAGGTCCTTATGGTTGAGCTGGAGTGTGGTCCCTGCCATGCCTCCAGCCATGACGGACCTCCTGGACATGTGGGCGGCCCACTCGCAGTTCTCAGGAGAGGACCTGGTCACCGTGGACTTCCTGCTCCCGACCGGCATCTACATCCAGATGGATGTCCCCCCGGAGGCCACCATCCAGCACATCAAACTGGTGTGTGTGTGTGTGTGTGTGACTGAATTGTGACTGAATTCCTTCTGGTTATTTTCTCTGTTCAATTTGAATGAACCCACAAAGGGGCAAAACCATTAACGGTTAATAAGGTTTTTATTAGTGTCAGATCTCAAGTTTGATTTATTTTTCGATGAACTTGTGCTGTTCTGTGTCCCACAGCTGCATTACTGCATGTCTCTGGGCTGTTGTCAGTCAGAATTAGAACAGGTATAGCTGTTAGTCCTGGCTGCCGGATGGACAGGGTGTGATGGAGGTTAGAGGTCATGACATTTAAATGTTGTGCCTGGGGTTATGGACCTGTCACCTGACCTGACCGTCTCTCAGCTTGTGTTTTCTTGTAATGTTCCAGACACAAACAAAACCACAAATCATTTTTCCTCAGACGGGTTTTGCTGAACTGTGCCTGGAGTTGTTTGCACTGTTCTATAAGAGTGTGAAAAACAAAAACAGAAAACAGTGTGTAACGTTTGCTGTTCTCCATAATCTCTATTGGCTCACCTGTTCTTCCACATAGCCAGACGAAAGCTTATATTCATGGAAGTTGTTTATCAATGTTGGCCACACAGACCGCAGCCAGTGACATATATGATTGAGCTCCTATCTCTTTTCTCAGAATCCCTCTCATCCTGGTAGTATTTGTCACCAAGCAACAGTCTGGTTACCTGTTAGGGAGCCATGTGGTGGGGCGACTTCATTGGAGAAAAAACGATTCCCCAGTGCCAGGTTAGAGAAGGGAAATTGAGGAAACATCATATAAGTTATAAACTGTCCACGTGTCGGAGAGACACGGAGAGGGAGAGGGGAGAGACAGGAAGTTAGAGAGGGGAAGACGTACATGAGCTGTGAGATGTCTATCTTGAGCTTAAGGAAGCAAGTAGGCCCCTGATAGAGGCCGTGTCAGCCTCCAGCCCACCCACAACTGTCTGCGGTCTGCTCCTAACACAGACCCGGAGTTACGGCTGCTTAATGTGCAGCGGTAGGGCCGGAGAAGTAACACGATGTCTCCCCAGCACTGATGAACATGGGCGTGATATTAACAACCGGGGAAAAAACAACACCCAAACCCACACTTCCACGAAACTCTTTCACTTGTACTTCTACATTTTCATAAACAACTTGTTTATGAAAATGTAGAAGGATAGAACCGTCTATAGCTCAGTTATTTAAAGAAAAGTTGATTCCAGAAAAAAACACGAAAAATATGGACATTTTGGTCCATGCTGGCCATCATCCTGTCTCCCCCTTTAAAAAAAATAAATAATAGACACTGATTTGATTTGCGCTCAAATTCAGTTCAGGACCTGTCGTAACCTGTGCGCGTGTTCTGGAGACGGGTAGTAATGTGGACTACGGCAATAGGAATGTAGCGAAATGTGTTTGTAACGTTTAGATACTCTCGTAACTATCGTACTATATCATTACATACTAGCAATCATCTGTGATGTGAATATAGTACAGCCAAGTAATCCAATCTATAGTGAAAGTGAAAACTACATGCCAGTTTTGAGTGTTTTGTTTTTGACTTTGACTGTCTCCTCTTTGAGACAACATGATTTTATGGTCTGTTGGTTTTATGGTAAGTTGGTTATGATGGGGCTATTGTTTGTCAGAAGGAGCGAGTTGTTTTCTAAAGTGGGAGGTTGCATGACTCCTTGAAGCCTGTCCCCATCTTTATCTTTCTAGACTCATTTAGCCTCAAGCTCTCTCTCTCTCTCTCACACACACACACACACACACACACACACACACACACACACACGCACACACACCCTGTGACTGGTCCATGGGATGTGATTCATACCATGATTGGTTTGTGAAAACATGTTTCACGTCCTGATTGGTTTATCCAGAACCTGTGCGGTCCTGTTTGTTCCTCGTCATGCCATGCTGACGTCATATGACAGGGTGCACTGTTGTTTTTGGCTGAGGAAAATGTGGCCCACTGTAAGCGTATATTTTCAGAAACGGTGTTCTCTTTCACTCAGACTCCCCTTGTGTGTCGACATTCACATAGACAGCCATGGATCATCGGCAAGAAATCACTTAATATCTTAAACGCAAAAACAACAGTAGAGGCTTCTTAATAATCCAAATAGACTGTACATTGGGTGATTTACAAACAGTAGGTTCCAACAAACAGTATCCAAAAAGGCAGAGTGACGCGTGTATACAAATAAACACGTTCCTTTATTTACTCAAAATAAATATGTATATATATACGCTTACAGTGGGCCATACTTTAAATGAATGTGCAATAACACTATGTACAATATGACAACCCTAGTCGTCTTATCTGTACAGTATAGTATAGTGGATAGTGTACATAGCCTTTATTTATGTAAACCAGCTCCTTTCCCATTTTTCTTTCCTAGCACCAGGGGAGCCACCCCTCCCAAATGTCGTTGTTTGGTACCTGTACTATAGCAATGACAATAAAGACCATTCATTCATTCATATCTCCATCAGCATAGTCCATCGTTAACGATCCTGTCAGCAAAGTCTATAGCTGTCCACAAAACTGTCCATTACTATTGAACTGTCAATTACCCTTCACAACCGTGTTGTCCTGAACTGTCTGAAACTGTCGTTGAAACTTTGTTTGCTCCCAATTAACCATCCCCTTCCTGTTCCCTTATATCCCCAATATTCATTCATCCCAACCACCAGGCCGGAATGACTACAAGGAACAATCTAAATAACATAAAATAGGGAATATAGACTAGAAGCAAATATTATCATAATTAAATTAAAGCAATCAATATCATAAATCAATAATTCAAAATTAATATGAGAAGATTAACATAAATAACATGTAGGACTAAATGGCTCCTACAACCTTTAACAGTGAAAAATGTAATTTATTCTTCTGGTATTAATACTCATGAATTGTTCTTATGAATACTTACGGCTAACATAACAATAATGCAGAGCAGAAGGCAAAAGGCATGCTGCTAATACCCTGCGCACGCATTAGAACGGTGCGTGCATTTTGTATAGCCGTAAAGCCATTTCCAATTACAATGTTTACCAATGGTCTAGCTATAGCCTACCCCAAATCAAAATGGCCAAATACACTAAAACAGGAATAAAGATTAAATGGAATTTTATTTGTCCATGGTAATAACTTAATAACTACTCAGGTCAGTTTTGGCTAAAGCATTGCGAACGGACTCGAGACACACTCTATTCGAGACACACAGTGCTGGTGTTTCAAATGGAGCTGTGTATTTCGCTGTGTACTCATATCAGCAGCATATCTTATGTCACCATGTTGGTAATCAGGGCAGTCGTTTTTTAGCTGCGGGTTCTGTCACACTTCTGTCACACGCCATGGTCCCTCACCTTTGTTTACGCTAGCATCGTTGACGTTATTTTGTTCCACATGTCCCACACTGGACACTAGGGGTGTAACGGTACACGTACGAATGCCTCCTTATTTTACCCACTGCACTTTGTGTATAGAAATAATCTCAGCCAGTACACATGGTCACACACACGCCACAGAGAGATTGTTATTCATTTAGCAGTCCTTATGCAAAATAATAAGTAATTTTGTCCCATCCCTAACCTAGACACTGTTCCCTGGGCGGGGGGGGACATCCCGTCACACACTGTTTGTTTCAGATGTAGCTCACAAAACCCCAAGCCCTGTTAGCCCCTTAGTGGGCAAAGGGCCATTGGCAAGAGAAGCTTCCGCAAAACAATTAATTGTCGCTGATTCTCGGTGGGGCTCACGAATGCTCAATCGAGCCTTTGGTGCCAGTTTAGGTATATAACCGTATAACCCCCCAACTCTAGTCCTATTGCTCTTACAGATCTTAGCCACAACGTCTGTGTGTCTCTTTTGTGTCGTTTTTTTTTTTGGGCCCAATTGAGTTTTTCAATCTCTCGTTGTAGATTCTGTGTTACAGTCAATCGTCAGCCATATCTCCTGCAATTTTGTATTCTCTCGGTCACACCCACCTGGGGTTGTCCACGGCAGCCATTTTGTGCCAGACCCCCCCCCCCCAGGCCCCACAAGCCTCTTTTGTAACCGAGACCCATTTTCCTCTGCAGCTTCTTAACAAACTTTATCTGTGTATCTCTCCGTAGCTACTATGGAAACAGGCGCAGACGTACCCTCTGTTCCCTTCGCTGGGGGAGATGGAGGGCCACATGTTTGAGTGTGTGAACCAGGCGGCGGTGCACGAGGAGCTGGAGGACGAGACACGGCGCCTTTGTGACGTCCGACCCTTCCTGCCCGTGCTCAGGCTGGTGACCCGCAACTGCGGCCGAGCCGAGCGCCTGCTCGACTCCAAGATCGGCGTGCTCATTGGAAAAGGTGACACACACACACACACACACACTCGCACTCTCTCACGCACACACTTTTGACTTATATGACTCACCCAAAGGTAGTACAGAGTTTTGATTCCCACTGCTAAGCACTTACAGATGGCCCTCCGTCTAGTATTGTGTATATGTATGTATATACAGTAACAGTACACACACACACACCTATAGAGAGATACTTCAGCACTGTCTCCAATATATCGATATACTCTTTGTCTTAGCTTATCAGATCACACACACACCACACACGCATCTTCAGTTGTCTGGTGTCGTCAGGCCCAGATCTGATGGTTAACCATCGGGTCTGATGAGACAGGCTCCTGATGTCTGTTACATCACACATCATCTAGCATTATCTCTGCTGGCGATGCAGCTCTGTGCTGAGTGGAGGAGGCAACCAGACCACCACTGTAGAGGAAAGACCCCCTGGGTGAAGCTGTCAGTCAGTTGAGTTGACACAAACATACACACACACACACACACACACACACACATATATACACACACACACACACACACACTCGTCCTCTCGGCCTGAGGCACTGGGCGGGTGAGGACAGAGATAGTGGGGGGCTGTTGAGGTCCGCTAGGCTCCTGGCCAGAACGGCCTCTTCAGAGGGAAATCGGGCGGTGATAGTAATCGAAGGGGACCCATCCGATATTGATATTCCTCCTCTCGGCTCCACTTTTTGTCAGATGTTGATCTTTTAAAGGCTTTTGTCAGTAAGCGGTTCTCAAAAAGGAGCCCTGAGGGCCTAGGCTGGCCAGCCACATACACACACGCACACACAAATGCGTTCCAGAGGCATCCTTTGAGAGCTGAGGGTCACATAAATGGTTTTAAATGTCAACATGTTGTTTTCATTATTCTAGAGCTATTGTGTAGCTCCAAAAAATAAAGGGCTTATTCGCACACCGATTTAGTGAGCAGATGATTTTATGAACTACATTTTAATACCCATATAGTATCTCACCTACGGCATCTGCAACTGGTTCTCCAGCTGCACAACAGCGGAGAGAAATGCGCTACAGAGAGTAGTGAGAACAGCACAGAAGATCACCGGCGCCCCCCTCCCCTCTCTGGAAGAGCTGTATAACACACGCTGTCTCAGGAAGGCCTCAAAGATCTCCAGGGACCCGACCCACCCTGGGCACGTACACTTTACCAGGCTGCCCTCGAAAAGGAGGTTCAGGACCCTGGCCGCTAAGACAAACAGACTGAAGAACAGCTTCTACCACAGGGCCGTCCAGGCCCTGAACACAGCAAAGACCTAAGTTCTGGGCCCTGGACAGTCTGGACGGATTGTATGGCAGCTGCTGGACTGAAAAAATCAGGTGTAGTGCTGAGGCACAAACATGTACATTTCAAGCCTGCAAACTGTGACACTTTAAATAACGTGAAAAAATACTATTGTGCAATATGACAACCCTAGTTGACTATCTGTACAGTATAGTACAGTGGATTGTGTACATGGCCTTTATTTATGTAAACCAGCTCCTTACCTTTTTTTTCCTTTCCTAACACCAGGGGAGCCACCCCTCCTAAATTTCGTTGTTTGGTACCTGTACTGTAGCAATGACAATAAAGTCCATTCATTCATTCATTCATTCATTCATTCATCTAGAAGAGCACAATAGGCAAAACTTCAGATTGGGTTGTTATTGGTAATCCTTATAAAGGTCCATTGCCACAAGAAGCATCAAGTGTCACAGAGGTGGTAGTAGCACCGTGGTACATTCGTTGAGTCTTTACCTGCTTATGAAGTGATTATGAATGTTAATGGGGTGTCTCAGCAGGGGCACCAGGAGTAGGACTTACAGGTCGTGACGTTAGAATTATAGGGCCCTATTATGCACTTCATAAGTCTTAAGCAATAAGACGAGGCGGTAGATCTAAACTTAAGACGTGGAGGCGTGGTCAAGGCCACTTTGCTATTATGCGTGCGGTAGTGGGCGCCTAAAACCCGGCGCTAAGCAAAGAAATTAGTCATGGGTGTGTTTTGGGCGTCTTCTCAATCAACCCAATCAGCGTGCCAGGTGCCATTCCCTTTAAGAACCGGCTGCGTTGAGTCATTAGCGCTATGCTATTATGGAAGTCCTAAGAAGGAGGTCAGCGCGCTTCTCTGCAGAAGAAAGTAACAAGCTCGTGCATGAGGTCAAGGCTCGTCAGTTCGCAATCTTTGGAACGGCGCGAAATCCTCCCCTCCCCGAGGTGGTGAAACAGGCGTGGGAAGAAGTAGCAGCGGCCGTGTTTGCCTCCTCCGGCATCCGAAGAACCGTCAGCCAAACGAAGAAAAGGTTCTCGGATTTGAGGAGGAAAGGCAAACACAAGGTAAATTGAGTTCAGTCCAGATGGTGACTATTTAGCCTACGTCGTCCACAATGTATTGGTGATTAATGCAATCAGCACCTTGTAGCCTCCTTTATTTGAGTACCGAAGATTCTCTACTTCCAAATATCAAACCTATGAAAAGTTATATTCTAATAATATATCTCGTAAAAGCACCTCAGTGGCTCCTACGTCGCCTATTAATAACAAATTGCCCAGGGGAAATGAATGAATTTTATTTTATTGAACAATTTATTGTATATTCTAAATGTATGCAGTCAAACAATGCGTTTAATTTAAATGTTTTTCCACAGACGAGTCGTCCTCCACCGGAGCTGACCAGGAGGTCGTTTCTGGTGGCTCACCACCGCCACCAGAAACGGGGGGGAGAGCGGGCGGAGGGGATGGATCCGGGCGAAGGGCCGTCGGCGAGGGCGGAGACGGCAGAGGCGAGTCGTCCCAGACGGGAACCACGCCGGGGCCTCGCCAGGGACGGCGACCAGCCGTTCCTGGAAGTACAGCAGGCGGGGTTCCGGATGCTGGAGACCCAGCTGGGACTGCACGCTAATGCAGTGGAGCGGCTCGCTCCAGCGCTTGAGCGCACAGCTGCTTCATTGGAGCGCAGTGCTGAGGCGCGTGAGCGCACAGCCGCGTCATTGGAGCGCAGTGCTGAGGCGCATGAGCGCACAGCCGCTTCATTGGAGCGCTGTGCTGAGGCGCTGGCGCGGGTCGCTCATCTGGGCCCTCGTCTGACGGCCCAACCCCCTCCATGTCCTCTGGCAACAGCGGCATCGCCACCAGCCTTGCGACCTCGCTCTCCGCCCAGGCGTGGACAATCAGCCCCTCCTGGTCCCTCCCGTGTCCAGCCGCGCCGTAGCGGCCCACGCCTGCGCCTGGGAAGGGGAGGAAAAGGGCGGCCTTGACGTCATGCACGAGCCATTTAATTTATGTTAATCATTTGTTAATAAACATTTATCTCGAGCTTACTCGTTTTCTGTGCAAGGGAACCTTATACTCAAATTCGTTAAAGGAAAGAACAGGTCAGCTGGTTTAAGTTCAACTGCAGACAGGGAGACGGAAGGGAGACAGTCACCTGGCAACATGGAACAACCTTGTGTGATATAGTATTCAGAATAAACACAGCAATCATTATTTTCTGAATAAACACGGCAATACCTCCGCTTGTGAGTTGAGAAGTATTACAGAGGGGTCGCTGGAAGACTGCAGGAATTACAGATGTTGATGTCATTATATTATGCACGGCATGCTCGTACTGTATGTGCACAGTATGCGGAGGCAGCATACTGTACAGCGCTGGCCTCTCCCTTCTGAAATAAAGCATTAAACTAAATTAGGCTGAGGAACTAGCACAGCGAATAGCTCAATTAAATGCAATTTAGTAATTGCAAGAAGGAAACCGCTTACCAGGCAGGCAACTAACGGCGGTGTGGCTGTCGCACCAGCTCATCTGCCAACTGATCCCTGATTGCCGCTGCGTTTGCTGGCACTATATCACCTGGCACTGGGTATGGCACGTGCAGATCAGCTTGCTGCCTTTGCAAATCCTGTAATCTGTCCTCATCGAAGTCTAGCATCACTCCATGGCGTATGGCAATGTTATGCAACACACAACACGCCACAAAGAAGGATGCTACCTTCTGAGGGGTGTACTGAAGGACCCCACCTGACCTGTCCAAACAGCGAAATCGCTGCTTGAGCAGGCCAAATGTGCGCTCAATGACACCTCGCACCCGTGCATGTTTTTTATTATAAGAAACTTGACGCACGAATGCTGGTCCCACGTATGGCACCAACAGCCAGGTCTTAGATGGATATCCGTTATCACCTAACAACCACCCGTCGGGAGGGGGGTCCCTCCCGAAGATTGTAGGGATAACGGAGTTCTCCAGGATGAAGGAGTCATGGCTAGATCCAGGATAGTTTGCGAATACATGTGTGATGTTGTTACATGCATCGCAAACAACCTGGACATTGATGGAATGCGTTCCCTTACGGTTCATATAGATCACACTGTTCACAGTCGGAGCCCGGATCTGAATGCGTGTGCAATCTATGGCCCCCAGAACTCCAGGGAACGCATACTTAGCCTTAAACTCACGTTTCACCCTTTGTTGGCTGTCTGGTGTCATAGGGAACGTGATGTATTCTCGGGCATGTCGGATTAGGCTTTGAGTGACTGCACGTATAGCCAGACTTACGGAAGGTTGTGATATTCCTCCAAGTGAGCTGATGGGGTGTTGGAATGACCCACCAGCTTAAAAATACAGTGCAGCAGTGACCTTTACAGCAACTGGCAAGGCGTAGGGACAGTTGGCATTGGTGGCTATGTCATTGCTGACCAAACGACATATGTCAGTTACTGCCTGACGGGTGAAGCGCAGCTCATACAAGCATTGCTGCTCTGTAAACAGAATAAAAGAATATATATATAGGCTATATTATACATATTTTAATAATAGGCTATAATATAATTGTAATTGCAATATATTATAGCATTATTAACAGTTGGATCACCAATTGAAAGCGCTAAAATGCTTAGATCACGAATCCAGGATTGATTTGAGATTTGGCCTACCTGTCAGCCCGAGGTAACAAAGTCGTTGCCGGTATATGCGCTCGGCGCGCCGTCTTCGTCTATCATAATTCCTTCCTAGGATATATTCCATTGTTCTCTCTCTCTGGCTTAACATTTGCCAGTGGTGGCATTTATACTGTGACCGTAATTGACGTCTTGCCGTGGAGCCACGTGCGTGTTCATGTGTGCCCACATGCATGTGCAAAACGAGCAGGCGCGCTCGTGTTTGAAAACGTGCATGAAGTCTAGCACCTAAGAACTTTTCAAACCACTTCTTAGTGCTAGGCGCAAAGTCAGATTGCATAATAGCAGGGGCGCCTAACGCACTTCATTAACATATGAACACTCCCACAATGAGTAATATATGCACGGGAGTCTTACGTCTTATGTGTGGGCGCCTAGGGACACCTGCATAATAGCAGTAGCGCGTATGAAGCGCATAATAAGGGTGGCGGTAGGTCTTAACCTGGCGGTGCGTCTTAATTAAGACTTAAGACGGCAAGTTAAGAAGTGCATAATAGGGCCCAATATCTCTGAACTACCCTAAACGGAGATGGAGCCTTATAATTCTAAGCTCACGAGTTGTCATAAATGTCAAAAGTTTTAGAACACCCCCATTCTTCCAGTTTTTTTTTTTAAGTTTAAGTTAATAACCTGAAATGGAACAAAGGTAAGCGGTAAACTTGACAGAGGTGAAATAAAAAGTTTAGGGTACCAAAACTGAAAAATAATGTACATTTCAGAGTTATTAAAAAAAGGCGTTTTTCAGGGAATAAGTAATGGGTTAACAATTGACAGCTTTTCTGCAGCAATGGGAGTAAATTATGCCTTGAAAGTTGATGCAAAGAATTCCTACAGTTGTCCCAGCTTTTGTTGATTACTTAGAACCCATCTGTCTGTATAAAAGCAGTGTTGGAACAGACTGTGTTTCTACACCCTCTGAAGCATTATTTTGACAATATTGCACTGCAGGAAGTATATTGCTATCATAATGGGGAGAAAAAGGCAATTAACAAAGGAAGACAAACCGTTATAACCCTTAACAGTGTAGGTCTTTCCTTTAGAGAAATTGCAAGAAAGTCAAGTGTCAGTGAGTACAGTTTCCTACACCATCTAAAGACACTTTTGAGGAGGAAGCACTGACGGGAAGAGGTCCTGCACACCCAAGGCCACAACAGAATCAGAAGAGAGTCATCAGCTTGCGTGATAGGCGGCTCACAGGACAACAGCTTAACAGCGGTCGAAGTAAGCAAGCCTCAGTTTCAACTGTGAAGAGAAGACTTCTTGGTGCAGGTTTGACAGGTTGACGATGGCAAAATAAGACTGTAGGCTTCCAATCACGGAATGGCCGGGATTGGAATGGCTACTTTGATGAGATTTAGATTAGATTGTGTTAAACAGTTCCACGATTTATTTATTTATTTATGATTTTTTTTTTTTTTTCCAATTGTTTATTTTGTTCAATGTTTTAATTTCAGAGAACATTAAGACATTAAACTGTGTACATTTCAATAAAAACAGGAAAAATGTACCGGTGGTGCATAAGAAGTCATGAGCACTTGTGATGTATTCCAAGTTTTGTGGCTCACTGTTGACGGAAAAAAGACATTGACCGAAGACATTCAGCAGAATGTGCAGTTAGAGTTAGCCCTCTAATTCAGCCTTTACCTGCTTATGAAGCTTCTGCTCCGTGCTCGCAGGTCTCCACGAGCTGGACGCGCTGCAGGACCAGGAAGTGAAGGACTTCCGCAGCAAGATGTTCCGCATCTGCGAGGAGAAGATGCAGCGTGTGCAGATGATGACGTGGAGCGAGTGGCTGCAGGCCTGCTTCTCCCCACATCTGGAGACGGGAGGGGGAGGAGTCAGCTCAGCCCCAGACGGACAGACAGAGGTCAGCCTCAAGGTCACCATCCACTTTGACCAGTCCCAGGTAACTACCACCTAGTCTAGATGTTTATCTATCTATCTGTCTGGATTCTATGTGGATATGGGGAAAAAATAAACCAAGAAAATATATGTAGAATATACACAGAAGCGCGCGCGCAGACACACACACACACACACACACACACTCCTGAGACAGTTGGTGGCATCCCAACAGACCTCCGCAGATCAGCATTACACACCACACACACACACAGTGCATACTCAACATAACACAAAAAACACTGACTGCTGTCAGAACCGTCTACGTCCATCTGCTCAGCTGGGCCCTGGCAGGGAGTACATAGGAACCCCAGACACAATAAGCACAGGAAACATCAACACGACATGGCTTCTAATGAGAACGAGGCTGGATTCTCTGACAGGAAATCAACTGAAACGCCACTCAGCCAGGCCGACCAACCAACGTGGTTGACCAGATAATCAAGCCTCATTCTGAAATACCAGATATTTGTCAAGAAGTTGGGCATGGTAATTGTATGCATTCACTTCATTACTTGATAATGCAGTTGTGTTGAATTCTTAAAGATAAATTCCAGCAAGTTTAACCCGTTTTACCATATCATTTTGTTTTATTGCTCCAGGGTCAGCACTAGCTGAAATGGAATATAGAAATTAAGCATTTACCAGTGTCATTTTGGCTTGGATCACTCTGGACTGAGTCACTAGGTAGTTGTCATGACAACCTGAATGGACACAATGGTTGAATGGAGAGTTGAATGGAGAGCTAAGCTGACTAACTTGTTCACACCGGAAGGCTCTACCTCAGCAGCGTGTGTGTGTGTGGCGGAACCGCTGTGGCTCTCACGCTTGCGGCTTCCATACTGGCAGGGCCGGTCCTAGGCATTTAGGTGCCCTAGGCGAGAGTATGATTTGATGCCCCCCCTCCCCCCAAGTTTTAGGGGCGCCACCACCACATTAAGCCACCAGTACTGCCTCATCACCACCCACACATTCAAGAGTAAGCCACCTTTGAGAGAGGAAGAGGCGAGTGTGACTAATCACAAAGCGTAATAGAGACAGTAGGCTGAGACATATTTTCATAGAGACATGAAATTCATAGAGACATAACATTATTTAAATGTAAAAAAAACAATTGGGGGGTTCATTTGGCGCCCTCCAGGCATTTGGCGCCCTAGGCGACCACCTAGTTCGCCTATGCCTAGGACCGGCCCTGCATACTGGCACCGCTTCTGCTGCGACTCTAACTGCACAGCTGCTACTGCCAGCCCTATCTTTATACATTGAGTTTGCCTTTGAAAACGGCCATCAATAATATAATGTTTCATTTCACTTCATGGCAGCTGCTGGACTGAAAAAAATCAGGTGTAGTGCTGAGGCACAAATACTGTACATTTCTAGCCTGCAAACTGCGACACTTCAAATGAATGTGCAATAACACTATGTGCAATATGACAACCCTAGTCGTCTATCTGTACAGTATAGTATAGTGGATAGTGTACATAGCCTTTATTTATGTAAACCAGCTCCTTCCCTTCTTGTGTTTTTTTTTGTTTTTTTTCTTTCTTTCCTAACACCAGGGGAGCCACCCCTCCTAAATTTCGTTGTTTGGTACCTGTACTGTAGCAATGACAATAAAGACCATTCATTCATTGTTAATTGTTCTGGGTTCAGCCTCTGCTTGTCATCCGTCCTTAATGAGCGGGTCGAAAAATGAAACCGTTATAAACAGAAAGCAGTCAGGTCGTTTTTGTTTACCCTCTTTCAGATCAAGAGTACTACGGTAATTACCTCAGCAACACCTACTGTAGTATACTAGTACCTATAGGGCTTCTAATTTGAAACAGATAGTGAAAGTGTTGAGTAGAGAAAGAGAGAGAGACTTGTTGGACTAGTCATAAAACAAGTTGTTTATACAGTTCTAATTTATTTGTAGTGTTGTGTTGATTTAAAAAAATATATAATAATGTTTGACATATTTACAGATGTAGACATTGAAACTGTAGTGTATGTTGCTGGTAAGATGTCAATATGGCTATCAACAGATCATTTTCACGCACGTGGCACATGGAAAAAATAGGCGAGAGTCCGAATCTCTCTGTCTGCGTAAGGATTCTCTGTTAACCCCTTACCATTCCTGTATAATTAGCCTAAAACGCCTATCCAATGTATACCCATTTATACATACTCATGTATTTTTTTCATTTCCGCCTAAATATTTTATTTGCAATGTAATCAGACCGTTGTCGTAATGTTACCAATCAGTGGTCAACTATAAGGCTTCATTGGTGAGTTTTATCCAATTTGTCACACAGTAGTGTGTCTGTTAGCGAACATCAATTGCGCCTGCTGTTATGATCGCATCTTGAGATGGATTAATTTGGCTCGAAGAGCAAGAGTCATCGCTTTTGAATGCATGACATCTATCTATCTGTCTTCATATCTTCTTTTCTATTGAGTGGACAGTGATGTCCATAGTTGTGATAACAGTGCAGGGGTCAAGCCTCACCCCCTTCCCCCTCTGTCAGGACACGGCCAGTCTGAAGGTGTCTCCCAGCACCACGCCCAGCGAACTGATGGAGCAGGCGTTGAGGAAGTGGTTGACCACCCACGGGCCCGAGGAGGAGGACCGCAAGGGACAGTACGTGCTGCGGGTCAGCGGCAAACTGGAATTCCTCTGTGGAGAGCACCCCCTCGCCCAATACAAGGTGGGTGTCTATGAACTATGACCATTGCGTCACACTGCCCCCACCTACTACAGAGTTGCACCACTGATGAACTCAACTCAAGTATGTCTTGTTTTGTACCCTGCGGTGGTGACCTTAGATCTCCATTGAAACAGAAACATTGTTTACAGAACCTCCACCATTCCTGAGTGATTAAAGTCATAAAATGGTGAACTCCTCCCAAGCGGAACGGTTAAAGCTCCACATCCCAGCCAGTGTCGGATTCCAAGGTCAAACGGTCTGTTAGCAGTGGTCATGTTAGGGTCTAGGAATGTCTCATGTTTAACTGTAAACTTGACTCTGTGGACCATAAACCAACGGTCAGCTGATGTCCATATACCGCCTCATTAATAATAGTCACTGTTTTGCAACTCGCTGAGGTGTGCGTGCGTGCGTGTGTGCGTGCGTGCGTGCGTGCGTGCGTGTGTGTGAGAAAGTGTTAAGAAGCAGGAACCTTGTGAACCACAGGCTCAAAGCTACTAACACACAGCATGTCTCTACATTATTTTCCTTGACTTGGGTTTATCCGGGTCTTTCATTTTCGCTGACCTGTGCGTGTGTGTGTGTGCGTGTAGTCTCTGTAATAAACGTACATGCTCTCCTCTCCTGTCTCTCCAGTACATCCGGGCGTGTGTGCAGGCGAAGGAGTGTCCCCACCTGACCCTGGTCCACGTCAGCACGGTCCAGGCTATGTTCGACAAGGAGCTCTCGGCCATTGGAGCTGTGGTCAACCGCAAGAGCTCCAACCCCCCCTTACCCCTGCCGCCCAAGAGGAGGGGACCCTCGGTCAGTGTCGTGTGTGTGTGTGTGCGTGCGCGTGTGCGTGCGCGTGTGCGTGTGCGTGCGCGTGTGCGTGCGCGTGCGTGCGGACTCAACGTACATGTACATTCAACTGTGTTAGCTTTCTCCTCAGCACACGGCAGGTCAGCTGGGGGTAGTGGTGGTTTAGCGGATAGTGAGTTGGACTGGTGATCGGAAGGTTGTGAGTTCAAATCCCACCTGAAACACCACCACCACTAGTGTGCCCTTGAGTAAGGCACTTAGCCCTCAGTTACTCCAGGGGTAATTCGTAATTGTAAATCGCTTTGGATTAAGAAAATAGGTGGAGTGTAAAGTCTGCAATCTTTACCTTATTATTTCTAATAGACGCAATGCGACTGTTTACTAAAACTCGTTGAACAATCATAGTTTTCTCAAAAACATTGTTAAAGACAAGGTTACGGTAAGAGTCACGCTGCAGAATATTCCTATGCCCTAAGAGAGGAGGTGGGAGACAGATTTGAGGGGAATGGAAAAAGAGAAAGAGAGACGGCAACATGGGAAGGGATAGAAGGAGAGGGAGAGAGGGGTCGTCCGCCTTGTCTCACGTCAGAGAGTGCAACTCACGTCTGCACTGACTTGTCCGTGTCGTCGATTGTCGGTCGAGGCTCCGAGCGCAGCGTGGAAATGACGCCACCTGTTGTCGGATGACGGGGGTTGAGGGAGAACGACTCGAACACAGAGATAAGGACGGGGGAGGGGGGAGGGGGATAAGGAGACATATGGAGGAATATGAAGAGAGAGACAGTGAGAAGGAAACAGCGGTCAGACAGTAACATTTTGTGGTAGCGGGACAATAGTTAGAGAAGTGAGATGTGTGTGTCGGTAAAAGACGCACGGTGCAGTTTGATGCTGACAGCCAGAGAGAAGAGAGGACGGACAGACTGAGAGAAGGACAGACTGTTCTTGCGGTGGTACAGTAGGAAGCACATGGTGTTACAGTCATACTGTCGGGTTCTGAGTGTGTCATGGGTGTGATGATGATACAGAGATCAAACAACAAACACTTTGAATCAGATTCAAGATTATTAATATAACCGGTTGGGACAAGCCGTATACACGTATACAAGCTTCAACAAATTACATGATTTCCCGTGGAGTGGAGAAACATATTCACCAGGCTACACTAATTTCCATCAATACACACACACGCACACACACATACTCTTGCGTACATAAAAAACGTACTTGTACACACACACACACACACACACACACGCGCGCGCACATAAATGCTCACTGATAAATGTTCAAACTCTGTTACACACACACATGCTCGAACAGTTTTATGCACACACACAAATGGTCAAACTCTCTTACACACACACACACACACACACATACACACACAAACACCCAGTGAGCAGCAGGAAGTGTGCTAGTTAGTCATGTTTGTGGCGGTAGCCGAGGGTGAGTCATGTGATGCTGTTCTTCCTGCCGAGTGCTGACCCAGGCAAATCCACCCGGCTTGACATCAGTTTGACCCACCCAACCTTCGTGTGTGTGTGTGTGTGTGTGTGTGTGTGTGTGTTTCTTCCGGTAGATGTGTGTGTGTGTGTGTGTGTGTGTTTCTTCCGGTAGATGTGTGTGTGTGTGTTTCCTCCGGTAGATGTGTGTGTGTGTTTCTTCCGGTAGATCGTCGCTCTACTTTGCTTGCTGATGTTTTTTTCTTCTGTCTCTTACCCCCCCCCCCACCCCCTTTCTGTCTCCCTGTAGCAAATGCACCAATGTGTGTGGGAGGTGGCCTCTCAATTTAAGATTACCCTCCTGAAAGGAAGCAAGGTGAACGCAGAGGAGACGGCCAAGGTGAGGTCACCAACATTGACCTTTAATCTCCTGTCTGCACTGGGGTCAGGAACTATCACTCTGGACTGAATCTAGGGCCTCCGTCTGCAGACACATACTACATACACCGTAATAGAAACGGTTTACCACTCTGCAGTTGATCTAATTTCTCTGATGTGGCCCGTTTGAATACTTTTAAAAAAATCACACATCTCTCTTTCCTTTCACCCCTCCAAGAAGTAATCACTGATCTGACATCAGTGATCTAACATCACTGATCTAACATCACTGATCTAACATCACTGATCTAACATCAGTGATGCCTCTGAGGAAAGCTGAGGAGTGTCCTGCTGATTGTCAAGACATTTTATCGTCATTGAGTAGGGAGAACACTCGCCTGCTCTAGCAGTTAAAACTCCTATTAGTGGTACTGTACTGTAGCCCTCAAAGTCACCTCTTAAACTAATGCTCTCCCTCCCTCTCCCTCCCCCCCCTCCCTCCCTCCCTCCTCTCTTCAGGTGCAGGTGCGAGCAGGGTTGTTCCACGGTACGGAGTTGCTGTGTAAGCCAGCGGTGAGCAGCGAGAGCAGCGGGCGCTCGGAGCACGTGTGGAACGTCTCGCTGGACTTTGAGATCGCCGTGAGCGACCTGCCACGCATGGCCCGTCTCTGCTTCGCCGTCTACGCCGTCATGGACAAGGTCAAGAAGCAGAAGTCCACCAAGAACGCCCACTCCAACAAGTACCAGACCATCCGCAAGGCCGGCAAAGTGGTAGGGCCTGTGACACGCACGTGTACACACACACACGCACACGCACACACACACACACTATTCTCAAGGTACTTGGTGTATACTCTCATACATCCATTCTTTCTGCATATCCGTCCTTTCTTCCACATCTCAGAGACACATTAACAATGAGCCTTGGGGCGCTTAGGTGGCGTAGTGGGTTAAGCGCTGACCATGTACCGCAGGGCTCCCGGTTCGATTCCAGCCGCGGACATATCCTGCATGTCATCCCTTCTCTCTCTCTCACCCATCCTTCCTGTCTAAATCTCTACTGTATCTGTCAATAAAAAGAAAAATATGAGTGGGACTGCCCAACTCCGAAAAAATAACTTTAAAAAAATGTTAATCAGCCTTAATACACAGTTTGTCCGTCCGTCTGTCCCTCTCTCCAGCACTACCCCATAGCCTGGGTGAACACCATGGTGTTTGACTACAAAGGACTGCTGAAGACGGGAGACATCAACCTCCACAGCTGGTCTTCCTTTCCTGGTGAAGATCACACGCACACACACGTGCGCACACATTCGTACATATCCCCATACACTTAAATGAACTTCTCCAACAAGGGACAATTCTGTAGGTAGGACCGCACACAGAAACAACATCCAACACAGTTTACACAGGACAGAACACAACACACCTATATGATCAGACATTACAAACATGACGTGCGTTGATAAAAGTAGTCTAGTCTGGTAGAAAAATAAGATAATAAATATAGTGACTCTGCTCTTTCTGTGCAGTGTCTAGTCTAGAGGTTATTGACCATTTCTGATTCTGAGCTACACCTTACACGACATGTGATTCACTGAAATCAAATAATAACAAATACTTTACTCACTAAATTCACTCTCATTAAGGTCGGGTTTCAGTTAGCGTTATTCCAGGCTTATATGCTCTGTGCGCAATGGCCTGGGGACTAGGTTAAGCTTCCTCAGGAAGTTGGTCCTTCTTCACAATGACATTAGTGTTTTCAGTTGACTGGAGTTTGCTGTCGAACACTCTTCCAAGCTATTTGTAGCTGTTAACAAGGTTGACTGTCGCCGTGAATAGTGGTCAGGACAAGACTCTGACCTTTCTGCCTGATGTGCTTGGTTTTGGACACCTTCATCTCCAGGAAGGAGACGTCATACCAGCTGACAAACTCATCAAGGATGGGTTGATGTGTCTATAAGGGTGTCCTATGCAAACTTCACTGTGGTGGTTTTCTTGGCTACTATGACAGTCATCTGTATATACAGTGCTGCTTGAAGGTATGTGAACCCCTTGTGCAATTATAGATTTTTTTTGGTTTATTATTTAATCAGAACCAGTCTTTTTTATCTGACATAACATACCAATTCCATATGTTGGTTTAGAGATGAGTCCAACATTTTTTTCTTTTTGGTCACAATCAAGTCCACTACGTTTGGTGTAAACCCAACACTGCCTACCACCATAAGAACCTTATCCCAACAGTCAAGCATGGTGCTGGGAATGTCATGATCTGGGGCTGCTTTTCCTCCTCTGGACCTGGCAGACTCCACATCATTAAGGGAACCATGAACTTTGAGGTACACCAGGAGATTTTTTTGAACAGAACTTCAAGCCATCAGTCAAGGAGATAAAGCTGGGCTGAAAATGGGTCTTTAACAACCCAAAGCATTCAAACAAATCTACCAAACAATGGCACAAGGGCTTCACATACTTTCAAGCAGCACTGTAGAATAACTAACTAAGGGGTGACAGGACACACCCTTGTGGTGAACCGGTGAAAATGCACAGAGTGACTGACGTGCCATTAATAGGCACTTTTTGTGATCTCTTAGTCAAGAAGTTGATAATCCCATAATTAGCTACAGTTTGATTCATAACTGTAAGTTCAATTTCATAAACCTGCCAGACACAAACACATAATTACCCAAGGGCACAAACAATCGGCAGTCCATTAGGCAAAATCAAAGGAACAAAACAATGGAAGACCGGAAGTTGATGTAGTATGTTTTAAATCAACTTGCCAAGGACATCATTTGTATGTATGCTGTTTCAGTGATGTTTGTGTGTGTGTGCGCCTCAGATGAACTTGAAGAGATGCTGAACCCCATAGGCACCATCCAGACCAACCCGTACACTGAGAACGCTACAGCCCTGCACATCCACTTCCCAGAATACTCCGCAAACCCCATCATATTCCCCCCCTTCGACAAGGTCAGAGCTCACCCCTTACACCTGCTCACGCTCCCAGAGAAACACACGTGAACTCACATTACTATGTTTCGATAGGGTTGTCATGGAGACGAATATGAATTAAAGTCTAGGTCCCAGGTAGCTTTGTCTTATTAAGATGATTTATGGAATGTCACATTTCATAGGCTTAGAAGCCGTGATGATGCCCTTATGTCTAGTACTGATGTGTGTGTGTGTGTGTGTGTGTGTGTGTGTGTGTGTGTGATCCTCCTCCTCCTCCTCCTCTGCAGATTCTGGAGAAAGCCGCAGAGATCGCTGGATCAAGTGACTGTGCCCCCATGGTAGTGAGTTTTATCCTATGTATTATTACACGTGCTCGTACACTTGCTTACACACGGGCATACTCTCTTTCTCTCACACACACACGCTAACTTGTGTGTGTATCTCTCAGTCGCTCACACACTTGCTCACACACACATAGTCTCTCGCGAGCACACACACACACACACACACACTCCTTTATTTCAGATCACCACCAAATGCGTCAGACACCAAATGCGTCAGATATATCCATGCTTGGTTTCCAGGGAAACCCAGGGCTGTGTGGTTCTGGCAGAAATCAGTGTCTGAGATCAGATCTGTCCGACAGCTCCTCTCATCCCGTTGATGCCTCTGTGGGACGGGATGGAAATGCTTATGTAACACCATGTGATGTTGAGGACTTGCCAGAGCATGTGTGCGTGTGCGTGTGCGTGTGCCTGTGCCTGTGTGTGTGTGTGTGTGTGTGCATGTGTGCGTGCTGGTCTGAGCTGTTGCTATTGGAGTTCTTGTTAGCCCCCTTACCAAAATGACATTGCACCTGACCCTAGACACTGAGATAGTTGTTGTTTTACCTGCTATTCGTCAAGATTAGGATTGAGGGTAGGATAAGGATGATAATAAAGTGAGCCTAGATCTACGCCTGTGGCTATGGCCAACGTCTATCTCTAGGACCCTCTTGCTGCTCCTTGCATGTGTGTTTTCTTGCCGTTTGCTACCCTCTGGTGGTTATTGTCGCTGCACATCCACAGGGGCGGGGTGGTAAGAAGTTCCACATTGAGCTGAAGGAGATCATGGAGAGGGACCCCCTGTCTCAGCTGTACGAGAACGAGAAGGACCTCATCTGGACACTACGCTACGACTGTCGGGAGAACTTCCCTCAGTCGCTGCCCAAGCTGCTGCTCTCCGTCAAGTGGAGCAAACATGAGGATATGGCCCAGGTAGGCTATATTACCTCCCTACGTACTTAATGACTTACCTTACCTATCTACTGAAAGGCCTTTTTGTGCCTCCTCGAGGATGTGAAAATGGTTAGGACTCTAGCTCTGCTCTATTGTTCTATAATATTAGAAGCATGCTCTAATATCCCCTAATGTGTACCTCTCGCCCTAATGCACACACACACACAGCTTCAGGCCTTGCTACAGATCTGGCCCAAGCTGAGTCCACGAGACGCTCTGGAGCTGCTCGACTTCAACTACCCAGACCAGTATGTCAGAGAATACGCTGTGTGCTGCCTGAGAGATATGAGGTACCTGCTACTTCTACATGCATGTGCATATGGATGTATATACAGTGGCTATCGAAAGTCAACACACCCCTTCACTTTTTCCACATTTTGTTGTGTTATAGATTCAATTTAAAATGTATTAAATAAATAATAAATTGGCACCAATCCACGCACAATACCCCATAATGACAAAGTGAAAACAAGTTTTTTGACATTTCTGCAAATGTATTAAAATCGAAACACAGAAATACCTCATGTGCACAAGTCTTCACACCCTTTGCTATGACACTCTTAAAATGAGCTAAAAAGCAAAAATGTCGTCAAAAAATCACTCAATAAGTTGAATTGAGTCCGTTTTAATGCAAGGATGATAGTTCATGTTATTTGGGAATCAATCTTTTTTTATAGGGTCTCTGATTTGCAAAAGTTTGGATTTTAAATCAAGCAATTATTGAGGTTAAAGGTATATAACATAAGATATGCTCAGCTTTTATTTGATGGTACTTGTGTACGTACAGAAATTACAACACTTTTTATGCATAGTCCCCCTACTTTAGGTTACCCAAAGGTAATGGGACAATTGGCTTGATAGATGTTTCTTGTAAGTCAGGTGTGTTCCATCACATCATTTGTGCAGACATAAGATAGCCGTTAATGTCTAGTATTGAGTCTGGGCTTTGCATGTGCATTTTGGAGTTTGCTATTGGTGTCTGTCAACATAAGGACCAAAGAAGTGTCAATGAATGTCAAGGAATGATTATGCTGAAAGGTTCTCAAGGCTTACTTACTATGAGTAACTTGTTGAAGAAACTTGTGCAACTGATGTCATTTTAGAAGTCAAAGCAATCATAGAAAAGTGGGTGAATACATATTGACTCAAGACATTTCAGCTTTTCATTCATGTTAACATTTCAAAAAAAAACTTTTTTCACTTTGACATTGTGGTATTTTGTGTAGATCCGTATCAAAACATCTAAATTAAATCGAAATAAATCTCTACCCCTCTCTGTCTTAATAAATATCTACCCCTCTCTGTCTTAATAAATCTCTACCCCTCTCTGTCTTAATAAATATCTACCCCTCTCTGTCTTAATAAATCTCTACCCCTCTCTGTCTTAATAAATATACACCCCTCTCTGTCTTTCCCTCAGTGATGACGAGCTGTCCCAGTACCTGCTGCAGCTGGTGCAGGTGCTGCGGTACGAGCCCTACTACGACTGCGCCCTCACACGCTTCCTCCTAGAGCGAGCCCAGGGCAACCGCAAGATAGGACACTTCCTCTTCTGGCACCTAAGGTGTGTGTGTGTGGGGCGGGGGGTGGCGGGGTCACACCTCTCTGACTCAGGGAGAGCGGAGCTAGAGTGAAAACATCATAGAGTGAGCAACATCCCAGGGTTACCAGGGTTACACTCTCTGTCTCTCTCTGCTATCTCTAGATACTATGTAGAATACAGCAACTTTGGGGGAAATGATGTATGTTATGACACAGGGAACACATTGTATTCAGGAAGCTTCAATCGATTCTGAGACATGGCATATGTGAGTGAGAGAGGTGTGCACGTTGTCAGATAATCCTAAACTGAGAGTTTAAGGTACACATTGACCGACATTTGAGTTGTTCCCCTTTAACGGTAACAGTTGCTGTTCCCTTCAGGTCAGAGATGCACATGCCAGCTGTCTCGGTCCAGTTTTCTCTCATCCTGGAGGCTTACTGTCGCGGCAGCATCCCTCACATTGAGGTCCTTAAGAAACAGGTACAATCTCAAGACACACACACACACATTTAATATCTTTATTTGCGTTCACATTTTACAATAGAATTCTTGAACACAAACAGTATTAGTTGCACCAGCATAGGACACTCGATAATTCAAGCTTTACAATCTGTCTATGGGTACAGGTAGCAGCGTCTCCTCCATATGTGGCGGCTGCCAATTATTGCAGATATTGAGCAGAATTTTGCCACGGCCTTTGCTTTAGGCTTGGGAATTCCTGCCATCTGCAACCCCCTGACGACTAGTCTGTGGACATTACCAAGGCTTCCAAATATAAACACTAATAATTTACATTTGTACCCAAGCTGTACAATGGCATCTTTGAGTGGATGGTACTTCACAACTTTGGTAAGAAAGGCCTCTTCTAGGCTGTAGTCAAACGCGCAACCCACTTCCAAAATGATGACCTCTCTACTGTCCTCATCGACAACAATAACATCTGGTGTATTGGCTGCAACATTTGAAAAATAGTCATATTCATTATTGCACAGGTTGAACATGGTAGTTGAGACACGTGTGTGTTTATAGGTTTTAACAGAGGGTGTAACATATGAGAGCATGTCCTTAACTAGCAAGTCTATGTCCTTAACTAGCAAGTCAACAACACACACACACACACACACACACACACACACACACACACTGGTCCTGCATGAGCCTTGAGTGACCCCTCTCAGTCTAATCACTTTTCTTCCTTAACAGCTCAGAATAGTTCAGTAAATAGTCAGTGGTCTACACGCTGTCATTTCTAACACAACCTCTAACACTTGTATCCATATATCTGTTACGGATGGGGGGCCGCACTCCCCAGTGTGGCCCCTAGGTGTCTCCCTCTGGGTGTCCACTGTACCACCTCAATCACAGACTTATCTCCTGCACACGTGTGTAATTGTCACCGATGCTTTATGTACCCTCACTTTCACACCCTGCTTAGTCTTCACCGTGTGTTCACCATTTGTTGGTTGCTTTGAGAACGAAAGCTAATTGAATATGTGAGTACTGTTTTTGAGAGACTGTGTTCAACTTCTCCCCCTTTGTTATCGAGCTTAAGTCCGTGTTTGTATCCTGTTTTGTCTGCACTTCATTAAGTAAGGTCATGTTCTCACATGAAAGTCCGAATCGAGACCCGGAGCAAGTGGATGAGTTCGCAACATTGTTGCATCAATTATTTCTCTGATTTGCGTTCTCACAGCCCTTCATGTAAACGAAGTAACATACGCAATCGAAGCAACAGACGTGGTAGTTGATTGGTCAGAAAAATAGAAAATTGCCCGTTCGTCCCTCTCTTATCCAGATCAACACGCCTGCGCTGTTGTTTTTCCTATGGACTGTGTCGGGCAGCATTCTCACCAAACGCGAAGCGAAGCAAAGTGATGGATGCGTCGTTTCTAACCGAAGCAAAACCACCCTTTTCAAAGCGGAGCATCCGAGGGGTGTTTGCTGCGGGAGCGACTTCGAATCCGCGTTCTCACAGCTCCAAACGACGCAGAGCAAAGCGAAATTTATCCTAAACTCCGTTTCAAGTGAAGCAAATGTTCTAGTGAGAACACCCCCTAAAGGTCCTTTTCTTTTGTACCTCTACGTATTCGTCTGCCTCGCTTTATCCGCACCGCACCTGGGTCTGCTTACTATACCAAAAAGTGACACATCATCAGTCCCTAACCATGTTTTCTTAGTTCTTTTCTTAGTAACTTTTGCTTCAGAGAGTCTAGAGACCGAGGGCTTGACACACAAAGGGCCTAAGTGACTTGGATTGTGATGGGTCCTTGTTTATACATTCTGTTTCAATGCAGTTATGGATCTCAGTTAGCTCCTTTCAATACTTAATAGATTGCATCAAGAGATTTCTATTGATATATATATATAGAGTTCTCAAATATATCATTATATAACACATTTTGGCCCAAATTGTTACAGACTCTTTGCACCAAGACCCCGATTGGAACTGCAACACCATCCTCTCTGCTAGTTCAGAATGAGGCTATTTTTAGGGAGACTGAGT
>NC_137687.1:8001502-8186502 GCF_963989245.1 Nansenia antarctica
CCACTTGGACTTGGAGAGGGTTGTTTTGACAGTCGAGCTAGGAGGAAGGCCTTGGGTTACATGGACAGAGGGTTTAGAGAGGGATCTCCGGATCACGGTGAGGATAGTGACAATAGTGAGGACGTGTAACTCCCATCGCTTCATAATCCCTGGGTTTAAGATATTTCACTAGATAAAACCAGGAGAATGAAACCAAGTGAATAGCCAGGTTCAGCCAGTGCCACTTTCATTATTATTTCACAAGGACACAATACGTCACTGGTCATGAGTAGGATTAGGAAAACACGTACATGTAAGAAAACCATTTGATTGATCAATTTCCATCGTAATCATGTTTGTACAGAATTGTGCCTTACGGTTGCCTAGCGACGGGGGACCGCTCAGGGCTGATCGAGGTGTGTCGTCGGCGGACACCATCGCCAACATTCAGTTGACGAGCAGCAACGTGGCGGCGGCCGCAGCCTTCAACAAAGACGCCCTCCTCAACTGGCTCAAAGAAAAGAACTCTGGGTAAGGCAACGCCGCGGTGCTATGGGGCGGCTGCTGGCGCAGGAGGTATAGCCGCCGTCTAATGATCGCAAGGTTGGCAGATCGGTTGGCAAGAGGGTTGGCAAGAGGGTCCTTGGCAAGACACTGAACCCCAAATTGCTCCCAGTGAGGGGGCCGGCACCTTGCATGGTAGCTTGCCGCCATTGGTGTGTGTGTGAATGGGTGAATGAGAGGCTTGTTTAAAGCGCTTTGGATAAAGGCGCTATATAAGTGCAGTCCATTTACCATTTACCATTTATGCATTGACAAGCCGTGCCTATTTCACCTACTCTTACCGCCGTCTCGAGGGTCAAATAACCACATAGTTCTTTAGAACGGGATCTGCTTACTACACACAAAGACCACTAGTTGGCGCCTCTTGTATGTTTAGCCTGCCCTACACAGAATAACTGCAAAATAGCTTTATACTAGCTTATCCTGAAGTGATTTTGAAAATGTAAGGATGCTTGGTGGTAGAACGCACATATCTAGGAAAAGTCATGAAAGGAGGGTCCTGAAATTTGATCGAGTGCAAAGGTATAAAACATTTTTTAAACCATTTTTCCCCCTCCTGCTTCGAGCCTAATGATCATAACCCTGTCCTCCCATTGGCTGAAGGGTAGACATATTTAACAGGTGATGTTTTACTGTCTCTGTGTGTTGGTTGTGTATAGTGATGCTCTGGAGCGGGCCATAGAGGAATTCACATTGTCGTGTGCAGGCTACTGCGTGGCCACCTATGTCCTGGGCATCGGAGACCGCCACAGTGACAACATCATGGTCCGCAGCACAGGACAAGTAAGTACAGTTCTTGTGGGCTCCATACAGTATAGTACATCCTAGTACACCCTAATATCCTAGACTGGGGCTAGTTGTATCCATTGATCATGTTCATTAATTTTCTTAACGAATATCTAAGTTTAGAATCCAGTTCTGGGGGCGCTTAGGTGGCGTAGCGGGTTAAGCGTTGACCATGTAACCGGAGGGTCCCCGGTTCGATTCCGGCCGGGGACATATCCTGCATGTCATCCCTCCTCTCTCTCTCTCTCACCCATCCTTCCTGTCTAAATCTCTACTGTATCTATCAATAAAATAAAAAATGTGAGTGGGACTGCCCCACTCAGAAAACTAATAACAGTCCTCCTCCACAGTGTCTGCTAGGCAGTCCAGAGTGCGAAAATCGAGAAAACATTATAGGAAATGTGTTGTTACTCAGAAATGTCTATTTCAGCAATTCTATTAAAAAAAGAGCTATCTCAGTTTGGATATGAAATCAAATAATTACTATTTAGAAATGACAATCCGTTTTATACATAGTCCCCTTGTTTCAGGTACCCAGTAGTATTGGAAAATTGGCTTGACGGGTGTTCCTGGTTCATCAGTTGTGTTCCGTCACATCATTTGTGCCGCCGTTAGAGAGCTGTCAATGTCTAGTATTGGTGTCTGTCAACATGAAGACCAAAGTCATTGCATGTCAAGGTAGCCACTGGAGAAATCAGAAAGAAACTATCACAAAGCAAGACAATGACCCCCAACATACTGCCTTAGCAACTAGGGAGGTTTTCAAGGCCAAAACGTGGAAGGTTCTAGAGTGGCCAAGTCATTCTCCAGATGTATATCCAATTGAACATGCATTTGATTTGCTAAAGAGGGAACTTAAGGCAAAAAGACCTCAAAACAAACAACTGAACATCTGGCTGCAGTATAGATCTGGCAGAGCATCACCAGAGAATATATCCAGCATCTGGTGGGGTCAGTGGGTCGCAGACTTCAGGCAGTTAATGCATGCAAAGGATTGTCAACATTATATGGTTATTTCCGATACTTGGAGCACTGAAATAGGGTGGAGTATGTTTTAAAATGTTGTACTTTCTCAATGGTGATTTTTTATTTATTTATTTTTTATTTTTTTTAAACCATTGAATTAAAGCTGAATTATCCCATAGTAATTGTTTGATTTCAAATCCAAACTGTTGGAGTATAGAGCTAAAAGTAGACAAAATGCTTCCTCTTTCCAATACTTACGGGAGGGAACTATAGATAATGGTCTGTATATTTTTGCTGTTGTCTCATTGTCTTTTGCATGTCAGCTCTTCCACATAGACTTTGGCCATATCCTGGGGAACTTCAAGTCTAAGTTTGGGATCAAGAGGGAACGCGTCCCTTTCATCCTCACCCACGACTTCATCCACGTCATCCAACAGGGGAAAACAGGGAACACAGAGAAATTTGGCAGGTGAGTTGTAAGTGGGTGAGTGATGAAATAATAATCGGTTGCCTCGCAGCTGACAGCATGGTGAGCTTAGAATGATAAGGTTCTATCTCCGTTTAGAATGAGAAGGTTCTATCTCCGTTTAGAATGATAAGGTTCTATCTCCGTTTAGAATGATAAGGTTCTATCTCCGTTTAGAATGAGAAGGTTCTATCTCCGTTTAGGGCAGTTCAGAGATATTGAACGTCAAAGTTTTTACATTCCATTATGTTTTGTGAGATGGAACCTTTGTATTTTATGAATTACTAACTAAAAAATGTCAACATTTTTAAAAAATAACACCACACAGGCATTAATAAACACCTAATGGATCAGATTATGTAAAAAAACTAAATTTTGACCAAAACTTTAGATAGAACCTTATAATTCTGACGTCACGAGCTGCCTTGATAACAGTGACCCTGGTAGCCTTGTGTGTTGTAGAAGAAGTATACCATTTGATTCTCTACTCCGCGTGTGTGTGTGTGTGTGTGTGCGTGTGTGTGTGTGTGTGTGTGTGTGTGTGTGTGTGTGTGCGTGTGTGTGCGTGTGTGTGCGTGTGTGTGTGTGTGTGTGTGTGTGTGTGTGTGTGTGTGTGTGTGTGTGTGTGTGCGTGTGCGTGTGCGTGTGTGTGTCCACCCTAGTTTCCGTCAGTACTGTGAGGAGGCCTATCTGATCCTGAGGAGGAACGGGAATCTCTTCATAACACTGTTCGCCCTCATGCTGACCGCTGGACTGCCTGAGCTCACCTCTGTCAAAGACATCCAGTACCTAAAGGCAAGACACACACACACACACATACTCACACTCTCTTTCAAACACGCCATACAAGTACCACTGTTACTTAAAGAATACCGATGATACATTTGGTTTCATATTGATTCATTTCAGTCTTTTTCAATGATAATAGTTTTCATGCCATGAGTAGAACTGTAATGCATCTCTGAATTTCGGCATTGACCGATTTTAAAATGTAATTGTCCCAAACCCCCTACAAAAACATAGCGACTGATGAGGGTTTCATAGGGGCTTCAGTTTGCATATGCCACAGAGATCATGGAAGGGTCCAAAGTCATGTACGGGGTGATGTTTGTTGTGATAAGACTGCCCCCTTCTCCCTCCCTGCGTAGGACTCTCTGGCCCTGGGGAAGACTGACGAGGAGGCGCTGAAACAGTTCCGTCAGAAGTTCGACGAGGCCCTGCGAGAGAGTTGGACCACCAAAGTCAACTGGATGGCCCATAATGTGGTCAAAGACAACCGCTCATAGAGAAGACACCACATCCTGCAGGGCCAGGGGTCAAGGGTCAGGAGGGTTGGGGTTATGACCCCGGGCTGGGACACAGTGAAGGAGAGGAGGAGTAGAGGTGTGCCAAGGGGGTGGGAAGTGACAACCAGGACTGTTCCTGGGCCCTAAAGAAGAGAACCTAGAGGACTTATCCCATATAAACACACACACACACACACACACACACACACATACACACACACCCATACAGGCTCAATGACCCCATGACCTCTCACACACTCCCCCCCCCCCTCCTCCTTGCCTTGCCTCTTGAAGCTGCTCCTCCAGCCTGCCCAGCAGTTCCTGTAGCGTCTCCCCTATCATGTGACATATCTGTTGGATTTGTGGGTAATGTGGTTGCAAGTTTTGCACGCGCTCTGTTGGGAGTCGGAGCACAGCACCTGAGGAAGGGTGTGGCCTCCAACCCCCCACTGTGGAAATGGACCGTCCCCATGGAGCCTGAACCAAAGGGGATGGGGGGAAGGGGTGATTTCACCCACGTAGAGTGTATCAGCAGGACTTCTGATATGCCTTGGAATGGGAACGTTTGACAGACAAGTACAGTTTCAGAGCGTAATGACTGAAGACAAAAGTGTCTCACCCCCTGTGTCTTAAAATGACGCTAAAGCGTGCACGTGCCCAGAGGCTAATTGGACTATTTCTGGCGACGCCTCCTGCTTATCTCGGAAAAGTGTGCCTCAAAAACATCGGGAAGATTGTATTTTGTTTTTGTTTTGTATTTTTATTTCATTGCCGTTTAAGATTTTATTCTATCTGTGATTATATATGTGCCAGACTACTTTAATACTTAGAGTGTGTGACAGAGGGATGAAAGAAAGAGACACATGCCCTGAACCTCTGGTTCAAGGTTTTGAGCAAAGGGGCCGATTGGACTATTAAACACTGGAATCATTATAAATATGAAGTTTTTTTTTTTTTTTTTTTTTTACTATCACTTTATTTTCCTGCTATGGAATGTCATTGTAACATTGGACGAACAGAATAATTTAAAATGTTATTATCACATTGTGTGTTAAACCTGGACTTGCCTAAGGATATCCGACGTTGTCTTTCAAAGCAACAACTGCTCACACAATAATAATAACAACAACAACAACAAGTAAACTCACTGAGAAATAACCGAAGCATGTAACATGTGCTTTAGAACCAAACAAAAGTTGTTGTTTTTCTTTTTTTTCTGTATTTTTAATCATATGTTCAGAATTTTAAATTGAATGTCTGTGCGAATAATGTGCAGCTCTTTTACGTGTATTTGTTCGTATATCAACAGGAGGTTAGGACCTGTGGGAGGGGGTTGCCAGCAGAGGGGGTTACACTGCAATTCAAAGCTACTTCCTGGTTTCGTCATGAGTTGCTCTTCCAGCATGTGTTTGATTTTGTGCAATATCCATATATGAGTGTATGTAATAATTTATATATATATGTATATATATATATATACACACAGTATCAGTCAAAGGTTTGGACACACTTTCTCATTCATTTGAATGAGAAGTTGTGTCCAAACTTTTGACTGGTACTGTATATACACATACATGCATACATCTACACACACACACATATAAGTATATGAACCTTTGGGCCACCGAGCCTGAGTGTATAATGGTTGTCACTGTGGGTTTCTGTGTGATGCTGCTGTATTTCGCACCGCTAGCCTTCAAAAGTCCTTCAGACACTGAATATTGTACATACAGGCTTTTATTGTTTTTCTGGTTTTTGTTTTCATAGGAGTTTTATTAAAGTTATTTTCCATCGAAAAGCATTTTCCCCTTTGTATTCTGTGTGGTTGCATGCAGTGGCCAGTTGGTCGATGTCTCTGAAAGATGTGGTGTGTTACTATTTGCCTTTACTACTTGCCAGGGCACTATGACGAGTGCACATTTGCTTCCTGTGGCTAACTGTTATGAATGCAGATTGATTCCAGGCCCTACATTCTTCCCTACATGTGTGGGCCCAAAATGTGTAGTGCTGGTGGTTGTGGTGCGCCATAGAGTTTTATCCTTAGAGAAGGCACACGCCATCTTCTCCGTTAATTACATTTATGACAGCACGAACGGTGCCATGTACTCAACTGGGTTCGGACTTCCAATGAGCTGGGGGAGAGATCAGCCAATTGGATCGAGCCACTTATTTGAGAGGCTTATTTAAGATTGTCAGGTGCATTACGCCATCTACTGGTGCCAACATTGGGCTTCCACCCACTCATACCACTGAAGATGAAGGAAGTTGACTACCCCATGTAATCATAGTTCATTTACTTATTTACATATTTCTTATTTATTTACTACTGCTTTGACTTCTGAGGACCAAACCGCAGACCATGTTATCCTGGATTGCCCGGTGTACCACCCACCCAACGGGATGCATGGTCTGTCGGTATTAGACGACGAGACGATGACGTGGCTTCTGGAGGGGTGTCCAGAAATATAGCCCCGGGTGAGCCCCTCAACCAGGTCTCGGGGTGGTAAAAGGGTAGCCCCCTCGGCCCCGAGCCTGGTGGAGTGGAGAGGAAAACAACAACCCATACGCCGAAGAAGAAGAAGAAGGACTTCTTTCTTCCGCGTCTCCATGGGCGAGTACCCAACCGCTGTTCATGAAGGACCAAACCAAGGACCCGAGGCTGGTTCACTGCTCCTCTCAGGTTCCTGTGCCAACAATGCAGACTGTCCCCCTGTGGCGGACTCAGGCTGTTTGAAGGGCAGGGGCGAAAAGAAAAAAAGGGCACCTTCTGCACAACATGGGACCCCATCAGTGCACATGGTCAAGTTTAGACCATTGGAAGGGCAGCCAATAGGGCACATCCTCTCATTTTGCCACTCAAAAGGGCACTTTAGAAGCAGCCTTCAAAGCCAAGCATCACCTCACGCTCTCCACCACTGGTTTCTGCTGTGTACTGAGAAAAGTGAAGGGTAAATGGACTTATATAGCGCCTTTTTTGCTGCTCCGAAGCTGCTCCAAAGCGCTTTACAACGGCCTCTCATTCACCCATTCACACACACATTCACACACCAAGGCGCTGGCCCGCTCACTGGGAGCAATTTTGGGGTTCAGTGTCTTGCCCAAGGACACTTCGACATGTGGCCAGCCGGGGCTCGAACCACTGATCTGCCAACCATGTGATCATTAGACGGTTGCTCTACCTCCACAGCTGCCCCGAATGTGCGAAAAGCTGCTGGCCCTGACGGCGTTCCTGGCCGGGGCTCAGGGCATGTGTTGCACCGGGTGGTGAAAACCACCCAGTGCATCATTGGCACCAAACTCCCTACAATCGAGTCCCTCCAGGCCCCTGTACCAGCAGGCTCCAGAACAACAGCTTTCACAGTGCTGTCACTCTGATAGCCTGTCTTTATACATCTGTATACACCACGCTGTACATAGCTTCCTTAACTGTACATAGCTTACTACTATCCTCTCCTGTATGTACCTCTAACTACCGTACTTGCCATACTTAACACTATCGTGATTTATATCACTATTTGCACTTCTGGTTAGATGCTAAACTGAATTGTTGTCTGGTACACTGCAATGACAAAGTTGAATCTAATCTAAATTGAATTGAATTGAATTAAATTTACTGGTGGAATAAAAATGCAAGCTGCAGAAAAGAAAATGCACCACTAATTAAATTAGAAACCCAATATGTACAAATAAGTGCGTATCATATGTAAGAGCCTGCAAAAAGTGCTATGTTGGTAAATAGATAATAAATAAATAAATAAAACCACACAAAGTACAAATTAATTTGATGCGTGTCTCAGATGCAGTTTTCATATTCGGACACCAGGTGGCGGTAAGATGCCATGTGATTCAGAGTTGTTCCATTCAAGCCCATTGGATTTGATTGATTGAAAACTTTATTAGAAGATTTGCAGAAGTAGGTACATGAAAGTACATATTACATACAAGGTCAATTAACAGGATAAAAACCCAAGAAAGCCACTGGCTTATTTCAATTGGGGTCCTTGATTCTCAATTCATCGTTACATGTAAGACAGACAAAAAAAACTAGTACTATCTACAAGATAATACAGACAAATAACTAGTACTATCTACAAGATAAACATACATCCATCATGGGAAGAACAATACAACAAAGCATAAGGTATGTACAGCGGGTAGGACAGGTGGGGACATACACCACAGGTGGGGGCGGGGGACAAAACACAAAGTATGTACAGTGGGTAGTTCGGGTCTTTTAATCTGAATTTTGATTTAGAGGGTCCAGTTACGGATTGCAGCCTCCTGTAAATGTTTTTTGAGAGTGGTTTTGAAGGTGGGCAGTGTTTTGCACTCCTTTAAGATTATAGGAAGGGCGTTCCACATTTTTACTGCATAGTTTGCAAACGAGTTTAACCCCTTGTTTGTGGTGCAACGCGGTTGAACGTGGTTCGTGGAGCTTCCTCTGGTATTGTATGTGTGGACGTTGTTCACTTTTTGGAAGTATGTTGACAGGTACTTGGGTGTCTTTGTGGTGTAGCGTATCTTGAAGACCAGGCCCAGTGCAAGCTGCTGCACTCTGTCAACTACTCGTAGCCAATCAAGGCTCAAAAAATGAGCAGCGGTTAGATGTGTCCTAGGGTTGAGGCCTAGCAGAAGACTAACCAGTTTATTTTGGGCTGTCTGGAGTCTTGTTTTTTGGGCCTTTGTGGTTCTATAGTACCATGATGTTACGGCATAGTCGAAGTGACATTGAATGAGAGCTCCTGATAGGGTCCTCAGTGTGTTTTTACTGACAAGTGAGGATATCCTGTACAAGAATCTAGTTCTATGGTTCACTTTTTTGATTACTTTTGCTGCCATTTTATCTCCGGAAAGATTTGCCTCTAAGATGGAGCCCAGGTATGTAATATAGTCCCAATAACCTTAATCCAACGTCTTTCTGCCCTCTGTCTTTGTAGTTTGTACCCGTTTCTTGTTAGTCTCTAAACCAAAGATTGTGACATTATCCACAGTATGCCTCTGAAAAATGAGTATATATAGCACTGTGGGCCTATCCATTTTACCAATATGATACAGAAGATGTGGCTTGAGTCTAGCCCCTACGGTATTATTTTCTGACACAGATTGTACCTAATAACATAGACCATGTTGGCAGTTCAATCATGTCCACAAGCTGTCCATTACTAAGTAGAGTGTCACACCCTCCACTTCCAGTTAGCCTGCAGTCCCCTACCCGGGTTTCTCTCTCTCTCTCTCTCTCTCTCTCTCTCTCTCTCTCTCTCTCTCTCTCTCTCTCTCTCTCTCTCTCTCTCTCTCTCTCTCTCTCTCTCTCTCTCCCCCATTAGATTAGATTCAACTTTATTGTCATCGCAGAGTACAAGTATGCATAAGAGCAAGACATAAATAGAACAAAAATGGTAGTGATAGGTAACTGCAATATGCAGTATGTGCAGAGGTAGTACTGTAAACATCAGTTTAGTATAGAGGTATATGCCGTTATGGGCAAAATATAGTTATGAGCTATGTACAGTTAGGTAGCTAGTACAGTGAGGTAGTTTATGTACAGTATCTAATGTGCAGAAGTATAAAAGAAGCTATATCAGGAAACATGTGCAATGTGCATTTTACAGTAGGTGCAAGCAAAGGTAGTAATGTAAACATCGGTAGTGCAAAGGTTATAGAGTGATCACATTATTTAACCAGGGATGTGCAGCCGACAAAGTATTGTCATAGTCATCATAGTATTGTCATTTCCATTGTCATAGCCATGAGATTACAGGAGTGGAGTCAGGTGACCAGCTGTTTGCCATCATTAGCCCTGCCATAAATACCAGCTCCAGACTTCAACAGTCTGCCAGATCGTAGCCTCTGTGTCACTGTTAAGTCGCACTTCCAGCCTTTGCCTAATACTTCTCTGTCAATCTACCCGGTGTACTAATTCCTGTTTCCCTGTGCCTGCCGTTCTCCAGCTTAACTCCTGCCGCTGACTCCAGCCTCCTGTCTACCTGCCTACCTGTCCCAACTGCCCTGTCTACCTGCCTGCCCTGTCTACATGCCTGCTTGTCCTACCTGCCCCATCGGCCCTGTCTACCTACCTGCCTGACCTGCCAATCGGAACTCTGCTCAGGCTCTCTCAGCCTTGGTCCCCCTCCTCAGCGCCCTAAATCACCCCTTGTTCCTACAATAAATACACCCATCCTTTGGGGTTTACCGCCACCATCTGCCTGCTCCTCTGGGTTCTGCATTTGGGTTCACTAGCCTGACTGTTACAGTACGATCTGGCCCTGGAACCGAAACCCAGCAGACACAGAGATCCGTCAGGTCGTCGTCAACCAGGGAGACCGGCTGGACCAACATGAACAGGCTCTCAGGGAGATGAGTGAGAACTTAAAATCCCTTTTTTCTGTCCAAAAGGACCTTTGTGCTGTTATAAGCGGCCTCCATGAGCATCTAGCTTCCCCAGCTCCCCCAACAACCCCTAGCGTGTCTTCTCGTTCACCACCCCCTACGGCCTACACGATCCCCTTCTCACACGAGAGCCTTCTATTCCCCTCCTGAACGCTATAGTGACCATCTTGGTTTATGTCGTCCATTGGACGTTTTTGCTACATTGTTCCCTGATTAACCTTATTACTGATGTGTTGAGAGATATGATTGGACCCTTTGTGTTTGTCAAAATGTTTCTGAAGATCTTGCTACTCTCCAGCAACATGTCACTACCAAGTCTCTTGGCTCGGTAATCTCCTCACAATTTTTTTTTTATTTCTTTCTTCTTCTATCACGACGACTGCCAATGGCCCCTGGCCTGGGCTAGATTACTCTTCCTGCTACGACTGGTGAATTGATGATTCACTTGCTTAGTCAAATGTATTGATTATAAGTCGCTTTGGAATAAGGCGTCTGTTAAATGTGAGTTCCATGCCTCCTCTGTGTCCTTCCTGTGGCTATGTCATTACACAGGGACAGGTGCAAATGGACCCCACCAAAGTCACAGCGTTTAACCAATGGTAGTGTGATCAAACGATCTGGCCACAATACTATCCCTATGGGAATGAGTTCAAAGTTCAAAGTCTGCTGTCAAGCAAAATAGCCGTGTCAGGACTTTTTAAACTGTTCCAAATATTACAAATAATATGAAATAGTGTACATTTACCTGTTAATTCCATGCCCCCCCCCCCCCCCCCCCCCCCAAGGCAGCAAACCTAGGGGAAACACTGTAAATTTAATCTAATCTAATCTAATCTAGTAGCTATCCCTCCCCTTGCCCTGACTTTATACGTATACAATACACAGTACAGTGTAGGCTATATCAAGTCATCAATCAAATACCAAAACGACTCATAAAGTTAGAGGCTCTACACACAACATACAATATTTGAATGTCATAGTACAGTACGCGTAATTTAACACTTACAGGCTATTTATAGACAATAACCAACTACACATCAGGGTAGGCACACACAATAAATGTGCCAGTTCAAAATCTTTCCACATTAATATGCACTGTTAATACAATCAAATCTCTTCTGTCCGATCTCGTCAGCACATAAATACATATAGGCCTAAGCAAGCTGCGCAAGCCAGCAAACGAGTGACAACCACATATTTCATCATGAGATCAGTCATAAAAATAAATAAATAAAATAAAGTCATACAAGATTGAATAATTCATTATCGTTGTGTTTATACCCTGTTGCGTTTTCAGCAAACATAGAACTAGCTATCTAACGGCCTGCATCACCGCATCTGTCTCGTCAACAACGAGAGCTGCAAGTGTCTTGCTATGAACTCATAAGTCAACACCGTATTAATTTATATGAACAATATTGATCGTGTGTGTGTGTGTGTGTGTGTGTGTGTCAATAACCAGACTGACAACTCCAGTGTGTGTGAGCCTTTGGCCCCGTAGGGACCAGATGTCAAGACCCCACAGTGAACAATTGTGACTCAGTGGTCAAAACAAGGATGTGTTCAGGCGTTGATGTACATTGGGGATCCAGGAGAATGATGCTGAATTTCATATGTTGTGTAATGGTGATCAGATGGGTAGAGTATGTTTCTATTTTGAAACAGCGTGTGTGCTTGCGTGTGTGTGTGTGTGTGTGTGTGTGCAAGCATTTTTTACCTTTTTTCCCCAGTGTTCTTTGCCATATAGGGCAGTTCTAATGACCTCTCTATGAGGTCTCTATGACCCTCCCCCCTCTCTCTCTCTCTTCCTCCCCCTCTCTCTCCTACTCTCTATTCAGCCTGGTTCTGTTCATGCCTCTTCTCTCCTCAATCCATTTATCTTTCACCTATATAGCTCTGCTGTCGTACCAGGGGAGGCTGGTGGAGGTAGAAATCAGGGGACAGGCTCATTGTAATACATGGAATAATATGAGGAACCCACTATATGGATGTCCCTGTTGATGTCCCTGTCCCTGTGGGGCGTCCCTGATGTCGTGAACCCTGCCAGGGAAATGGGACCCATGGCAGAGGAATCAGAGGCGTCAGAGGACTCAGAGCACTCTGATGACAAGGAGGGTGTTGCCGAAGAGGTCATCGAGGCCCCTCTCGTCCGCAGGCCACTGGACAGGCCCTGTAAAAGGAGCAGGGACGTCGTCTGTCCCAGTGAGAGCGAGAGCAAGGATGGCGGTGCTGCTAAACGCCAGAGAAGGTCAGAGGACACTGACTCTGAGGAGGAGTGGTCCCCCAGCTCAAGGCCTGGCACCTCTGGAATGTCGAGGAAGAGGAGCAGGGATGACGATGATGATGGCGACAACATTCGCACTAAGAGGCAGGGTCCTCTGTAGGAAACAGACGGTAAACTCTGAAGGATGAACCATTCAAGTGTCTGGTTCTAACGAAAGGCATGAGTGGGATAAGATTTTTTTTAAAATTATTGTTAAAAAATAAAAATAAAACTCTCCCACACAAATAAAGGTTTTATTAAACCCAAATTCTGTATGATTCTTGTGTCCTTCATACTACCATCATTTTAGGTTGATATTAATATACACACTGTGTGGCTTTATAGTTCATAGTTAGGTAGGCTAATTGCACTACAGATGAGAGATTTGGGGGAGACACAAAGCGCAGGTTTGTTTTAATATGTCAATGTTTACCATAGCCAATATTGTTCAGTTGTCATAGTAACAGTGGTATATATACAGTATTATACCTTCTTATATATAAGAACGTCACAAACTGGATCACATAAGAAATAAGGATGTTAATAGATTAAACTAAACTATAATAGGTTATAGTGCAGTGCACGTTGAACTTAAGACTTCTCTATTTCTTCATGCAACAAAACTAGCGGGGTACATACGTATAAGTCAGTTCCCATAACTGTGTGATTCTTAAAGTGATAAGCAACGAGACATAACAGAGCCTGTTCTACTGCTGCTCACTACTGATTAGCCTACTTATACAGCCTGTATAGTAATAATATTATTCTGTCCTCACAATTGCATTCTAAGCAAGGCTAGACAGATAGCGAACAGAATTAAGCTCCAACTTCTTCAATGTGGTTTAATTGGTGTTTCAACATTGTAAAACTGGAAATACACAGAAGATATACAGTAGTTGGATTAGGCTACATAAACTTTGCAGATTACTTTTTAGCATAAACATGTTACATAACAATGAATTTATTTATATATATTTTGCTTTAACATTTATTTTCTTAAACATAACAAGGTATGGATACATAGGACATACAGTAGCTAGGGGAATAACGTAAGCTTGAATAAGCTTCTAAATTAAGATAGGCTAACACAACATCAAAACAACAAATAGAAACTCAACAATTAGAATGCATTCTTTAGCTACACATCAATCACATTGTAGGATAACAGGTAAATACTGATACTCACGGACATATCTACTCCAAGGTTCAAACGAAGAAAAACAAATAACTTTTCATATAATGTTACACTGCTTGCTGCATCAACTGCTACAATGTAAACTGTAAATAGAGCGTAAACTAAGGTTGCTAGGCAACGAATAGAACTACAGGTATTCTGCAGTACCTCAAACAACCAATCTCCCCCTGAAAATGATCTGTTAGGGAGATGTTTTTGATGAAGATTAGGCCTATGCGTGGCATCTCTGAGAAATTCTTGCTATAGGTTTGTGAAATCTGTCAAATGGTTGCATGCAGAACTAAAAGCTTTGATCATTGTATCCTCTCATTCGCACCTCATTTGATTTGTGGTCAAGGACAGGTGTGAACTGCTTCAAGTCCCCTGCAACTCGCACAACACTAATTCGGCTTGATAGCTATTTCTTCATCAAAAGCTGATGACAGTCCGTGAATATAACTTGGCCTTTAAGATCTTTCTAATTCAAATAGGTTCAGTTGATTTTTTTCTCGGCCTATAGACCTTTGCTAACCCGCCTATATTTTTAAGGACAGTCTCGTTGAATGGATCCACATAGTCAAACTATGTGTGGTGGTTTATATTACCGTGGACAGGATCTCACATCCCTCTGATGAGTATAGCTGATGCACCTGACGTGTTACTAGTGACACTTGGTAGTGGCAGGGCCATCAGGGGTGTGACTTTAGTCAGCTATTTGCATCCCTTTCAACCTGTGGCAGAACCATTTTATGTGCACACCGACTGCACAAGAGCGCCTTCCATTTGAAGAGGTGGGTAGAAACTGACGATGTAAGCTGATGATAACTTATTCAAATTGAAGATATAGCCTAATGTATCTTCTGGTTATTATTCAAAAGGCCAAGACAATAAGCCTATAGGCCATTTAAGGCTCTGATAGCCACCGTTTGGTCTCAATAGGCCTATCATTTTGTAGCCATTAGCTTTGCCTATAATTGCACCATCAATGTTTGCTACAGAAAGATACCCAAAGGCCACAGATACGAGTTAGTAGCCTATAGATTGGGTTCTTGGTATTAGCTGGGTTATTTGTTGCATAATAGTGCTTGGCACTTGCACCTGGCTCCACATTCTGAAAGTGTGCTCCATTGTGAATGTGTGAGGTACAGCTGAGGTGTGGCACTGTCTTTCAGCATCATTGTTTCAATCTGTTTGTTCTTCTGACCATTGTATTCAATGTTTTCAGTGACCTAGTTTGCAGATATTCCCAGGCCACTAAGAGTGTCTTAAATGATATTAGTCTATATGGATTGGCTGTTTGGTGTTGGGGGCAATGCAACAGATCAGTGGGTCATCAAGCCATTCTAAGGATTATGCCAATGAATTCTGTAGGCCTATATCAAGATGTAATATGTTAAACAAAACATGCTGGTCATTCTTTTTTGGTGTTACAATGAGACATCCAAAAATAATTTGCATTAAATTATTTTATTAGTCAATTTGACATTTTAAGAACAAAACAGTCTACACATGATTACAGCGTCAAGTGGTTCGGTAATGATGTGCTTAAGCCTTTCTCTTTAATGAGGTTACTGGTCAAATAAGCTACAAGCCTTTAAAGGAAGGGCCCCTTTTTTTTAAAAAGCTCAGCCTATATTTTAGACATTGCTTAAGTCCTTCGTTTTCTAAAAGAGCTTTATATGATATTTACAAAAAACAAACAGTATTCCCCTATATTCCATTGCGCAATTAGAGTGAATTTCGATGACAATAATCCGCGCTCTCCAGGAGGTCGTAGAGCAAATGGCACAACCTGGGTCTCAGACAGGTAGACTCCAAACTATTCCAAATAAATTCCAACGTGCCACGCACAGACACTACCAGGGCCTCCACATGGATTTGGAGTAGGTGATAGTGGGCATATTGTGGCCCTCCTGGTTCTCCTGGTTCTCCAAAGCCTCGGTAGAGCTCTGGTTGTGCTCGCTGTCTGTCTCGTCCAAGTCAGAGCACAGGTCCTCAGGGCTAGACGTAGGGGAGGTGGTGGGGGAGAGGCTGGATATACTCCTGCCTCCAGGCGAGGCTGGCGCGGCGCACAGCGCTTCGCTTGTCGGACAAGTGCTCCCGTTGTTGCTGGAAGTGTCCGGTATCAAATCCATAAGCATGTCCTGGAAGTGGTCCTCGTTCAAGGGCATACATTCCAACAGGTGGTTCAGGAGCTCCGCGGCCACTGCCGCATCTATCCCGGGACAGTTGGACACGAACATATGGACCTCGTGCATGCACTGGATGTAACCGGCAGCGAACCGTTCACTGGCCTCTCGGTTCATCGTGTCAGTCACTGGTGGACGAAAGGGGAAAAAAGGGAAATTAGACTTACAATAAACTGATACACGTACTATGCGCACTCCTATTGAAGGCCTCCTATGTGCTTCATTGCTTACCTTGAGAGCGGTTCTGGAGAATATGTTCCACTCTTTTAACCGTCATCTCCAAGACCTCTGCATTCTCCATCTTCGACTGGAACTGCGGGGACAAGTAGAGGACATCATTTATTTTTATTTTAACAACATTTTAACACATTAAAGTTAAGAATAATGAGTAAAATAAATAAATAATTAAAAATATTTTTGAGATAAAAAAATAATTTAAAAATAATTTAAAAAGACTAATATTCTTTTTCTTTCTTAAATGCCTGGGTGAGGCACTGCCTACCCTGCCTCACCTGACTGCACACCACTGAGTGGGACAGTGTCATTGGTTTTCATGCTTTTCGACACACAGAGAGAGAGAGGCACAGAGAGAGGCACAGAGAGGCAGAGAGAGAGAGAGACAGAGACAGAGAGACAGAGAGAGAGGCACCGCTCTTAGGACAATAGGCGCAGCAGCGCAGGTGAGAATGTTAGCGGGGGGGTGTGATGTGATGTGCGCCAAACTCACGTCGGTGTCTGCGAACAAGGTCCGGAGCTCCTGCAAACTCTCGTTGATGCGAGCACGCCTCTTCTTCTCCACCAAAGGTTTTCTCGCCTGTAAAAAACAGCCGATCAATATTGTGGAACAACGTAACGAATGCGTTGCTTAACGGTTAATGCATTAATGTTAAACCAAAGAAGGTTTATTAGCCCCCCTACCTTTCTGTCGCCTTTGTTAATCCCGTAGTAGGAGTCATCTTCATCCATGCATCCAAGTCCGTTCTCGCTGGGTCTAGACGAGGGGGCCATGTTGCTTTGAGCCCGAGATCGCCGTTCGTATTCCGATTTTTATTTTTTTTTCCTATCCCGTAAAAGAGGGCAGCTGGCAATCGGACCCGATCTGGGAAAATCAATACACTACCAGGCGAGTCGCCCCGTGTTTATTGTGCAATCTTAGCGAGAAGTGCTCCTGGCTCCGAGGGCTGTCGTAAGTATTTATAGGGCCTCATTTGCATATGAATGCCAGGTTTGTCTCCGCCAGCCAGGGGACAACAGAGCGCACCGGGAGAGCCAATCAGCGCTCGGCCCCTTTGTCTACGGCCAGCCCTGGTGGATCGGTAGTGGTGATAATAATTTATATTTTGGGTTTTAAGTGATCGACGACAGTTTTTTTTGTGCCACTTCGTGACGTTAGAATTATAAGGTTCTATCTCCATTTTTGTCAAAATTGAGTTTTTTTTACATAATCTGATCCATTAGGTGTTTATTAATGCCTGTGTGGTGTTATTTTTAAAATGTTGACATTTTTGAGTTAGTAATTCATAAAATACAAAGGTTCCATCTCACAAAAACATAATGGAATGTAAAAACTTTGACGCTCAATATCTCTGAACTGCCCTAAACGGAGATAGAACCTTTTAATTCTAAGCCCACGACTTAGTATAGGCTAAATTTTTACTTCCCACTAGTGTGAGAAAGGGTCTGTGGTCTCTTTTCAATCTATCTCAATTTCCAATGTTGGATAGTCCAGTCACTGTACCGTCAGTGTGAACAGGGTTTTAGCAATGCACAGCAACAGCAGTGTATGAATGTGATGAGGTTTCCAATGATTTCTCCAAACGTATACACTATAGGAAGAAAGTAGCATACCTCTATGTGTAGATTACTGCGGTTTTAGTTGTAATGCAGTTATCTAATTGTGTAATAGCCTGATGTAGAATAGAGATTGATCTTGTTTCTGTAGGCTATTTCATCAACTGTAGCCTATCAACATTTTGCCTACAATGTTTAGGTGACTACAGTAATTACATCACTAGTATACAGAGCAACTGATATATTCTGTTACCCGATCTTGCATATTGTTACTCTGGGGGGTCACTTTGACATGAATGAATGAATGAATGAATGGTCTTTATTGTCATTAATACAGTACAGGTACCATACAACGAAATTTGGGAGGGGGGGCTCCCCTGGTGCTAGGAGAAAACATTTGACTAAAAGCAAGAAGGGAAAAGAGCTGGTTTACATAAATAAAGGCTATATACACTATCCACTATACTATACTACTATACTATACAAATAAAACACTGTGCTGTACATGGAGCCTATAACGCATTATATGTATATAACTGAACCATTAAATAACGTAGTTAATATAGCCTATGTAAGAAACATTTTTGTCATTACAACCATTCTGCATTATCCAATTTCCATCCTTATTTTTTTACTTTTTTGCCCTACCTTGCCGTATTTTCCGTGTATCACTCTTCCTTGCTCTGAGGATTTTTTCCCTGCCCGATGTAAGGCGATGCCTTCAGTTGGCAGCTGCTGGCGGCGGCCCCTTGGCCTAAACTGAATCAGCCGGGGGAATTAAGGGCCCTCCGCCAAAGAAAGCGACAGGTGTTAGCCTGCGCCTCGTTTGTTCTCCGTTGTTTAGTGACTTTCTGATTTGTGTGCAACAGCTCTAGGCCTACTGTCTATAGTCCCTCCAAGCATAGTTTAGATAGCCTATATTCTCAATGCCTAATATGATATCATGTTTTACGTGAAGCGTAACGACACATAGAGTACAGCACAGTGTTTTATTTGTATAGTATAGTATAGTGGATAGTGTACATAGCCTTTATGTATGTAAACCAGCTCTTTTCCCTTCTTGTTTTTAGTATTTTTTTCCTAGCACCAGGGGAGCCCCCCCTCCAAAATGTCGTTGTATGGTACCTGTACTGTATTAATGACAATAAAGACCATTCATTCATTCATTCATTCATTCATTCATTCATTCATTGTGTTGTGTGTGTGCAGCGCATTGTCATGCAAATGTGCCACTACAATGGCGTATGTGTGTCTATTCTCAAATCAGAACGTGTCCCTGTCATTTCATCTCCATGCATGCAGGTAAACAACATGCTACCATTAAGAATCACTTTTACGCACGGTGTTTGCGCCACCGCGAAGTCGTCAGTAAAACATCTACAGCCGAAATAAAGGCAGTGTCCCAGGGCTTTGAAGTGGGGGTGGAGAGGGGGTCCACAGTGGGGTGGAGAGGGGGGTCGCCACCCACGCTTCGCTCCAGATCTCTCTGGTCTGGACTGAGCCTGGAGCAGCTGTCTAGGTCCGCTTTTGTTCGGGAACTTGCACAGGGACCCGGCGCCCCTCTCCTTCTTCGCTTTATTAGATCTACAGTATAGCAATTATTATGGGTTTATGAATGAATGAATGGTCTTTATTGTCATTGATATAGTACAGGTACCATACAACGAAATTTGGGAGGGGGGGCTCCCCTGGTGCTAGGAAAAAAACTAAAAACAAGAAGGGAAAATAGCTGGTTTACATAAATAAAGGCTATGTACACTATCCACTATACTACTATACAAATAAAACACTGTGCTGTACTCTATGCTATGCTATACCTATTCTAACATTTCCTATCTCTGAACCTTGTGTACCCTAGGGTTGTCATATTGCACATAGTGTTATTGCACATTCATTTAAAGTGTCGCAGTTTGCAGGTTTGAAATGTTCACAGTTGTGTTTCAGTATTGCACTTGATTTCATGGGTTTATATGGGTTTATACTAGGCAACCATTAATTTATATTTTTTCCCCAAAATGGCCCCAGTATTGAAACATGTCATCAATTATGTAAAGAATACAGTAGTTGTGGGACTATAAGCACCTTCTGTTTTGTAATCTTTCAACAAGAACAAATCATGTTCGTGGGTATAGGCGATTTCATTTCTAGAGGCCATGCATGTTCTGCCATGATCTGGACGTTATTTGAGCCTATTGCTACCTTTTTAGAGTTTGTATAACTTGTAGGCTTCATACACCAATTCTAAATTCCCAGTAGGCTACCCAACGTCCATGATATAGTGTTGGATAGTGTATACTACATATTAGTTAATTGACATGTTGCAGTAGCTTGGTGGTAATTACATTAAATACAAATCTTAGTAGTGTTTTCAGCTGTGTTAGTTACTACTTTTTGCCATGTAGTGGGGTAGTTAGCTACTGTCATTTCTCACTCAGGGTAGCTTTAATGTAGTTCACTTTCTTCCCTTGTAAAGTAATTGATAGCTTAGTCAAATACATGTTCAGAGTAGCTTCCTCAACTCTGCAACCACTAGCTGGTGTTATTAAACCACTTGTTCACAAAATATGTTTTTCAATGCAGCTCTTTTTCATGATTATATTTTCATTTCATAGTCAATCTTGCACCATCATTTCGTTAAGTTTGGCAGGGTAGGCTATTGTGATTTACAACACTTTTAACGGCACTTTTACTGAAATCTTAATATTCTTCTTAATATTCCATATCATCTGATGAGCACTGCAGGCATCATACGTTACATGCGTTTTCCTTCATAATATGAAGTAGTTTATTTACTAGATTATTCATTCATATATCATTATTCATAAATAATACGACTTCTAAGTAGTTTATTTACTAGATTATTCATTTATAATATAATCAACTAATTGGTTTAAATTATGCTAAATCATGTGGAGGCACATGTGGAGGCACTCAATACTTGTAGATGATAAAATGTATTATAACCCTTAACAAACCCTTTATAAATGTAAACTTAAGTACATTTTAATTTTAATTCTATATGGATTATCGACTCCAGGCTCCAAAAGCAAACACAAACATAGAATATTGCATGTATATTTTATTAATATTGGTTAATACAACAAAGTAAGAATATGTACAAATGCTATATGCGATGGATAACAGCTACGAAGCAATAAGTGTATCTCATAATTAAATAAATAAAGAAGTTAATACAATAAATATAAGGGAGATTAATAAGAGCCTTCTACAATGCAGGCTACAGAAAGTTGACTTCTGACAGGAAGTACTGAAAGGTCTGTAATATAGCACACCTAAATATGGAGCAAAACTGCCCCACACATGTCTTCTGAGTAGCATATCTATAAGATACATAACAGAGGAGGGTCTAACATAGGAATCGACAATGCAACCAAAGTCCACCAGTTCACCAGGGCCTCCACATGTCCAGCATGCCTAGCTGCGGCAGGCTGCCGAGGAGCGGGCTCCCAGGCAGAAGGAGAGGCCTGTCCTGTGGCCCTGGGTGGCACAGGGGCCCCTCTCTCTGCATCTGCCTCCCATGTCTGGAGTTCCCTCTGAGGGGTGTGGTAGGAGGGCCACCTGGTCCCTGGCTGGGTGGGGGGGCGGCGGCATCCTGCCTGGGGTTGTTGGCCTGTAAGGGGCGCTCTTCGGTAAACCTGGGAAGGGACTTGAGCAGGTGGTTGAGCAGGCGCGAGCCCAGCGTCTTGTCCATCCACTCGCAGGTGAGCAGCATGTTGTGGACCTCGTGCATGCACTGGATATAGCCCGTGCTGTACTTCTGCTGTGCCTCCAAGCCTAATGTTGGATCTGCTATGGAGGGAAGGAGACAGTTTGGTCAAACAAGTGTCATAGCACCACCTATCGGTGACAGCAGGGGGAAGTAATTGCACCCAAGGTCCCCAAGTGGTAATATTGAATTCATCTTTTACTATCGAGAGGGAACATACTAAGAGTACATATAAAATGTATTACTTTATAAACATACGCTCTTTGTTTAAACACTGATGACAATACAAATGCTGGTACTGACCGCAACTTACTGGCTCCGAGAAGGGCTATGGAGACAGTTCTGGTGCGACACTTTATTTTACACTTTTGGTGGTTGAATCGAGTTAAAAACTTACCGCAGAATGTATTACTCTGAACGTTTTGTAGGTGTTTCACTGTCATCTCTAAAATGTCGGCCTTTTCGAGTTTCGATTGCTGGTGAGAAAAAAATGTGACGTTAGGCTAAATTTGTCCGTGACGGCCTACTTTGATGGTGTTTATTAATGAATGAATGAATTAATTAATTTAGACTTACATCAAGTCTGAAAGCACCGACTACGGTTTCTTTCAGTTGGTCCAAACAATTGTTGATCCTTTCCCGTCGTTTCCTCTCAATCAGCGGCTTTCTCAGCTATAAAGAGGATGAAAAGTAATACTCGGTTAATAGCGATCCACAACTGATGCGTGAGAAACGTTTGAGCGTATCCAAAAAGAGACACCTGCTGAGCTTACATCCATCGGGAACAACTGTAGCCTAGTATCCTACCTTTCTCTCTTCCTTAGCACTTGAATGTTTCCCCACGTTGTGCGCCATGGCAGAGGCGGTCATCTCTCCTGTTTTTTGCAGTTCTGCGGTTGTAGAGGGTGCACTTACTGCACTAGCGCCACTGAATCCTAGGTTTGTCTTTAAGGCGCTCCGCGCTGGGCGCACCCCTCTTATTTATAGGGCAGGATTAGCATATGAATAGGGGAGCTCTTTGGCTGAGGTATTTTCCCACACACGGGGTCGCTCCCAGCGGCCCGCTCCCATCAGTCAAGACTGACAGGTCACTGCCTCTTTTCAATAGCTGGAGCTACCCGCCCCTGCAAAAAAACAAGCGACAGATGTCCAGCCTGCAACCATGAAACCATGCATCCCCTACAAAACCTCGTTTCCTCGCTCTCTGGCTCTCCTCTCTCACAGCGCGGTCACGTGACTCAAAGCGCCCGGGTCCCATCAGAATTACCATTCCCAGGGTTGCAACAAGAGTGTGCAATTACCATTATACACTAGGGACCCCCCTCGGCCATTCATGTCAATGAACTGGGAGTCTGGGACAGTAGTATTACCTGAGAGAAGGCGAAACCTGTCCCCTGAGGTCGCACCGAAAATACACGACGCCCAATGGTCCTCATTGATATCCGCCTGTACAGGCCGGCTGATACTGGGATACTGTCAAGTCAAGTGCTTGGGATGGGAAGTAAAGATGTAGGGTTCCAGACAGTGAAAGGTGAAATTCAGTTGTGCACTTCTCTTATGGAAAACGGAATAACTTTATAACTACTTTAATGTATTCTTAGGATATATAAGAAGAATATATCTGTTTTTATTGTTTTGGTTTCATAATTTGTTTATTAGTGTGTTTAGAATAGTTTGATAGACAAATGTCATGTGACCTGCTGAAAACAAGTGTAATTTGTCATTTATGGAAGGAACAAGTGTGTTTAGCCCTATCAGTTTTTAATGACGTTCATTCTTTGAACTTTGACATAATCTTGATCGGAGTGGGGGGTGAGGACTCGTGCCACATTCCGATACTCTATTTTGGTCGACATGATCAATACATTGCAGCGATGGATGGTGCCCTAAGGCTAATAGAGATGATAGGTGGGTAAAAAAAAGCGTATTGAGTACGTATAGGCCTACATGAATTAGCCTAAACCAGAGTAGTGATTATTTAAAATAATAAATTAAAAATAAACATAGCCTATATTCTTCTGTAGGCTACTCACTGAGGCAGAGGGAGCAGATGTCAGAGTAACCATGCAGGCAGGCAGATGTCCCGCACGCTGCTTGCGGGGCCCGTTTGATTTGAGCCACGCGTCTGCCAGGCGAATGCCCGAACGTGGGAAACTCCGCCGAACAATGCACGGCATTCAGACGAACCTAATCACCGTGAAGAATCTGATCACCCTGCGGAGGAGAAGTGGACAGTCCGGGGGATGAGGCGATCTCTGGGACGGTGAGCACTGGAGCAGGAGGGGGCTTATACGTGCATGTGCGGTGCGCTGTCCGGTATAGTTTGCTGGTGTGATTTGACCACAGTGCCAATTTGTGTGGTCGGTGCTGCCTCTATTGATTATGGTGCTTTTCCACTACAGGGCTGGCCCGGGTCGACTTTGTATCCGAGCAGTGCCGTACTTTCAGAAACGCTTCTATTCATGCAGTCGGCTACACGGTATAGGCCTTACATTTCAACGTCAGTGAGGAGAGCCACAATGGACTGCTCACTCTGTGAAGGAGTTGTGTATAGCTCATGAATTAAGGATTTCTTGTGGCTCCAGAAAACCTTTTGGGGTATAGGCTCATATTGCTCAACGAGAGACATCTGGCCACGCGACCGATACGTGCAACCAGCCGCCTGTTACTCGTCACAAAGAAATGTGCTTTACCTGCGTCCTGGCCCACCGCAGGTAAAGCACTGTCCGAGCCTACTGTTTTCACATTTGGTGTGTAGGCCTAATGCCTTGCAACAGCCTGGAAATATGGTTACATTATGTTGATTCAGGCTACACAGTCGTAATCTATCAAGACCACCAATTCGTGACGTTAGAATTAAAATTGAGTTTTTTTCACATCCATTAGGTGTTTATTAATGCCTGTGTGGTGTTATTTTTAAAATGTTGACATTTTTGAGTTAGTAATTCATAAAATACAAAGGTTCCATCTCACAAAACATAATGGAATGTAAAAACTTTGACGCTCAATATCTCTGAACTGCCCTAGACGGAGATAGAACCTTATCATTCTAAACTCACGAATCGGTAGTGTCGGAAGTGTCAATTCCGAAATATCTTGTGGATGGGGTGCCGCTGTAGGTGGCACAAGAGGTTAAAACACCTCTGCTCCTCGTTGAGGGAAAGCGAGGCAAACGACACAGGGAAATCAGAGAGTCCGACATAAAAAGCTCAATAAGTGAAGAGTCCTTTCATAGGCCTCTGGTTCTCCTTTCATAGGTTCTAGTTTATTGTCTCTTACCATCTGGTCACGCGTCCCCGTGATCTAGAAGTGGCGTGGGAATGACAATGGCTCAATAGGGCCCATTCTCAGAGCCCTGAATGCAGCACAGTGGCTCGCTCACGTCTTGGCTACTAATTAGGAGAAAGATAGCCTAATGTGGCACCCGTTTAGCCGTAATTTAGGTTATTCCGGCTTAATAGCAAGGTATGAACACACATAATACAATACAACAAAAATAACAACAACAACAACACACATAAAATTACATTTTAATCACAAGTTCTCTCTGGCAATAAACAGTACATGTTTATCTGCCTGACACTTTCACAAGTAGCAAGAGATCCGTTTCCATGGGAGTGACGCTACATACATGGGTTTAGTTTATTGGAATTGATAACACAATTAGTCCTTGAGTGTAGCCTGTCCATTGTTGTGTAGACCTACAAGCCCATTTTGAACTGTGGCCATATTATTAGGCAGTGTGATGGCATTGTCACTTTCAAGCTCCTACAAAACATGGCCTTGTACAATAAAATATTTCTGGGCCCCATCAAACTATTTAGTGGAACAAATCCTTTCTCTGGAGCTGTGAGAAATACTATAACCCACTGATAAGTGATAACCCACAATGAGCGTTTCTCCTTGGAAACGGCAAGAGGAAATTATCGAACTAACCATACTTTGTACAGACTTTAGCACTGCTATTATACCTCTCATAACTGAGATATATGCAGAAACATCTGATAGTCCACCTCAAGTGATGGGAGTTTGTGTCAGTGTGGCTTTGGGTAGGATTTGGGAAACAAGATGTAGTCGAACAGATCAGTCATTATTACCATCAATCATACAATGTGTCCTTGCTTGCTCTATGAACGTGAGAGAGACAGGAGAGAAAAGGGGTGAGTATACTTCTGTCCAGCAGAGAGTGTGCAAAAGGGTAGTGGCGAGTATCTGAGAGAGGAGATACGGGGTGTGGAAAGAGAACGTACAGTGTAGTGTGCCCTGCTACTGTGCAGGCTGAGAGGCTGGAGGTTGTGAGTAAATGAATCATCTATATGTTACAGTACATGTGGGAACACGGGACATGTGGGAACACAGGACATGTGGGAAAACTAGGGTTAGGGTTAGGTGCTAGGGTGCTACGGTTAAGGTTAGGGGTAGGGTAAGGGATAGGGATAGGATTAGGGTTAGGGTTAGGGTTAGACATGCCAGCATGTACCAAATCGACGTAGCACCTAACCCTAACCCTAGTTTTCCCACATGTACCGTATTCCCACATGTACCGTAACATATACTGTACATCATGATACGTCATCTGAACTAGACTCGTTGTATTGTACTTGTACTCTGCGATGACAATGAAGTTGAATCTTATCTAATCTAATCTAGACACATCAGGGAGCTGTTTGAATGTAATATCCTGTTCTTCAGACTTTGGGAACCACAAATGATCAGTCAGGAGGAAAAATAAAGATGAGTTGTATGATGATGATGATGATGATGATGATGATGGTGGTGGTGTCCTGTCTGATGAGGTACAGAAGACAAGGGGAACATAGAAGAGGAGGAAGAGCAAGAGTGGAGGAGATTTCACTTAATGTGCACGTCTTTGTCATTGATTTTGCTTTCACCACTGAAGAACGATGATTGGTAGTATTTTTGGATTCAATGGTCATTTATTTTTAAATGGTTGTTATGGTCATAGAATTATTCTATTAGAATATGCATTGGTCTTGAATTGGGCATTGTAGGCCTATGCATAGCCTCAGTGTGTTTTTGCACTCTCAAATTGAGGTATGAGCGCCTCCTATGGACACAGCACCCCGCTCGAGATGCTAGATTAGATGTGCTGTTGCTATAGCGTTGTACTATGGAGGACCAAGTCTGTCAAAATATTGTACGACCGAGAGGGGGCGGTAGAGACCTGGAAAGTAGCGGAAATAGACAAACATTGCAACGCTAAACCAGCCAGTAGTTTAGTCACACAGAGAGAACTAGGAAACGTAGGTGGACATGCATACATACAGCATTTGAATAAGAAAAACAAAGGAGTTTGGCTTCTAGGCCGGCGGGATATATTAATATTGTCTTCTGTGCGATCCAGATCAAACAAATCGGTGGAGGGAAAAAGATCGAGTTTGTAGGTAAAGGTTTGATATTGTACTTATTTCATCTAGCCTAATAATATCACATTTGCTCTCTTACTTTGTGGCAAGCTAATGACAATGTTAGCCTGTCAGGCAGCGAGCTAAGCGCTGTGCTTCCTCAGTGATCGGGTAGAAAAGGGGTACACACCGTGCACTTTGATCCAGCAAAAGAGTGTAAAAGGGTAGTTAGTGGGGGTATGTGGGAGAGGAGATGGGGGATGTGGAGAGATGGTGCATGGAGCATGCTGCCCTGCTGCAGTGCAGGCTGGAGGCTGGATGTTGTGGAGGTGTCTGAGCTTGGTGGAGCTATTATTATTATTATTATTATTATTATTATTATTATTATTATTATTATTATTATTATTATTATTATTATATTTTATATATATATTATTATTATTATAGCTATTATTAGCACCGGGTGACAATTCGTGACGTTAGAATTATAAGGTTCTACCTCCATTTTTGTCAAAATTGAGTTTTTTTTACATAATCTGATCCATTAGGTGTTTATTAATGCCTGTGTGGTGTTATTTTTAAAATGTTGACATTTTTGAGTTAGTAATTCATCAAATACTAAGGTTCCATCTCACAGAACATAACGGAATGTAAAAACGTTGACGCTCAATATCTCTGAACTGCCCTAAACGGAGATAGAACCTTATAATTCTAAGCTCACGAATTGTGAGATTGCCCAAAAGGTTTGGAGTTTCCTATAGTAAAAACCTACTACCCTACACATGTTGTCAGGCTTAGAAGCAGAGAGGATGTGTGATCTGTATATGTTTGCTGAAACAGTGGCTGTGTTCGGAATGGTATACTAGCATACTAGCATACTCAGATATACTGCCTACTACTAAATGCATAATCTTCTTCTTTTCGTGTCCACAAGAGAGTCACTAGTTACAAGGCTTGGGGCTTAGATGTGGTTCAACCACAGCTGAACACATTGCTGTCCCTTGGCTTCTCATTGAACTCTGCCAAGTCCTAAGATGATGTGCATAATATGCTCCATGTCTTAAGTGAGTGCATGAGTGCATGTCTTCTGGTTAGGTCTTAAGACGACTTGACAGACAAAAATGTCTTATTTTGGTTAATTAAGACATCTTTAAGACATCTCAAGACAAGGTGATGGCTGGGTAATAAGTATGCTAAGTATGCTATTCCGAACACAGCCCAGTGGCTGTTTTGAAGATGTCGTAAAGTAAAGGTGTACTTTGCTTTATGACATGTGAGAGGCATTGATACTCACACAAAGCGTCTCTATCCTAACTAGAAATGGAAATGAAACGGAAATGTATTAAGAACAAGAAGCAGAAGCAGCGTTTTCTGTGCGTCTGCGGAGCCGGACGGACGGAGGCCTGTCAGGATCAAAGCGAGCGGTTAGATGCGCGTGCGCACTGGCTGCTGAACACTTAGCAATGTAGCCAGCTGTTCGTGACTTTAGAATGATAAGGTTCTATCTCCGTTTAGAATGAGAAGGTTCTATCTCCGTTTAGAATGAGAAGGTTCTATCTCCGTTTAGAATGAGAAGGTTCTATCTCCGTTTAGAATGATAAGGTTCTATCTCCGTTTAGGGCAGTTCAGAGATATTGAGCGTCAACGTTTTTACATTCCATTATGTTTTGTGAGATGGAACCTTTGTATTTGATTAATTACTAACTAAAAAATGTCAACATTTAAAAAAAATAACACCACACAGGCATTAATAAACACCTAATGGATCAGATTATGTAAAAAACTCAATTTGGACCAAAAATGGAGATAGAACCTTATAATTCTAACGTCACGAACTATCTTGGTGTATGGGGGTCATCCTTAGGTGCTGGTGCTGCTAGCCGACTCGTATCAGCCAAAGACTAGACATTATGGCAAATGAGCATTTCTTTCTGGAGAATCATTTTTACATTCTTGAAAAGTCTTGACAACACTGTTAAGTGACTGTAGCCCAATAGTTTATAATACAGTCTCTCTGCCTTTCTCTCTCTCTCTCTGTCTCTCTGTCTCTCTCTCTCTCTGTCTCTCTCTCTCTGTCTCGCTCTCTCTCTCTCTCTGCCTTTCTCTCTCTGCCTTTCTCTCTCTCTCTCTCTCTCTCTCTCTCTCTGCCTTTCTCTCTCTCTCTGTCTGTCTCTCTGCCTTTCTCTCTCTCTCTCTGTCTCTCTGCCTTTCTCTCTCTCTCTCTCTGCCTTTCTCTCTCTCTCTCTGTCTCTCTGCCTTTCTCTCTCTCTCTCTCTGTCTCTCTGCCTTTCTCTCTCTCTCTGCCTTTCTTTCTCTCTCTCTGTCTCTCTGCCTTTCTCTCTCTCTCTGCCTTTCTCTCTCTCTCTCCATCTCTCTCCCTCTGTCTCTCCCTCGCACTCTCTCTCTTTCTCTTTCTCTCTCGCTCTCTCTCTCTCTGTCTCTCTCTCTGTCTCTCTCTCTCTCTCTCTCCATCTCTCTCCCTCTGTCTCTCCCTCGCACTCTCTCTCTTTCTCTTTCGCTCTCTCTCTCTCTGTCTCTCTCTCTGTCTCTCTCTCTCTCTCTCTCTCTCTCTCTCTCTCTCTCTCTCTCTCTCTCTCTACTGTTCTAGCATTGTGACTGCCCTGGTCCTAAGCATAGATTTGTGTGATGACTGCTAGATGATTCACTTATTTAGACCAATGTACTTGTCGCTTTTGATGCTCCATCCATAGCATGGATGGCGAGGGGGCGGTGTTCTGTGTTCACACCTTTGTTTTCACTCGCTAAAACGAGTTAGTGAGATAACGTTGAAGCAAAGATACTCCAGCTCCGGACAGCATGCCCCCCGCTGCGGAGAATGGACGTTCTCATCTGTCATTTTGCTTGCAAACCAGTTACAGGCAACAGTGAGTGAGTGAGTGTGGGTGGGTGAAGCAATAATATTATTCTGAAAGAAAGTCCTTGCCAAACAAGTTTGCTTGCAAGCCAACTAGAGAGAGAGAGAGAGAGGTTTTAAAAGCCTAAAAAGTAGGGATGTCCCGATCCCACTTTTTCACTACCGATACCGATACCGATACCTGGGCTTCGGGTATCGGCGATACCGATACCGATCCGATATTTGTATAAATTTTTTGACCCCTGAATATTTTATTTTTATTTTATTTTATTTTTTTCCTAACACCAGGGGAGCCACCCCTCCTAAATTTCGTTGTTTGGTACCTGTACTGTAGCAATGACAATAAAGACCATTCATTCATTCATTCATTCAAATACCTCCCCAGTATATAGTCCACACCAACAACAGTTAAATTAAAGACTGCCAGCCTTTATTAAAGCAACAAAAATAGTACTCTGCAGTACTCAGTGACCACCTCTCTTAAAACGACATGGACTTTGCTTTTGTTAATTTTCCATTCGAGCAGCATCTCCTCCATGGCTGCCTTAATGGAATCCCCAGTGTGTGAGCCACGGAACTCACGGGCATGCAGCACCGCTTTCTTGAAAGTAAAATCAGAGTCTATCCAGTGTGCTGTGAGACTCAACAACGACATTGGACACACGTCTGAGCTCCAAATGTCCGTTGTGAAGCTAATAGCATCGACATTCTCCAATACTTTGGCGAGGAACTCACACACTTCATTGTGCATTTTCGGGATGGCATTTTCGGTTATATAATGCCGACTGGGCAAAGTATAACGCGGCTCTAGGTGTTCAATTAAACTCCGAAACCCCACATTCTCTACCACCGAAAGTGGTTGGTCGTCGAGCACAATAAACCGAACCAATTTCTCCGTTATTGCTTTTGCAATTTTGCTGTCTGGGGGGAGTTTCTCTCGCATCTCGCCAATGTTATGTTCAATAACGGAGTCGAACTCAGAGCTTGTAGTCGGAGCTGGCAACTCCATTTAATCAAACACGAGTGTAACACAAAACGTAATACGGCACATGTCGTAAAGCCCAAACTGTCGTAAACACAGACGTAACACAGACGCGGATCGGGCACGCGGATCGGAGCCTTTTTTTTTTCTGGTCCGATCTCCGATCCAGCATTCAGGACCAATATCGGGTCGATATCCGATCTCAGTATCGGATCGGGACATCCCTACTAAAAAGTATCAACAATCTGTATAGAAGTTCTTTAAGTAGGGTCAGTCGGTACACATTTAAAGTTGGATGAAGTTGTCAAGCTGATTGAGAGTGAATAAATAGCATCTCAAGCAAATTTGAGAACAGTTCAAAAAGTATAGCCTAAATGATTTGAAAAACACGTTTTCATGCAACTCACGGTACAAGTCTGGACATTTAAACATTGATTTGAAGTTAATAGGCTTGAACATGTACATCTCAAAAAGTGTAAATAGTTCAATGGAAGTTATTTAAGTGGAGTCAGTCTCCACAGAGATTGATAGATAGGAAGAGCCTTGGATTGCTCTGTAGAGTGGGTATATAGTCCAGTCTTGTTTAGGCCTAAGCTAATGAATTACAGTACAGTTCAACGAAATGCCTGGGGGGGGGGGGGGGGGGGCAGTTGAGGTATTCTGAAACCTGTTTGTCCCGGACTGTACACATTCAAATCATATTCAAGTAGTATTTACATATTCATATTGTGATATAGACTATAGAGTATATTACACATAAGACTCATAGTGTTTACAGTTACAGTTTACAGGGGTGTGTGTGTGTAATGATATTATAGATCTGGTGTGAAGATGTGTCAATGTAGTTTCTCTTCTGAGCAGCTACTGGCAGCACCTGCTCTTGGTCCTGATGTAGGCCTATCTCCTGTGGTGGCTCCCCCCGCCCAGCCTGTGTAGTAGATGATTGTTAGGATGGCGGGACATTGTACACCGCGTTTGCAAAACATTAGGGACACCTGTTTTCCATAAATCCTAAAACCGCTGCCACATCATGGTTGTGAAGCGAAACCGCCATCCTTCTGTTATTAACCTGATTATCTACACTCATTTGTGAATTTGTCACGTGTAATCTTTTAGATTATGGTTTGGTTTATCAATGAGTTTGTAAATTATTCCTAATTGGCGGCCCCGTATTCATACAAGCCAGATCGATGCATTATACTGGAAAAATCAGCTGGTCATTGTAATATTGTTTAACAAACCATATAAGCAGATAAGGCTTATGTGAACATATTAAGGATCAAGTAATTTGTTACAAAACAAGAGCATAGTTAGCAGTTACTTATGACACATCTGGATCATTTCCTCCACAGCCTCCTCATTGGCGAGACACAAGTAGTGTAGAACGCAGCAGGCCATGATGCACATTGGGATCAAATCAATCCTGTTCATATCAAGGTACTTCAGACGACGAAACCGTCCTTTGAGAAGTGCTGTAATTAAGATCTGTATGGCAAAATGAAGGGCAACCATAAGTTGTTGTGTGTGCAGCGAGTAACATTATAGCACAACAGTGATAGTTATGTTAGAAGTGTCTAACCCTCAGTCCAGCAGGATCTCAATTATAGCTATTGGCATGTTCATGTGTACCTCCTAGTTCATTTTTTTTTGTTTAGTTTTTTTCTGAGTGGGGCAGTCACACTCATATATATATATTTTTGATTGCGATAGAGACAGTAGAGATTTGACAGGAAGGATGGGTGTGAGAGAAGGGACGACATGCAGGATATGTCCGCAGCCAGAATCGAATCGGGAACCCTGCGGTTACATGGTCGACGCTTAGTGCGTTACGCCACCAAGTGCCCCCTGGTGCCAAGACATGGTGTATCTCACCCAGTGTCTCCATGATGAATAGCTCTTCAGATGAATAACCTGTCTAACCTGGACTGATTCTATTTAGTCTACAATACAACTAGGGTCACCCGTTCTTCACTCTGGTTGGTTTTGCAAGTTATTGACAGGGAATAAACAGATTTTCTGTAGGCAGTAAACTAGCTCAATCACATTACTAATTATTATTGCAAAACCAACCTGTGTGGGAAAACTGGTGGCTCTAAATACAACCCGTACAAACCTTTCAATGACTGTCCTGGTGCCTGACGGAGCATTTTAAAGTCGTCCTCTATGTACAGAGGTACAACCTTCTCTGCATAGTCGGGGATCCTATGTCTCTGTTGATGTGCAGGGGCTGCCACTGCCAACATATCTAGTAGGTGTCGGTTCACTCTACAGTCCTGCTCCTGGAGAAAATAGCATAATCTCATTAGCTGGCTAGCTCATTTTAGATCAATAACTTGACTTCAGTCTAACGCTAATAATACGCCAATAGTTAAAATACTGAAATGGCAAGCCCTGTTTTGAGTTACTTAACGTTAGCTAGCTAACATGTAAACGGAGTATTCCAGTTTCTACAGTATTCTACAGCGCATGTAAACACCTTATTCGGAATATTACAATAATAACCCGAATATTGACCGTAATCGGGATATAGTGTGCATGAAAACGCTGTCAAGTGTCCTGCATTCGGGTCCACTCCCGTTTAAATGACAGCAGTCCATACTTTAAGAGGGGATAAGGTATCATTTGCATATTTAAACATAACATTTCCGAAAAACTTGTAATACAAAAAACAATTGACCCAATGTAAGTAATCAACTGGGGAAGTTTCATGGTGATATCTAGCCTATAAAACGTTTTACCTCTTAAAAAAAGTCCCCAGACATATTTTGCTCCCCTCACGTGATTGGTGCGTTGCTCGGGTTGTGGTTGTGAGCCCAGGGTTGTGGTTGTGATAGAGACATGAGCCCAGAGTTGTGGTTGTGATAGCATAGATGCTCTGTCGGCTAAACTCCGCTGCTGCTTGATAGACAGTCTCGTGCCGCAAACTTGAAATAACTTTTCGCTGCTTCAGGCAGCTAGCTGTACGTCCAGTCCTCCACGGCAGGATGGAGAACACACTCACAGTAAGCAACCTATTTTCGAAGTAATTATGCGGATGGTAAGGTTGGCTTGCAAGGCCGGTGCTAGCTAAGGGCAGGGGGGGGGTCTCAGCCCACCCAAAATCCGATCCAAAGGAAAGAAAACATTCAAATTAAAATGTTTAATGTAGGTCCATATAATCTAGTCATCAGGCAGAGACATATTTGACACTTACAATGATTCTTAGGACAAAACAACACAAAACAACAAAATATAATTGTTGATATTAGTTGACTAGGGTGTCTACTTACATTAACTTAATTATATATATATATATATATATATATATATATATATATATTAATGTATTTTAATTGTAAGTTTTTTTCTTTAAACACTGCTGTTAGATGTTTTCTGTTTCTGACACCCAATTTAATATGCTATGATGAGGGTCACATTTTCATCCTCATGAGCCCTTTTAACTCAGACCTGCCGCGCTCTTTCAGCATTTTTCTTTTGTCTTTAGATCTGTGTAGTCTAGTTGATCTACAAACAATATCTATACAGACCTTCTGTATTGACTTGTGAATCGTGAGTCAAATGCTAGACTGCGTAGACTGAAGACCCATCTCTTCAGGTTACATCTTAACTGCTCCTCCTGAGACATCTTCTGTCCCTCACCACTGCGTCTCCTAAAGACACCCGCTTTCCCCTCTACTGTGTCCCTAAGAACTTCTATTGCCCCCCTTGTACTGTTTCTCAGTTTCTCCAGTAAAAAAAAAAAAAAAAAAAAGGTTTTAGAAGAAGGTGATAGGAGAAGGTTTTTCCTTCTATCAATGGCCCCGGGCCCGAGCTAGAGTACTCTTCCTGCAACGAATGGTGGATTGATGATTCACATGCTTCGTATTCAAATGTATTGATTGTAAGTCGCTTTGGAATAAGGCGTCTGCTAAATGCCAAAAATGTAAATGTAAATGCTGCCCTTTGTTGCACTCTGCCCCCCATTCATTCAGGTGGACTGTGCGCTGCCTGGTCCCCCCCCGGTAACTCGTCACCATGCCATTCCCCTTTGGCAAGTCCCACAAGTCACCGGCGGACATCGTCAAGAACCTAAAGGACAACATGACAGTGCTGGAGAAACATGACATCTCCGACAAAAAGGCAGAGAAGGTATTAAGGAACCATTCTCTGTATAATCCAACCCCTCTCCCTGCATCTGGACTAGCCACCTCTAGAGATTTCTGTTGAAGTCAAGAGACGGGGTCTTCTCTGTCTTCTCTTCTCTTGAACTGAACACGGCATAGAGTGGGGCAACTGTGTGGAACCCTCTCCTGAAGTACTATTTCAAAAAATTAAGATATAACAGGATTCTGAGTCTTAGCTGTTGATGGTGAACTGACTAACTCTCTTCTTGTTTACAAACAAATCAGATAAGTGTATGTCATTGTAATTGTGTGTCCCCATAAACCAAGTGAGCATATAAACCCATATACAAACAAAATACGAAGGACAGCAATTTAGAAGGAATAGCAAAAATATGTTTCTTTTATTTGAGGTATATGCTGTGAGCTACACTATGTGCTAGGGTTTGTATGGCTGTGTGCTATACTAGATGTAGTAGGCCTGTGTGTTGGTGTGTGTGTGTTGGTGTGTTGGTGTGTTGGTGTGTGTGTGTGTTGGTGTGTTGGTGTGTGGGTGTGTGGGTGTGTGGGTGTGTGGGTGTGTTGGTGTGTTGGTGTGTGTGTGTGTGTGTGTGTGTGTGTGTGTATGCAAAACAAAAACAACAATCAAGTTGAAACAAACACAAACCTTACTACAATCAATGAAAAATAATAAAGAAAGTCCAGAGTTCTAGATTCAGAGTTTGAGGTCTACCAAGCGCTTGGGTTTTGTTGGGGCACATATGAAAGAAAATTAAGTCCGTGGTATCACTGATACGGTAACTCCCAATTACTCACGGTACCATGTGGAGCTAAAGCAGATGCGGTAGCAACGAAGTAAGATGGTACTGTTGTTGGGTTGACTCGTTGCACACACGGACTCAGTCCTGATGGCGGCAATGTAGATAACAATCCTCTGGTTCAGTCTAGGGTACAAGTCGCTGCTCCGGTAGCAGGCAGAACGTCCACGGTTTGTTCGTTGTACACGTTTATCATAAATGAAAAATAACGAACCGGCTAACCCTTTAAACTGAAACAAAAACCCGGAATTTCTTAAACGTCAACAATAATCCCAACCTAAATAGCAATATAGTAATACGTTGTCGGCGCACGCTCTCCAAACACAGGTGTCTGTGTTTTCCTCTCACTCATTCATTCATTTGTCCCGCCCCCGTGCACTTCCTCAAACTCTCAACATAATGACTTCTCAAGTGATTTGATTGGCTTAGGAGCACATCACTCAAACACTCTGACCTTTTTAAAAATAGATATATATATGCTATGTGAATCACAGCACATGCAAATAACTGCTTAAGCAATTTTACATTACTAAATATAATTCAACAATAAAACTCAATAAATAATTAAAACAACTTAAATAGGCCTAACAGAAATAAAGTTCCCCTTAAACCCGGTTCAGACTCGATGCCTGTGTATGCGTGGCGGAACTGCTGCGACTCTCACGCTTGCGGCTTCAATACTGGCAGCGCGTCTTCTGAGGCTCTAACTGCGGAGCTGCTACTGCCAGCCCTATCTTTGTACATTGAGTTTTGCCTTTGCGTGCGTGACACCCAGAAAAAATAGGCGAGAGTCCTAATCTCTAGATGGCGTGCCGCGGCAGCCAGCGTGAGACACGCTTGAGACGTGCGTCTCACGTGCGCTGTATGGCTGCTCTAACCTGTTAACATGGGCTGTATGGCTGCTCTAACCTGTTAACATGGGCTGTATGGCTGCTCTAACCTGTTAACATGGGCTGTATGGCTGCTCTAACCTGTTAACATGGGCTGTGTGTCTGCTCTAACCTGTTAACATGGGCTGTATGGCTGTTCTAACCTGTTAACATTTGTTATAATTAACAAAAAGGAAATAGACAAGGAGCTATCGAATGAACTCCAAATTAAAAAAGCAGCATCTTTTCCTTCCCCTTCCTAACTTCTTACAGGCCTACAAGTCTATCCAAGAGAAGCAGAGTGTGAAACAGGTTCCTCTTAGGTGTATGGCTGCTCTAACCTGTTAACATGGGGTAGTGGTGGTCTAGTGGATAGTGAGTTGGACTTGTGATCGGAAGGTTGTGAGTTCAAATCCCGCCTGAAGCCACACCACTACTAGTGTGCCCTTGAGTAAGGCACTTAGCCCTCAGTTACTCCAGGGGGAATGTCCCTGTAATTCGTAATTGTAAGTAGGGATGCTCCGATCTGGATTTTTGGGGCCGATACCGATCACCGATATTTTTCCTCAAGATCAACCGATACCGATACCGATTTTTTTAAAAATACATAACTGTAGGCCTACTGACTGGATAGCCTACATATTTTTTGCTTTTTAGACAAAAGTTTTGATCCATTAGGCACCAAGCAAACGCAGACCCATTTTTATGGCATAGTAAAAGTCTGGCCTATCACCCAGTTAGGGCCTGAAGCCCAAGTCAGTGATATGGCTGTATAAAAGACATCATAAACGTGGCCTTCATGGTTTACATACTGTTACATCCTCCTATGTTTTCTGTTCAGTTATCTGTCTTCCCCAGGGAAAAAAAAAAAAAAAAAAAAAAACGGTTTTTGCGATCGGCCATTTTTGCCGATCACCGATCGAGTCATTTGGAGTGAAATCGGCCGATTTAAATCGGTGGCCGATAAATCGGAGCATCCCTAATTGTAAGTCGCTTTTGGATAAAAGCGTCTGCTAAATGGCAAAATTAATTAATTAATTAACATCAGTGTTTCCTCCAGGAATTTTTACAATGGTGGCGGGTGGCCGTGACCGCGCGCGTAGCGCGCGCGATTTTTTCGCGTGCACGCGCATGAAACGCGCACGCGCGCTCAAAACAGCGTTTTTTTTTTTTTTTTTTTTTTTTCTTCTAATCACAGCCAAAACTAGAGGATGGCCAAAAAAAATAAATAATGAATATACAGAATATAAACTTGTGACTGACAGTCACATACACACACAAAGATCATCAGCTATAATATAATACGAAGTAGGCCTACATGAGCACAAAAGCGGCTAACGTTACTGATTAACTGTTTACTGTAGTGCAGAGAGATGGTAGTCGTAGGCGGCGTATCAAATGACAAAGCTAAACGTTTAATGAAGGACATGAACGATTGTCAACAACACACTCAAGCATGCCTGGATATTTGTAAGAACTCTCGCGAGATTTATCAGACTAAACCTGGATTTTCCCTTTAGCGATGTTGATGGAATACCCCCCGGATGTCACTACGGTGGCCTGTACACAATAACAATAATACCACAGTTCACATTTAGACCAATCAGGAGCCCTTGTGTCACGTCGTCAACTGAATGTCATTAATCTGATTTTGGATCAGCGGTTAGAGAGAGATGGGCGTGGATTTAGGTGCACTTTTAGTCAACATCCATTATAGCGCTGATCTAGGATCAGATATATTTTAATCAGCTAAAATGTTTTTTTTTTTTTTGTTTTTTTTTGGAGAACTTTTTTTTTTGTTTTTTTTGAGAAATCTGGATGGTGGCGGAGGAAATTCCATCGTGGCGGCCCGCCACGATGAAATGCATGTAGAGGAAACACTGAACATGGGCTGTATGGCTGCTCTAACCTGTTAACATGGGTACTGTATGGCTGCTCTAACCTGTGAACATGGGTACTGTATGGCTGCTCTAACCTCTTAACATGGGCTGTATGGCTGCTCTAACCTGTTAACACGGGCTGTATGGCTGCTCTAACCTGTTAACATGTGCTGTATGACTGCTCTAACCTGTTAACATGGGCTGTATGGCTGCTCTAACCTGTTAACATGGGCTGTATGGCTGCTCTAACCTGTTAACATGGGTACTGTATGGCTGCTCTAAGCTCTTAACATGGGCTCTATGGCTGCTCTAACCTGTTAACATGGGCTGTATGGTTGCTCTAACCTGTTAACATGGGCTGTATGACTGCTCTAACCTGTTAACACGGGCTGTATGGCTGCTCTAACCTGTTAACATGGGCTGTATGGCTGCTCTAACCTGTTAACATGGGCTGTATGGCTGCTCTAACCTGTTAACATGGGCTGTATGGCTGCTCTAACCTGTTAACATGGGTACTGTATGACTGCTCTAACCTGTTAACATGGGCTGTATGGCTGCTCTAACCTGTTAACATGGGCTGTATGGCTGCTCTAACCTGTTAACATGGGTACTGTATGGCTGCTCTAAGCTCTTAACATGGGCTCTATGGCTGCTCTAACCTGTTAACATGGGCTGTATGGTTGCTCTAACCTGTTAACATGGGCTGTATGACTGCTCTAACCTGTTAACACGGGCTGTATGGCTGCTCTAACCTGTTAACATGGGCTGTATGGCTGCTCTAACCTGTTAACATGGGCTGTATGGCTGCTCTAACCTGTTAACATGGGCTGTATGGCTGCTCTAACCTGTTAGCACGCCGAAATGAAACGCATATGCGCTGCTGAGGTTGTCGCTTGCGGTGTCAACTGGGCCTTACAGGAAGCCCCCCTGAACTGGCCCCTCAAATGGCCAACACCTATAATGTGGCCCTTCTTGTCCTTGTGTCTATGGGTAAACTAGTCTGTTACACTTTCCCTTGCTCTCCAAGATAGGCCCCTCAATATTGATTTGAATTAGGTCTGACACCGCATGTGTGGAGAGATGCTCTGACATCTGACTTAATCCTCTTCTGTGAAGAGAACCGCCTTTCGCTGACACCAGGTGGCACTAGGAGGTCCAGCACGATGTGGACCAGATGCAGGATGTTCTAAAAGAAACGTACATGAACAGATTCAAAGTTGGTGCCGGCTTCATTAAGTAAATGTTGACAATATCATGTTGTAGAAATACCAGATATACCTTGTAATCGGAGTAGTATGGCTTTTTGGTCATCCTCCTACCTCCGAAAGGGACCGGTAGCTCTTGTTGTGTTCCAACATTCTGGAGCATTTTCATGGCCTTAAACTCCTCCTTTGCCAGATCAGTGTTGGCACCATTTCTTGCGTGTGATACGTGCATGAACAATCTTACTTTCTTTTGTTGATATGTCAGTGTCACCATCTATCATGAAAGACAGGTAAGGAGACGCAGCAATTTGCACACTGGTCTTCTTTTTCAGGGTCCCCCCCCCCCCCCCAATGAAGTGGGCATATGCGGTGTCATTGCTGTATTGTGTAGTCATCTCTGCCTCATAGATCTGTCAACCGTTTCTTGCCGTTGAAACGCTGCTGGGAGGGTGGCAGCTCTACTGTGCATAGTCATGTGCCTGCATTGTGTGTGCCTTTTTCTGTTATGAACTTTGAGAGTCATTCTTGAATGTAATGGCTGCAGTCGTAAATGGTACCGGATTGTTTGCAGTATACACAGTACGTGTGCTTCGTGTCTTTACCATACCGTAGCCAAGTGTATTCTTTAAGCCATTTGGGGCATAGGTATAGCACTTGGCCATTTTAGCTGTGGCCGCTATACCTCTGGCTCGGAATCGGTTGCTGGTGTTATTTTGGGGCTCGAGAGGCCTTAGTAGACTTTCAGAAAAATTACTTTATTGTGTGCTTCATTTTCCAACGCATGCTATGCTAGCTTCCTTTTCGCGCAGAACATGTGATAGTTACATGGGGAGGGGGGCGGACAGAGGACTCGCTTGCAGTCACACACACACACACACACACTCACAAACAGAGACAGATAAACAATTGCCACTGTTATAGTATATATATAACATGATAAAATAATGCATACAAAATTAGACTGCTGTTTGACCAAATCATGTTTTGGGGATTTATATACAGGGGTTTTTTCCGCACTGATGCGACCAAAGAAAATGTTTAGTCGCACTGGACAGATTATCGGTCACACTCTGGAGCCCTTCTACTACAATTGCAGTTTATTTCTATGAGAGGCTAGCCTACCTTGTTTTGAGTTTTGCCCTGACAACATAGATGGCTGAAGTAAGCATACTGAGTTATTTATTTTTTTCTATGAAAGTAAACACATTAAATGTATGTCAGTTATGCCTAGGTGTTTTATTACTAACAGAAATTAAACAAAATCGGGCTAGCAGACAATATGCAAAAGCAAATAACATGGATTCAAATTGTTTTTAACGCTTCGTAAAAGAATACTTGGCTAATTCTGCACGTGTGTGTATGTAGGCCACTGAGGAGGTGTCTAAGAGCCTGGTGGCCATGAAGGAGATTCTGTACGGCACGAATGAGAAGGAGCCTCAGACGGAGGCGGTGGCCCAGCTGGCCCAGGAGCTCTACAACAGCGGCCTCCTTAGCACCCTCATAGCAGACCTACAGCTCATCGATTTTGAGGTCTGTCTGTTTGTCTGTCTCTCTGTCTGTTTGTCTTTCTTGCCTAAGTAATGGGACAGTGAAGGAATTATTTGTGCTTCTATACTCCAAAAGTTTTTTTTTTTTTTTTTAAACAATTACTATGAGTTTAAAAGTGGAGATTATCAGCTTTTATTTTAGGGATATTTGTGTACATATTGGTTTCATCATTTAGAAATGACACAACACTTTTTATACAGTCCTCCAGGACTTTCAGGGCACCAAAAGTAATGGTGCGTAGGATCAGGAAGGCTAACTCCAGAGCCACACTGGCTACCTCTACCTCAGCAGCGCATGTGTGCTGCGGAACTGCTGCGGCTCTCAGGCGTGCGGCGTCCACACAAACAGTGTGTATGTTGCGGCGCTGCTACTGCCAGCCCTATCTTTCTACGTTGAGTTTGCCTTTGATAATGGCCATTAATAAAATATCATATACATCAATATTATTTAATTTCATTATACATTTAAAATAAATGTAATTTACATTTAATGTAGACGGGGAAGCGTGTGCTCAATTGTAAACTTACAAAAATATATATAATAAAACATCTAAAATACTGCTAATAAAAAAAAGAAAAAATGTGGGTTTTCTGCTAAGAAAACTACCGTTTCTATGACTACCGTATACGTAGTACCGGTATACATACTATAGTATAATAGTGTCTATACGGATTTGTAATTCGAAACGAATAGCAGAAGTGTTGAGTTAAAACATTTTTTAATAATAATTATGACATTACGAATTGACTCCAAAGCAGTTACATGAATGTATTTTCTATTGGAACATAAATTACCATGACCAGCATTGACTTTTGTGCAAAATCAGACACTACAAAAAGTGCTTTCTTTACTGCAGCCAGTGTAAATAAAGGCGCTACAAACAGAGCCTACCTGTAAACAAGACATCACTTGTCCCTCAGGAAAACATACAATTTGCTGTAGTGTGATTGTCTCAAATAGCACTATTTGCATTAGAAATTAAAATGTGCAAAACACTGAAAATAGTGCAATAGATGAGGGTATTTTGGGGAACCAAAAAAACTCTGGACATTGTAAACCGTAAAGGCCAGGTCAATTTTTTTAACCCAGCGAAAAGCAAGAGGTTCCGCGGTGCATTGTTGAGTGTGTTGCGTGTCTTGAGTATATGTTGAGATACATATATCTTTCCCGTACCTACTGTGGGGATGCTGCACTGAAATGTTATGGAGCTAATAGGCCAGTCTGTTTCAGACCATAACTTGTTGCAATTGCATTCAACCTTGAATAGTAACTTGTAGTAACCAAAACAGGATTCAGAAAACATTGCTTCAGCTTTGAATAATTAGCTTTTTGAAATCTAAAAATCTAAAATCATCCCTCTTCAATTGTGTCATTTTTGTCAACAGGGTAAAAAGGATGTGGCTCAGATCTTCAACAACATCCTGAGGCGTCAGATAGGGACACGGACACCCACGGTGGAGTACCTCTGCACCCAACAGAATATCCTCTTCATGCTGCTCAAGGGGTGAGGGGGGGTGCAAAAACTCAGGGTCCTATCATTATAAACCACTAGTGCTTGTTTCTGTGACTGGTAATAAATGCACAATAAATGATAATCCTATTCCAATGTCCTCACAGGTACGAGGCTCCAGAGGTTGCTCTAAATTGTGGGATCATGCTGAGAGAGTGCATTAGGCATGAGCCGCTGGCCAAAGTCACCCTGTGGTCGGAGCAGTTCTACGACTTCTTTAGATATGTGGAGATGTCCACGTTTGACATTGCCTCAGACGCATTTGCCACTTTTAAAGTAAGTTGTCAAAATGGGCCACCATATCTCAGAACTGAGGATCACAAGGATCTTCAGTGTATTAGATACCGGTACACATTTTTTTACAGGAGTTTTTTTCCAATTGGTTTTATGTGGTATTTACTAGGAAATAATTTGGTAACAAATTTGGTGCCTTTGCGTTGCGTTTTCTGTGCTGCATGTGTTTGTTTATTGCGTTCGAGTTTACCTTGCAGCACTCTGGCGGAAGCTGATTTAAAGTCTGCTTTGACAGTTTATCAATATCTGCCAACCTGAAAATAGTTAAATAGCGCATCAGTATCAGATTTATGTTAGCTCTCTAACATATGGCTCTTTCGTCATTCATCAGTTAACCTCATTGACGTTAGTTATTTGCGGAAAGTAGCTACAAAGGGATGGAAGACCCATTGAAATTAGTGACTCCTTGCTACAGGTCAAAGCAATAAAATACCTCTCAAAAAAACAGAATTCCGTTTTTCCTTCAGGTGTTAAAAAATAATAAAAAATGATGTTGCTAGCTAGCTTAGGCAACAACTCTGTCTCAAATAGTAGTACCTGGAAGTACTAGTAGTATCGGAAAAGTGCTACAGGAATGTGGGAGAGGGTCCTTTAAATTGTGAGCACATTCTTCTATCACTTTGTTTCAATACAAGCCAGACCGGCTAATTAAAAAATTCTCCAGATCTCTAAAGGAGCCGTGAGAACAACGTGATTTGGAGGTATGGCTATTCGTTTCTTTGAACAAGGGAGTGCCAAGCGCCTCCAAAATCATTCAGTTTGGACATCCAGCAGCGGGCTGACATAAACCTTGCATTTTCTATGCAAGGTTTTCAAATGGTGTGATCACAGCATAAGAGTGGAGATTCTAATCTCTACATACTGTATTGTAGAACCATTCCCTGTATTTCTACAACATTTAGGGGCGGAATCACAGGACAGAAGGTTGTGTGGTGAATGGAAATTGTGTGTGAAAAACTTTTTCTAAGAATTGTTGAACAGAAAGTAATGACATTAGGGATGTGCCAACCTCGCTAGACTTGTATCCGTACTTGTATCTGTTAATTAGGACTTGATATTTGTAATCGGATGATACCCATGATCGGACAACCAGGGGCCTGTTCCACTAAGCGAGATTATCTTCTAATCGGCGATAATATTCTAATCGGCGATAATTTAATCTTGCGTTCGGTTCCATCAATGTGGCTCAAATAATTCTCTGCTTGGTTGCTAACCAATCCTTCTGAGTAATTCTGGTCGCGAGCAGGTTTAGAGGTTGGTTTAGGTAATGCGTGCGTCAAAATTGTCTCACAGGTGGAAACTATATCCCGAACGACAGTTCCGTCAAGTGTCTTTTAGGAAATATTAGTTCCCACTTTTTACGAGATGGATAGATAGATAGTTTGACTGTGTGATAGATACATAGATCATTTGATATTTTGAAAGTGTGATCGATCGATCGATAGATAGATAGTTTGATTGTGTGTTAGATAACTTGATATTTTGAAAGTGTGATAGATCGATAGATAAATAAAAAAGTGTAAAAAAGAGGTACGTCTATGACCTTGCACTGCTGTTGTCACAGCAGTCTGGCTGGCGCAGGGGTTAAGGCAGCCAGCTAGAGTTCCAAAGGTTGCGAGTTCAAGACTTGATTTAAGTGATGTTTTTTTTTTTTTTTTTTTACATTTAACCGAAGCCTTCATGCAACTCGATTTACAATAGATATATCTGTCTAAGTGAATCATCTATCCATCAGTAATCATAAGAAAAAATAATCTATCAGTCATCACTCAACGCTTGTGTCAGTCACAGAACAGCATGGGTTGCTTGCACTGTTTTATTGCGTCATCAAAAAAAACGAACACCGAATGTCCTTTCGCTATTTTTGGCCGAATAATTTCGGTGGACGAACTTTCGGTGCATCCCTAATGAGATTTAAATACTTGAACTGAAGGCACAGGTGGTTTTTTGATGCGCAAGTCAATCAGGACGCATATTAGTGAGCTCCTGTCACTATTCCTCCTCACAAAATGCAGCAGGCACATTGCACATATCTCCCATTTGTTTACAGACAGCTCAACAATAAAGTAGTTATTTTGAGATGGAAAGGAGAGTACTTGGCACACCCCTAATTTATATAGTTTTTTTGTTATACCTTTTTGTAGAAAAACCTTTGTCAATTCATGTTCTCCTGATTTGACGTCTTATGAGTGAATGAATGAATCTATGGGATGATGAACATGCAAAATATACATTATTATAAAACATTTAGATTCGATAGCCATAAAACCAGCCCCACATTATTTACGGATAACGTCTGACGACTGACCATACATTTTGTGTAGCCACATCAGGATAGGTGAGCAAAAATAATGCATTGTGCCACATGTGGTTAATGTGAATGGCAGAACTGATTAGAATAAACCTTGATTATTTTTGCAACGTTCATGCATGCAATGTGGGGCTGGTGTAAGTGCCCTATTTAAGCACTTACAAAACACTTCTGAAAGAAGAACAAGTAATCCATAAGTTATTTCTTTGTAATTACCATTTGACCATGTTATTTCTATAACTGTGCTCATTGATTTAAATCACTTTTATGTTACTTTCCAGGATTTGCTCACGAGACACAAAATTCTGAGTGCAGAGTTTCTGGAGCAGCATTATGATAGGGTGAGTCCTCATTGTGCTGAACTAAATAACTGAACTGAACTAAACTGAACCTTTGCACTAACTAAATACAATGAGATGTACACTTTCAGTACTTTTCATTAGTATTCAATAGGGATGTAACAATGCACTCAACTTCACGATACTGGGTTCACGACACGATTTTCACAAAAAAAAATGTTTTATGAAAATGAAATTGCAGACAAATTAGGACTGACAAATATTATTTTATTTATTTCTCAGACAAAAAAATTCTCAGACAAAATACGGTATTTTCTTAAAGAATCGCCTATTTGTACCTCTTCATAACTGACAAAATAAGGAGTTATTATACTGTATTGTTTGTTTTTGTTGACATAATGGGATGTGTTCAGCTTGGCTCAAATCATATTTTCAAAAAGTATTGCTGCTGATATGTAGTTCCACAACTGAAGACAGGTCATAGAAATGATCTATTTGCATGTTATAACGCATTTTTCCCTTAGTTGACATTTTGATGATGACCCTGCATTCAGAATCACTTCTTTAACTGCATTCCCAATGTCAGTGTAGCTAGTTTAGCTGGGGGTACTCCATCAACGTTGCTAAAGGAAAATCCAGGCTTATTCATATTTACCTCCAGGAAAGCCGATGAAGGTTTTGGAATGGCCATCACAGTCCCCAGACTTGAATAGTATTGAAAATATGTGGAGAGATCTCAAACATGCTGTGCATGCAAGAAGGCTGAAGAATATTTCTGAGCTAGAGGTGTTCTGCCAGGAAGAATGGGGAAAATTCCCAAAACAAGAATTGAAAGACTCTTAGCTGGCTACAGGAAGCGTTTGCAAGCTGTTATAGTTGCCTGAGGAGTTACAATACAAAGTACTAGCTGACAGGGTTCCCAAACTTTTGCACAAGGCCTTTTTCCTTGTTTTATTAAGCAGTGAAGCTCTTCCTATTGTCAATAGTATTGAACTCATCATTTAACAATGCTCCATTCTGAATGCAAAGCCTGTGTCCATCACTGTGGGAAGATCACACAAACTTGAGTGAGTTTGCAAACAAGATGCATACTTTTCTGAAACACAATGACATGTTTACTATCCCATGTTCTTTCTTCTTCCTCTCCAGTTCTTCAGCGAATATGAGAAGTTACTCCACTCTGAGAACTACGTGACTAAAAGGCAATCCCTCAAGGTAAGGCTTTGGGTCTCGATCTGGTCATAGTAAACAGGTTTTATGTAGTACAGTAGTTTTATGCTACTTTTAGAGGGCTATAAATAGCTGTGGTCTCTGCTGTTGAGTTCCTGGAAATATCACCCACAAGTTGACCAGTATAGCACCACCTTGTGGATGGAGTGGGTTTTGAATATGCTTTGTATGTCTTGGGTAAACCCTAACAAGCTATTTCAATTGTTGCAAATGTCTGTTTCTTAAAGGGGCGTTGTAGTCGTTATAATTTGAATTTCCAAACATCCCTGCGTATCTAAAAAGTCACTACATTTTGGCTAGTTACTTTGCAAAATGAAACACTGCTAGATAAGATAGATGAGAACTTCATCTCCATAACCTTCTTACATTTTAAATGGACGGTTTCATTTAGTATTGGCTGTCATCTGTACCTACCTGAAGCTGTCACTGTGTGCACTGCTAGTGCTGGCTAAAACAAGAGGGATGTCAAATGTAAACAAATGATACTATTGGTTAAAACAAAAAAGGCTAGAATGCGAGGGACACTTTTTAAACTGCATGTTTAGGGACAGTCAGCATACTTTTCACAATTTCACAGTGTTACTTCAACCTGTGGAAATACTTAAAACTGGAACTTTTGTTTTTACAACATGGCCCCTTTAACTTGCAATCTCTTGTGTTCCAGTTCTGTTATCAAATGTAGCACCCAAACTATGTAATGGCAATTAATGCGTAATGTTGTTTCTCTGAAACCATTTAGTTGCTTGGAGAGCTGCTTCTAGACCGTCACAACTTCATCATCATGACCAAATACATTAGCAAACCAGAGAACCTCAAGCTGATGATGAACCTTCTTCGAGACAAAAGCCGTAACATCCAATTTGAGGCCTTCCACGTCTTCAAGGTAAGCAATTGTGAAAAAGAGTAGATGATGTATTAGTGAATGCGTGTAGTTATATTGTAAGATAAAGTATTACAAAACTTAACTTAAGTGTTATACATTGTACTATATGTGAAGTATTTGATGAATTGCATATGCATTCATTTTAAACATTTAGCAGAGTAACTGACAGCAAGTGCTTTCAACTTTACATTTACATTTGTAAATGTAAGCTGAACCTCTTTCAACTGAAGAGGTTGAAACAACCCCACTTGCAGCATTTCAACTGACCATCCATTTTCCTCTTCCACCAATTAGGTGTTTGTGGCCAATCCAAACAAGACTCAGCCCATCTTGGACATTCTCCTGAAAAACCAGACCAAACTCATCGAGTTCCTCAGCAAGTTCCAGAACGACAGGACGGAGGACGAACAGTTCAACGACGAAAAGACGTATCTGGTCAAACAGATTAGGGATCTCAAGAGGCCGGCCCCACTGGAGGCCTGAGGGGGAGGAGCCTGGAGGCCTGAGGGGGAGGAGCCTGAGGGGGAGGAGCCTGAGGGGGAGGAGCTCCCGGAAAACATTTGGATAATGGACCAATCAGCAGCTGCTGTTCTGGTTTTTGAGCATTTGAGGAAACAAAAAAATAATCATCTCCATATCAACCCATCTCGAAGTCTCCAGCTCCTCTGCTGTTCAACAGACATTTTTTTTTCCTCCAGATTTAAATTTCCTTGAAAAGAAGAAGATAATAGATGCTGTTGTTTTTTCTTGCACATTAAGAAGACATGTGGAACATATTCCTTAACAGCGAAACAAGAGAAGTAATTAAAAACAAATAGTTACAAAGAAATCCATTACATTTGAGTGCTATGCAGACTTCCTTAAACATGCACACCCACACACATTGCTAGAATCAGCATATTACCTTGTGATGGAAAGGTACTGGCAAGTAAACATTGGGGTGGTGGTTGCATGCCTTGTGAAATCTGACAGATCCATCAGAGTACTCTGCGCTGGCTCAGATGACCTGCCCAGTCTGGCCCTATGTTACAGTGCCACAGACATTGAAATGCACATGCCCATGTTCCAGCGACAGCTCTTACCTATGCCTTCATCTAATAAAGCAACAATAATGCATTTTAAAAGGGGATAGGCCCTTAAATGGTATCACATGGAACCATATAGCTACAGCATGTTTTGACACAGCGTTGAGCGTACGTGTATGGGGAAATGCTGAATAGTAATTTGGTACAGCTTGAGTTGGGGTTTCTTTTGTTTCCTGGCACAGGGTGAACATGTACATATGCCTTTTTTTTGCATTGTAGATTTTGTTGAACATTGACATGAATTTATATATATATATATAAACCTTAAACATAGATTCTTGGGTTAATTGCGATCAAATTCATTTTAAAACTGAAAAAATAGAACATTTGCATTTCATTTTACTGCTGTTTTTTTTTTTTTTTGTGTACAGAACTTTCCATCCAGCTCATGTTTAACATACTGTATTAATAATTTGTACAGAGGAGGAATGTCCCGGTATAAGCCTGCGTCTCTTAATCCTCTTTTTTAATTTACATTTGAGTATCTCTTACAGACTGCATAAACATGCTGGGAAGCCAGGACAGTGTGGGCAGAGTGGGAGGGGGAACGAGTGCTAACAGAAACATGAAGACTGTGTTTGTGAACTTTGTGGGGAGCCTAGCAGCGCACATCTCCCAACTGGAATACAGGAGATTGGTGGGCATTTCAGGGAATAAGCATTTTCCCCCACACATTCACTCTGTTATATTCTCATTTCACAGCTTTTCTGGTGAGGTGTGTTGTGTTGCACCATATGTTTCAGGGGTGAATGTCACAATGTTGGCAACTTGGCACGTTCTTCACTTTTTTCTCTTACCGGTTGGTCAGTGAATACATTGGGGGGTTTTGGATTGTTTACACAGTGAAATCTTACATACTGCTTAACTGATATGTTTACTTGCAGTGAAGGGCATGGTCAGAGTTGATCTAAGTGCTTTTACCCAACAGATCCATATCCCAACAGGCGACTTAACAGCCAGTCTCATAGTGCAAACAATGAACAGTACTAAGCAAAATGCCCAGTATTCCTCAATGCACATTTAAATTGCATGTTGTTCTACTGGCTGCATGATACTCTACAAAATATCTTGTACTGGATTTTTTTTCAAATATAAAACAGACATTTTAAGATGAACTAATGTAATGATATGTCTGACATTGACTCCAGTTCCAGCACACATGAGTCTGTGGGCTTTTAGAAGTGTCAAAAGGCATGGGCCCTACAATCAAAACAATTGAAATAAAGGAATAAAACATTTGGAATAAATGAACATATGGTCAATGTTTGTTTTTCCCTCTCTATAGCAGGGGTGGGCAATTCATTTTCACAATGGGCCACATGAGAAACCGGGACTATTGTGGAGGGCCGGACCAGTAGGCTGAACTTAATTCTGCTCAATATTACTTTTATGTCTTTATAAAAATCAGTAAATTATATGATTTTGACTAGCTGCTACTGGTAAGAATACATGTTACGATAAGGCTATAAAAATGGGATGCAAAGAAAATCAAATATTTAGGAATCTACCTCACCGGAGATATAACAACATTATACACCGACAACTATCAAGCCCTTGAAAATAAAATACGAGAAGATCTTAATAGATGGAAGATAACACCTGAATCCTTAATGAGTAGAGTAGAAAGCGTCAAAATTATGATCCTTCCACAGTTTCTGTTTTTATTTCAAACATTACCAGTTCCCATTCCACATGGTAGCTTCAAAAAATGGAATACAATGCTCTCAAATTTCATTTGGAACTACAAAAGTAAACGGAAAAAACGTAGTATACTAACTCAAACCAGAGAAAAAGGAGGGTTTAATTTCCCTGATCTAATGTCCTATTTCCATGCAACTCAAATAGATACAATAATGAAATGGATGAATAACTCGGTTCGAACCAAATGGAAAGACATAGAAAAACAAGTAATATCAATATCAATAGGAACACTACCTTTTCTGAGTCTAAAGGATATTCAAAAATATAGTGGGAATAACAGATGCATAGAAAATACCCTCATAAATTGGAAAACTATTCATAAAATGTATAAATGTGATGACAAATGTATTTATTTGAGAGAGATAGCCAGTGATCCAGACTTTTTACCTAATAAAACAGACAAAATATTAGAAGAATGGGCTAGGAAGGGACTACAGGTGTACTCACAGATGGTTACAAATGACATGATAGACTCATTTGAAACCTTAGTTAATAAATTTAATATAAGTAATAGCCATTTCTTTAAGTACTTACAAATTAGAAGCTACCTTATAACACAGCAGAGGAGACAGGAACAAAGATCACATACTAATGGAATATCTGAGCAAAAATAGAAACAGTGAAAAGACAAAAATCTAAAAACTTTACAATCATGCAAGAAATCAAGACACAAGAAGATAACACTAAAGAAAAATGGGAAAACGAATTAGCAATAACAATTGCGGATGACGATTGGAAAGAAGCATGCAAAAGAATATTTAAGACAACACAATCAAAATTCTGGAAAGAATTTGCTTGGAAAATAAATATGAAGATCTTCCTAACACCGAAAATGTTGTCAAAATATAGGCCAACAGGCAATGCAGAATGCTGGAGGAAATATACGGAACGAGAAGCCAATCACACACACATTTTCTATACATGCCCTAAACTGAAAAGGTTTTGGGAGGCAGTTCAAGTAAAAATAAAAAATACATTTACCTTACAAAATCCTATACATCCAGTCAATATTATACTCGGTCTTATTCCATTAGATATACACAGGGAGGGAGAGAAATACACAATAGGGCAACAGGAGGCAGAGGGTCTTCTCAGCCCCGTTGAGGTTGCATAACAGCCTCCATACTAAAATGGCACAATTGTTCAAAACGGGCTCTGCCACCACCGGTAGAGCAGATTTGGTGACATCATCACCCCTGGAGGAACCCCGACAGGAAGTCAGCTCTGGGGAATGTTCAAAAGTGGAGTCTGAGACCAAGTCTGAGACCTCTATCGGGAGGAGCTCGTCCGGAGAGTCTCTGGTGGCGGGTGTTTTTTGTGGAGGACGCGCTCGCCCAGTTAAGCGTGACCTCTAACAGAAATAAATCATAATCAATTTTAAGTTCAAATTCAAACAAAAAAATGTCCAGCAATTCTTGACGTTCTTCTCCCCGGGGCCGAGGGGGGGGTCCCCGTCTTGCTGCCCTCCGGGAAGAGGTGGTTGCCGCTGCTCTCCACGGCGTTATTGTTCTGGTTGGGCGAGGGGGTGGGCGAGGGCGGGGGAAGCGTGGCGTTGCGGGGGGAGGCGGAGTTGCGCTTGGTAGGGGCGTCTGGTACTGGTGACGGACTCAGAGGACTTAATGAGGACGTCCCTCACAGCATGAGTTCCCCTCCTCTTAAACTCTGTGGTGGACAGATCTCTAATGACCTCATTGGGAGCAAGATTCAAACGCTCCGGTGACGTCGACCGGGTGGAGGAGGTGTCCACTACCTTGCCCAAAATACCCTTGACAAACAGTTCAGCACTGAGTCCAGACGATCTAGAAGAGGATCTAGAAGAGGATCTAGAAGAGGATTCAGAGGGCTGTCCGAGGTTGTCCAGCCCGTTGGACATCCCAGCAGGAGGCAGAGGGTCTTCTCAGCCCCGTTGAGGTTGCATAACAGCCTCCATACTAAAATGGCACAATTGTTCAAAACGGGCTCTGCCACCACCGGTAGAGCAGATTTGGTGACATCATCACCCCTGGAGGAACCCCGACAGGAAGTCAGCTCTGGGGAATGTTCAAAAGTGGAGTCTGAGACCAAGTCTGAGACCTCTATCGGGAGGAGCTCGTCCGGAGAGTCTCTGGCGGCGGGTGTTTTTTGTGGAGGACGCGCTCGCCCAGTTAAGCGTGACCTCTAACAGAAATAAATCATAATCAATTTTAAGTTCAAATTCAAACAAAAAAATGTCCAGCAATTCTTGACGTTCTTCTTCGTCTTCAGTCAGTTTCAATTTAGCCTCTATTTCCTCTCTCTGTATTTTGTCCAATTGAAGAAAAGCAGGCTCCTGGACCTTCCCTTCCAGCCGGTGGGCGTTCTTCTTCATCCACTCCGCTCCCAGGAGGGTGGACTTGCCACGGTCTACAAGACAAAAACATTTTAAAGTCCTCTTACAGTGGTCCATAGAAACAGTTCTACAGCCAGTGGTGTAGTGGCACCGTTTTCATATAAGGTTATAGTAATATACAGTACTGGCAGGGCTCGACAGTGCGACTGTTTTGGTCGCATTTGCGAGTGAATATATTTCTGTGCGACTTGGAAATACATTCAATAGCACCAGTGCGACTAAAAGACTGCTGAACTACTGTCATGCGCAGTCAAACGTATGTGTATAAGCGATGAGGGAATGAAAACAGTGAGCAGAAACGCGTGTCGCAGAAATGCTTCACGCGAGTCCTATATGCGCTTAAAATGCGCATTATGGGTATATGGGATACAGCTCTCATAGTTCGTAGCGCTGTGTTTTGTTAGCCGCTAGCTGCTAGCTGCTAGCAGCGTTTGCTTCCGGTTTCATTACAAAGAGGTTAACCCTATATGTGCCTGACGTCTAACAACATTCAAATGACTCTAACTTCATATTTTTTCGGATTTCAATGTATGACACATCATTTGAAAGCTTATGATCCGTAGTGCCAATCCACAACACGTCACATTTGAAAGTGTTTATGTAATTTTTTTACATTTGAAAGTGTTTTTTGTTTATATATATTTATATTATACAATATACCAGTCATATTCTGGAATGTGTCTAAATGTTAAAGTTCCATAAGTATAAGCAAAATAAAGTAACAGTTAGTACTTTATAGTAGTAGCATAAAAAAAAAAAAAAACACGAACCGTAAACCGTGACCTAAAAACCGAGGTTCATACCGAACCGTGGGCCAACTGAAATTAATATTCTTACTTCCCCTTTACATTGTGTGAGTCTCCATTTTTATTACGGCCAAGAGCCGGTTATGGTAATTTTGATATGTTATGATTATGATAATTTGTTGTCGTTGACGAAAATTGCGCAATTTTCATTGTGCTACTGAAATTCTTGGTGTGCTACTAAATGTTTCAACATGGTAGCACAGTGCTACCTGGGGAAAAGGTAAGCGTCAAGCCCTGGTACTGGTGAAGAGAAACATACCCAAGTTGTCGTCTTCTGTCCTCTTTTTCTTGGCGTCTTCCTCTCGCATTGTTGCGGCATAGCTGTGGTCATTTCTTATGGCATTGCTGCCCACCACACTGTCAGACCGCTCACACTGAAGGAATAAAATGCATGGTGCAATCACAACTATTGAACTAACAAAAAACACTATTATTTACCATTCAGCATCATGCTCACCTCCTGTTCCCTCTTCCGATTCTTGGGGACCCGGCTGCAGTGACCCGTGGAGCAACACTCTGGCCTCATCGGTCCAGTGGGCAAACCTCTGCCCGTGGCTTTGAGTGAGATAGTGACAGAATAAAAAAGTAAGCCAATGTATAACAAATGCGGTTTCGGAAGTTACATTTAAAGTGAAGTCTTACCCCTCAATCTGGAACCGTTCCATTAGAGCGATGCACCACCATCTCCTCAGGTGTCCCATATCCCTCTAAAAAAATTGAGAAAAGAAATGTTAAGTCAAAATGGTTCTGTGCGCTTGGGCAATGGGTGTTTTCAGAGATATATATATATATGCTACAACAGCCAAACCGTTATGGTTTAGAATGTTAATGGTAACAGATTTAGTTTCCTCCTTGACGCTCCTCACCGTCGGAGAAGAGAAACACTGACCTCTGTGAACTGAAGTGGAGCGTCAGTGGTGAGACAGAGTGCATACTGTGAAAGGCAAAGATCTGCTTATTAGGTTATGACCATTTCAAATGAACAACATTTTCAATAGAATAGAAAGGAATTTACCATCAATATGAAGACGCCACAATCAATCCCTGCGTTTTGGCGAGGGAAACCCTGAAAGAATTGGACAAGGTGTTAATAGCAATATAACAGTTATGTGGTCAAAAGGATAATAAAGACATGTGCAAGTGCATGAGATGCAGGACAAAAGTACCTTGATGTCTCTGCCGTACATGGTTGCCCACTGGCCTGGGCCGATGCGATGAGCTAGATCACTGTCAAAATCCAGCATAAGAGTATTTGTGTCAGACAAATTGACTCTTAACTATATGAAAAATGCTACAATACAAGAACACCTAACAATGTCAACTATGACACATAATAAATGTCTCTTTTCCCCCAAATATAGCACCAGAACATGGTATATATCAGCAATTACTCTTGCAATATGACTTAGTGAAAGAATGACAAGAGAATTCATATTACTGGGTTTCCTTACATTCAACATACTATTGCATGCTTTAAGAAAGATGAATGTTACGATAGCCACTGAACATGGTGTAAACAAAATAACTTGAAAACAGCCTTTGAACGAGGCTTTGAACAAGGCTTCTTGGAACAAGCCGAACATTATAATTCATAGTATCCTGTTGCAGACATGTTGTTTGCTAAGAAAATGAGTTATAAATTAAATTGTATTAGTTGACAACCCTGGTCAATAAGCTGTCTTACTGTATTATTAGAATACTATGAATTATGTAGATTTCCCTTATATTATAATAAGCCACAGAACAGGGCTGACTATTGTCGTTATGTTACAAAACCTAAAGATGCCATGGTAACAGCTGTCGCCAAAACCATCGGGGTTTAGCGAGTCCACCAAAAGCAGCTCCTTTGCTTTAGGTTTGATGATCTGTCAACCATTTACAAAGCAGATAACATTACATGCTCTCCTAAAACAGAAGAGAAATGTACAGCACAAGTTGAGTACATTTTTACTTTGACTGTTGAGAGGATTTGGATTACACTCACACAAAGCAAATAGTGATCCGCTTTTCCTGGCTGTCAACTCCAGGCAGGGATGACGATGGCATCCTTGTGCAGGAGGTCCTTCTAGCATTTCAGAAGTTATTTTGCATTTTTTTTTGGCTTGGGTGGTATCTATTTTTTAATTCCTTTTTATCGATTTCCAAATACCATGCTATACATCAATATGTCAATGTCAAGCAACACAGGTCACAAGTAAAAGGAACTTACAGGAAGTCCAGCCATTGGGTCCACAGTCTTGGACTTCCACGTTGGGACTACGTGGAAGTCCACAACGTGGATGTCTTTTCCCTATATTGACAGTTTTTTCCCAAAAAAGAAATGTTGTAATTAATTAGTGCAATATCAAGGGAAAACTGCACTACTTTTTGAAAAAGACGTTACAGGTGTTAATGAATGACGGCATACATCTGCATAATTTATGTTTTAACAAATAACAAAACCTTACATGTTTTTGTGTGGCCTCTTTGATGACTCTAAAACATGCGTTTCCAATCTGCAACAGAGTAATATAAGTAAGTAACTTGTGCCGATAAGTTACTGTGAGGACAAGCAATGACAAGAATTCCAATGTACCTGTTCTGGTTATATATGGCAATTCAACTTTCTATTCTATTCTATACGTACATTGGACTCCATGAGCTGAGGAAGGCCCAAGCTCCAAAAGTCCTCCCGCACCAGGCAGACATTCCCCTCCTTCACAATGATCTCCATTGGAGATCTTTGTGGGTCCAGTACATAATGTAGCTTCAAGTAATAGATATAAAACATACTTTAAATCAATAGCAAACATACAAAAGATGATTGCGTATCAAGTAGACATTTATATCTACCAGCATGTCCTGGCTTGGGGTCCTAGCGCACAGATACGGAGGGACGACTGGTGGCTCAGGCTCTCTGGACTCTGATGGAGAGGATACAGTATTATGCAAGTATCACATACATACAGTTACTGCACATACACACTTAGTGTGTGTCCTTGTATTAACAATAATAATACCTCTCAAATTAGGCCTGATGAACGGCTTCAGCTGGGCAACGTTCACACCCTGCTTTAGCTGAGGCCCTTTGGTGCTGGACAGCATCACCACACCCTTGGGTGAGATGGTGGATATGATGTGCGGCCCAAACCAATTGGCCTCCAGTCGCCCTCCTTTCCGTCCCTCCTTCCGCTTGTTTGCCCGTAGGACCTCATCCCCAACTTTGAAGTCAAAGGATTTGACCCCCTTTTTGTTCCGGGCCTCGTAGGCCTTTTTCTGCCTTGCCTGGGCAATTTGGATGTTCTGGTAAATCTGATTTTTTTTTTATCATTTAATTAATTGTCCCTTAAAACATATTAATATTTTATAGCATATATTGCCATTGTATGCATATTTGTTATTATTAGATATTATTATGCATAAATTGCCATTTTTACATCACCTTTGCATGTAGATCTGTAACTTCGACAGTCTTCGCCTGTACATCCTCCTCTGGCAAATCAACCACAACCACAGCTGAGTCGTCACCCTCCTCAGTCTGTGTTGTGTTGATGACACCTGGGCTGCGAGGGTGCCGTCCGAACAGTGCCAAGTACGGGGTGTACTTGGTTGATCGCTGTAAAACAAAACAAAAGTACAATCAATAGCATTTCACCATCTTTCTATATTGTTTGAATTGTTTTTTGTTTCTTTCTATGTTTGTTTGAATTGTTTACATATGCAGTTGTTACACAATAGTAGGCTACCTGCTTAGAGGTGTTGATGCTCATTACGACGCCCCTCAAATGGGCATCCCAGTCGTTCTGTCCCTCCCCACAGTACTTGGCAAGCGCAGTCTTCACGTTGCGGTTTGTCCGCTCGTCCTGTCCATTGGCCTGGGGGTGGTAGGCTGACGTGATGCAGTGTTTGACACCCAGAGCCTCAAAAACACCACGGTTGACCTGCAGATGCATTAGTGTATGCAATTAAATTAGATTAAATTACAATTATCAAATGTCACACATCACATACACTGTGTCTTATATACATAACTGTACCTCATTCACAAATTCCCGTCCTTGGTCGGTAATGATCCTCTCTACCAGTCCAAAGTCAAGAAGAATGAAGATGTTATCTTCCTGGACACCTCATTGGCTGTTTTGGTGTAGAGGGTTTTTGCCACAACCCACTTGGTGAAGAGGTCGGTTGCAGTCAGAATGTATCTGCAATGAAAAATGATTGTTCTCCATTAGCTACAGCATTGCAGCAGCTATTCCTCATGGGGTCCACCAAAAACTTGCTTCATAACTTTTATTGAGTTATCCAATACATGATGTCAGCTTATCTCACTAGCTTTAACCAAAAGGGGTTACACATACTTCTGCCCAACATTCAAATCAAAATCAAATCAAATGTTATTTGTATAGCGCATTTCTTACAAGATGCAACTCAATGCGCTTCACATAATGAACATTCTCAGTCAATCAATCAATCAATCAATCAATCAATGCTGACAGAGCCGCAAGCAGGCAAAAGTAAAAACCTGTACACTATGTAGCCAGGAAAATTCCCTTGCAGCCCTCTACACATAGAGCGACTACTAGCCAGTTTGCCTACCAGCACCCAGCGGTGGGCCCCCCCCCCCCACGGGGAGCCCCCGCCGCCCCACACACCCAGCCCGCCCCACCACCAGCACACCCAGCCCAGCCAAGCAAGCACAGACCATAAAAGGCCCCGCACAAGGACGGCCAAGCAGGTGCCCCGGCTGCGGAACAGACCAGGCACACGGGGCAGCCGGGGGGCCCCAAGGGGAAGCCAAGGACCACCGCCACAAAGCAAGCAAGCAAGGGCAAAAAACCTGTACACCATGTATCCAGGAAAAGTTCCTTGCATATTATCGGCGTACACACTGTCCATAAATTTAGTGTTATATCTGCATCGTTCTGCATCCAGCATGGGCACAGGTCCTGCCAAAAGAGAATCTTAAGCGCAGTTATGATGCAACAACACAATAAAGATGACAGCAATACAACCTGATGGTGGTCCAGGTACATCCTGGTACCGGTTCCAGTACTGCTCTAGGTGCTACTGGGAGCTGACAGTGCCTCATCAGCACCCAGGTCCTTTTTCCTGTCAACACAAATCTCAAAACACGAGTATGGTGTAATGGCCTAGTGATCCTAGTTCTATAATGTCCAATGTCTCCCTTAGTAGCAAAAGGCGACATTTAATAAGTAGGTTTTGAGGTCTCGCTTAAAAATGTCCTGAGTTTTAGACAACCTCAGGCCCTCAGGTAGGGTGTTCCACAATCTAGGAGCATATATGCTAAAAGCTGATCCTCCAAATCTCTTTGTCCTAGCCTCTGGCACTATTAAAAGTTCCGTGCCACTAGACCTTAGGGGTCTAGCTGGTGTGTATCTTATGAGCATGTCCACCATGTAATTGGGCGCATCGCAGTGGAGTGATTTATAGACTAGTAAAAGGATCTTAAAGTCTATTCTATAACTGACAGGGAGCCAGTGTAGTGATTTTGGATATAGGTCTACAGTTTTTTGGATCAAAGGGATCTAGGTTACTTTTCTTCAGGGTGGGTCTAACCAGGGCAGTTTTAAGAGCCGCTGGAAATATCCCTTTAAGTAGGGAGTGATTTACAATGCCTAGTATGTCATCAGACACAGATTCAAAAATGTCCTTAAAAAAGGTGGTAGGAATTAGGGCTGCACGATATGGACGAAAATGCATATCACGATATTTATGCCAGATATCTCGATATCGATATTAGTACGATATTACTAGTTTTAAATGTAGAAACAATGAAAAATAAGCAATCTTCAAAAAAACTAACAGCATAATACCAAATGGACGTGGAAAAGTGCAATTTTATTGCTCAGAACAGACCACTGTCAAATGCGTCAACATGAACACCATGTTAAACATGCTCCAGTCTGAGTGCAAGTGCTTGGACAACAGTGCAAGGCAGCATCTCTAAAACAGTATAAATATGTACAGTTACACAACATTAGTGCAAAAAAAACTGGGTTCGACAGTAACGACAGTAATTTTACTTGCCCGGACCTAGTAAAACATTCACCGGGTTTGTTTGCGCGAGCCCGAACCCCGAAGACGCTGCTTCAGGTTGGCTGTACGTTTAGGCAAAGCGTAAAAACGTATGTTTTGATTGACTGAGCTGTACATGCTGGGGGAGTTTTATATCGTCAATATTGTTGCCTTTCACAATATTCATATTGCGCATGCGAACATCGCGATGACGATAACGATATATCGTGCAGCCCTAGTAGGAATAGGGTCAAGAGGACACGTAGACGGTTTAAGCTGTGACACAATTTTACCTAATGTTTCAGTACTAATCATGGTGAACATGCTCATAGTCATGTTCTGTGGTGGCGGATCTACAGTGTTACACAAACCTAGTCTTTCCTGAGTAATACACATTCTAATATTTGTTATCTTATCCCTGAAGTGGGCTGCAAATTCCTTTCATTTGGTGACAAAGGCTGCGCCGTCTAGTGTTCTAGGAGCAGGGTTTACAAGGCAATCAATTGTCGAGAACAAGACCCTGGGGTTATTCTTGTTTGTAGATATTATATTTGAGAAGTGATTTTTCCTAGCATTTCGCATTGCCAAGTTAAAGGCAGATAGATGTTCTTTAAAAATATTCTGATCAACCTGTAATTTGCTCTTTCTCCATCTGCGCTCAGCTTTCCTACATGTTCTCTTTAGGAGATTTATTTCACTGTTACGCCATGGTGCTCTCCTCTTGGCTCCAACCTTTTTTAGTTTGGTAGGTGCCAGGGAGTCTAGGGCCATTTTTACTTTATTGTTAAAGGTAATTACTAAGTCGTTTTCATATAACGTGGGAGTTGTGTGATTACTGTTCAATAAAGCTTTGAAATTCTCAGCCACTGCAGGGGTAAGATAACGTTTTTTAACAACACAGCATTCAGCATTGCTTTCAGCTTTACGTGTTACAATGGTAAAGAAAATACAGAAATGGTCAGAGAGGGCCAGGTCGCTGATACCTGATATTGAGACCTCAAGACCCTTTGTAATCACAAGATCAAGGGTATGGCCATGATTGTGAGTGGGTTCATTGACATGTTGGATAAAATCCATAGATTTCAAGAGGTCAATAAAATCCCTAGCCCTCAAGTCAGCCTCATTATCAACATGAAAATTAAAATCTCCAGTGATAATAATCCTATCATAGTTGGGATGGATAATGGATAGGAACTCAGAGAAGTCAGGTAGGAAGGTAGGGGCTGGTTTCGGCGGCCTGTATACAGTTACCGTTAGAATAGGTGGTTGGCATGCCATAACTGTGGCATGATATTCAAAGGAGGAGAATATATCAAAGGATATGCTCTTGCAGTTTAGACTATTTGAAGCTATGGTAGCTGTTCCTCCCCCCTTTTTTCCATTTCTGATTGATTGGAAAAAACTGTAGTTGGGGGGAGATGCTTCAATAAGGGCTGCTGCTCCATTTGTATCTAGCCAGGTTTCTGTGAGTAGCATACAATCGAGTTTTCTATCACAAATGAGCTCATTTATGATAAATGTTTTTTTGTTCGATAGGGACCTGATATTCAAAATGTCCATGGAGATGTCATTTTGACACTGGGACTGACTCGAGGGAATACTTAATGAAATGGGTAATAAGTTTCTCATATTTGCGCCATGTATTACCTTATTTGTGGTGGTGGGAGTCCGGTGGGAGACAATAGTCTGGATGGCATGTTTGGTGTTAGAGGAATGGATCGGACTCATCCCACATCAGGTTCGACTGGGCACCGGCCAGGTCCAGGGCTGGACAGCGAGGTCCATGGACAGGGACAGCAGGCGGGCACCATACCTGTTTGGGTGAAACCTATCTCTCGCAAACAGCTCACTACGGTTAAAGAATGTGGTGAAATTGTCTATAAATGGGATTTGCATACGACAGCAGTATCCCTGTAGCCAAAGGTGAAGACTTCGAATTCTACTGTATTTGGTCTAGGCCAACTCCAGGTCTTAGTGCAGCCTTCTCATCCTCTGCATCGAGAGGTTGCTGGTCATGGCCTTCCTGTTTTTCATAAGCAGGCGGTAAAGCAGCAGACTGCACCTCCGATAGATCCGCATTTCCTATGCGTTCAAGTACTTCCATCATTTCAGTTTCATCGCAACTGTCAAGTTCCATCCCATCATCACATTGATTTTGATTGGAATCAGTTGGTGGGTCTTGTAGCATGTCTTCAACGGTTTCATCAAAGATTGTCTCATCAGCTCTGATTGCAATGTCTCTGTAGTCGGGGTGTGTGTCAATGAGTTTTGACAGACCCGCTACTACATCTCTCATGTTTACAGTGTTCAACTGCTGGTGGGCCTTGTAAATCACGGTCCACCAGCACGGAGGACGTAGCAGGGCTATCTGTGTACAATCTGGAAAATACTTAAAAAACAACTTTACAAGCAGTACAAACAAATTCATTAGGAAACATCATATTAATTGACACACAAGACGAATGGAAACACTTTAAACACCTCCTGCAGGATACCAGAGGCTCTGGTCCTCTCGTCCGGATGGTCCTCCTGCAGATGCAGTGCACACTAACGTCCATAGTGTACACTGACTGGGCCGTGCGTGGACACCGTATGGAGCTGGGGAATGGTTTCAGGTGCCCAACCTGAAAGCAGGAAAAGAGGTGCTCACGCATAGCAGACTGATCAAATTCCATGCTTGCTGGGTCCTCACCTCTGCTGCGTGTGAGACTGTTCGCAATAGCAAACAGCCCACAGTCTGAGCTGCCTCTCTGCTGCTGGACATCAGGCCACTGCAGAAGGACCTTGGGACCTGAAAAAGAGAGGAGACCTGTTATTTGAGAAATGAACTCCTCGGTCGACCCGTGACCAGAGGAGTCATAAACGTTAACAGTACCTACCCTGCAGCCGATGTTACTTACCGTAACCCAGTGATTTGAACAAACATTTAAAATCTGAACAAACCCCTGGGTTGATGCAGGCACGGAGGAGAGGAGGGAGAGGGACGTTGTGGCGTAGAGGCCTCCTACATGGGGATGTTGAGCCTGTAAAAGAGCCTGAGCATGGTCAATGGAGAGATCATTCAGCCAACAATTGGGATTCAGAACGAAAGGCCTAAGCACCTCCAACCTGCTACGTAAAGCTGGACAGGCCCGCCCCAGCTTCCAGAGGGGGGGAGGTTGGAGGGGGGGGGGGGTCGGGAGAATCACAGTGGCCCTTGCCGGGCCTCGTATTTGGCCACAATGTTCTTGGTGCGACCCAGCTCCTTCCGCAAGTCTGCCACCTCCATGCACAGCGCCGAGTTCTCCTTCTCCAGGAAGCTGGCCCGGATGGCGATCTGGTTCTCCTTCAGTCACCGGGCGTCCCGTGACCTCTTGGCTGCCACATTGTTCTTCCTGCGCCTGGCCCAGTACCTGTCGTCCTTGAGGCCCTCCGGGATGAAGATCTTGCGTGCCTTTTTGATCATGGGCTGAGGCTTTAGCTCCTCGTAGGAGAACTTACGTTTGCGGGGGTCAAACATCTCCTGGCCTGGCACGCTGGACAGGGCCAGGTCCGCCGGGTCTGGCTCGTAGCCCACAGGGACCTGGATGGAGTCTGGGTCAATGGGGCTGGGTGTGTTACGAGCTGAGGGCAGTCATGCTCTGGATGGGCTTTGGAGACAGTTCGGGGGGACCATGGGACCTGTGTGAATGAAGGAGGGTTTGGTGGGTGCAAGTTGTGCCTGTTGCAGAGAGGGCTGTGGCTGCTGTTGGTTTTGGTTATTATGAGTGGAGTTTGAAGGGATGCCGTTCTCTGATAGAAACTCCTCCAGGTCCATATACTCCAGCTGAAAGTTGTCGCCGTCATAAGGCAAGGTCTTGTCCCACAGGGTTGGCCCCAGGAAGGCCGACTGTGGAGTGTTGATCCCGCTGCCTTCGTCATCCAGCTTTTTCTCCTTCACCTTCTGTTTTTCAAAACCTTCTTCATGATGAAACGGCAGCTTCATTGGCTTCTCCAACAGGGACTTCAGCACGCCATGGGTCGGAGGTAGGGAGGTTGAGTTTAGAGGTCTGGCCATTTTCTCCATGCGTCTGGAGAGCGGTAAGAGAATGGTTATAATTCCAAAAGGAGACCAACGTCGAAAAATATGTCAACACACCGTCAAATCCTCCAAAAGAGTTTGACCCAACCTGGGAGTTGCCACAGATAAATAAATGATATCCACGCAGACCGAACAGATATGATTTTGCGTTGAACACCGCTTGCAGCTAGAAGGCGGAGTGGACTGGTTGTGTTCTTCTACAGTTTTGACATACAAGCTGTTGCCCTTGTCCAGTATGCTGTCCATGCTGTCCAGTTCAGTTACGACATCTCTCATGTTTACAGTGTTCAACTGCTGGTGGGCCTTGTAAATCACGGCCCACCAGCACGGAGGACGTAGCAGGGCTATCTGTGTACAATCTGGAAAATACTTAAAAAACAACTTTACAAGCAGTACAAACAAATTCATTAGGAAACATCATATTAATTGACACACAAGACGAATGGAAACACTTTAAACACCTCCTGCAGGATACCTGAAGCTCTGGTCCTCTCGTCCGGATGGTCCTCCTGCAGATGCAGTGCACACTAACGTCCATAGTGTACACTGACTGGGCCGTGCGTGGACACCGTATGGAGCTGGGGAATGGTTTCAGGTGCCCAACATGAAAGCAGGAAAAGAGGTGCTCACGCATAGCAGACTGATCAAATTCCATGCTTGCTGGGTCCTCACCTCTGCAGCGTGTGAGACTGTTCGCAATAGCAAACAGCCCACAGTCTGAGCTGCCTCTCTGCTGCTGGACATCAGGCCACTGCAGAAGGACCTTGGGACCTGAAAAAGAGAGGAGACCTGTTATTTGAGAAATGAACTCCTCGGTCGACCCGTGACCAGAGGAGTCATAAACGTTAACAGTACCTACCCTGCAGCCGATGTTACTTACCGTAACCCAGTGATTTGAACAAACATTTAAAATCTGAACAAACCCCTGGGTTGATGCAGGCACGGAGGAGAGGAGGGAGAGGGACGTTGTGGCGTAGAGGCCTCCTACATGGGGATGTTGAGCCTGTAAAAGAGCCTGAGCATGGTCAATGGAGAGATCATTCAGCCAACAATTGGGATTCAGAACGAAAGGCCTAAGCACCTCCAACCTGCTACGTAAAGCTGGACAGGCCCGCCCCAGCTGAACATCTGTGATGATGACATCTAGCAGCTGAGATGGTGCCTAAAAAACATAATGATGTTGGGTTAAAGGGACTGTCATGTTACAGTACTATGCCATTGGAATTTTGATTATTTAAAATGAATGAAGCTAGGATTTTTAAGTGTACCTGAAGTGAGTCCCAGTCCGGCTCAGAGTTTAGCGGTTCAGGGTCATCAGAACACACTGGCTCCGGTGGATGGGACACAGCTTTCTGAGTGGGCGGGCAGGCTCGGAATCCTTAAGTCAATCAACAAAGCTGGGGGTGTTTTGGGGTGGTGCCACCAAAAGGACACATTGTCCTTCAAACTGTTGGGTGAGGGATTGAGATAAGGGGGGGGGGGGGCTGGGTGCTTCCAGAGGGGGGCGAGGTTGGAGGGGGGGGGGGGGGGGGGTCAGGAGAATCACAGTGGCCCTTGCCGGGCCTCGTATTTGGCCACAATGTTCTTGGTGCGACCCAGCTCCTTCCGCAAGTCTGCCACCTCCATGCACAGCGCCGAGTTCTCCTTCTCCAGGAAGCTGGCCCGGATGGCGATCTGGTTCTCCTTCAGTCACCGGGCGTCCCGTGACCTCTTGGCTGCCACATTGTTCTTCCTGCGCCTGGCCCAGTACCTGTCGTCCTTGAGGCCCTCCGGGATGAAGATCTTGCGTGCCTTTTTGATCATGGGCTGAGGCTTTAGCTCCTCGTAGGAGAACTTACGTTTGCGGGGGTCAAACATCTCTTGGCCTGGCACGCTGGACAGGGCCAGGTCCGCCGGGTCTGGCTCGTAGCCCACAGGGACCTGGATGGAGTCTGGGTCAATGGGGCTGGGTGTGTTACGAGCTGAGGGCAGTCATGCTCTGGGTGGGCTTTGGAGACAGTTCGGGGGGACCATGGGACCTGTGTGAATGAAGGAGGGTTTGGTGGGTGCAAGTTGTGCCTGTTGCAGAGAGGGCTGTGGCTGCTGTTGGTTTTGGTTATTATGAGTGGAGTTTGAAGGGATGCCGTTCTCTGATAGAAACTCCTCCAGGTCCATATACTCCAGCTGAAAGTTGTCGCCGTCATAAGGCAAGGTCTTGTCCCACAGGGTTGGCCCCAGGAAGGCCGACTGTGGAGTGTTGATCCCGCTGCCTTCGTCATCCAGCTTTTTCTCCTTCTCCTTCTGTTTTTCAAAACCTTCATCATGATGAAACGGCAGCTTCATTGGCTTCTCCAACAGGGACTTCAGCACGCCATGGGTCGGAGGTAGGGAGGTTGAGTTTAGAGGTCTGGCCATTTTCTCCATGCGTCTGGAGGAGGCTGAAAAAGAGAGGAGACCTGTTATTTGAGAAATGAACTCCTCGGTCGACCCGTGACCAGAGGAGTCATAAACGTTAACAGTACCTACCCTGCAGCCGATGTTACTTACCGTAACCCAGTGATTTGAACAAACATTTAAAATCTGAACAAACCCCTGGGTTGATGCAGGCACGGAGGAGAGGAGGGAGAGGGACGTTGTGGCGTAGAGGCCTCCTACATGGGGATGTTGAGCCTGTAAAAGAGCCTGAGCACGGTCAATGGAGAGATCATTCAGCCAACAATTGGGATTCAGAACGAAAGGCCTAAGCACCTCCAACCTGCTACGTAAAGCTGGACAGGCCCGCCCCAGCTGAACATCTGTGATGATGATATCTAGCAGCTGAGATGGTGCCTAAAAAACATAATGATGTTGGGTTAAAGGGACTGTCATGTTACAGTACTCAGCCATTGGAATTTTGATTATTTAAAATGAATGAAGCTAGGATTTTTAAGTGTACCTGAAGTGAGTCCCACTCCGGCTCAGAGTTTAGCGGTTCAGGGTCATCAGAACACACTGGCTCCGGTGGATGGGACACAGCTTTCTGAGTGGGCGGGCAGGCTCGGAATCCTTAAGTCAATCAACAAAACAATTTTAGAATGACATCTTGTGGTAAAAAAAATACAGTTTCACATTACATTACCGTATTTTCCGCACTATAAGGCGCTCCGGATTATAAGGCGCACCTTCAATGAATGGCCTATTTTAGAATTGTTTTCATATACAAGGCGCACCGGATTATAAGGCGCACTGTCGTTTTTCTTTTTTTGACTGGGGTTGCGTTATGCATCCACTAGATGGAGCTGTGCTAAAGGGAATGTCAACACAACAGTCAAATAAAGTCAAATTTATTTATTTATTAAGCGTTCTTAAACGTTGTTCAACGTTCAAACGTTGTTCAAACGTTAATGTGCATATTACACACAGGAGAGGCAGATGTGCTCACACACCAGTACCAGGTTCTGTCCCTCTCTCACACACAGGAGAGAGTCTCTCTCTGTCTGTCTGAAGGACTTCCGCATTAGCGATGTTAGCATAGCAATCTCGTTGTGTTTTAACTTCAGTTTAACATGACTTCCCCTGGTCGTAACGGGCTGGCTGACGGCTTAAAATGACCATTATGACCTTATGAACCTACTCAGCAACATCTTGTGTTTCTACTCCCGTCATAGCCAATGGTATATGTCCGGTAGTGTGACTCTTAGTGTGATTAGCGGTGTTAGATTAGCAATCTCGTTGTGTTTTAACTTCAGTTTAACATGACTTCCCCTGGTCGTAGCGGGCTGGCTGACGGCTTAAAATGACCATTATGACCTTATGAACCTACTCAGCAACATCTTGTGTTTCTACTCCCGTCATAGCCAATGGTATATGTCCGGTAGTGTGACTCTTAGTGTGATTAGCGGTGTTAGATTAGCAATCTCGTTGTGTTTTAACTTCAGTGTCACAGTGTCACGTTCACCAAATGAGGGACAGACAGTTAGCTAACCCAGACAGTAGTCAGTTGACACACAGTGACAGACAGCAGTCAGTTGACACACAGTGACAGACAGCAGTCAGTTGACACACAGTGACAGACAGTAGTCAGTTGACACACAGTGACAGACAGTAGTCAGTTGACACACAGTGACAGACAGACACTACACACTACACAGACAGTGTAGTCTCACTACACAGACCTCCTCCTCACTACACAGACCTCCTCACTACACAGACCTCCTCACTACACAGACCTGCTCACTACACAGACCTCCTCACTACACAGACCTGCTCACTACACAGACCTGCTCACTACACAGACCTCCTCACTACACAAACGTGGAGGGGAACTCTTTGTCTTTGTAGACCTCAAGCTTCACATTCCAAAGGCATGGGTGTTCTACAATGACATGGAGACAGAGGGATGAGATGTTCATTAATTCAATTCAGTCAAACATTCAAACTTTATTTCAGTAAACACGTAGTAAAAGAAACAGTCTGATACCACTAAATCAAACGTTAGTGCATAACTCAACATTGTTCAGTTATGTATAACACGTAAAGCTCACTTTTTCAGTTCATTCCTCATCCACGAATCCCTTGAATTATTCTTCTTCAGTGTCCGAATTGAACAGTTGGGTGAGTATGGCATCCATTCAGAGCACATGATAGCATAACAATAGCATAGCATTCGCGGAGATTCCAAGATGGCGGCCGTAGTTTACTGATTACCGTAATGCTGCAAGCGGTGCGGCTTTGTAGTTTACCAGTCGTACTGAAACATTTTATTATTATTAAAAAAAAAATATTGGTCATGTAATTTTTACATTTTTATCCATATATAAGGCGCACCGGATTATAAGGCGCACTGTCGTTTTTTTTTTTTTTTGACTTTTAAGTGCGCCTTATAGTGCGGAAAATACGGTAACTTTAAAATGTGAACTGTATGTTACACTTACTCTTCCGCAGAGGCTTCACTGAGGCATAGGGGGTTTTGGTTCCCAGTTGTTGGCCATCCAAGGTCTCCAACTGCACCAAATTGTTGTCCCCAACCTCAGTCACCCTGAAGAAAATATGTATTACAGTGTTTCCTCCAGGAATTTTTACAATGGTGGCGGGTAGTGCTGACCGCGCACGCGCATGAAACGCGCACGCGCGCTCAAAACAACGACGTAATTTCAGCCAAAACTCAAGGATGGCCCAAAAAAATAAAATGTTTTCCTGTACTTCTCCCGTGTGTCTCTTATTGTCTGTGTCTGCATGTTTTTCCAGCATGTAATTCCGTTGTCAATAAAAACAAAAACACTGATCTGACGTTTTTTTTCACAACGTTATTACTTGTCACTTTAAGCCCAGGAGGGAGTTAGCGATTAGCGATGTTTAGCTTAGCTTAGTTTAACAGAAGTATCTTCACTTTTAACATGACTTCCCGTGGTCGTAGAGGGCTGGTCGACGGCTTAAAATGACCGTGTAGACCTTATCCAGCTATAGTCTTGTGTTTCTACCCCGGGCATAGCCGGTGTTATTCACGGACAAACACTCCTGTTAGAGTGGTTCTAGTACACTGGACATAGGTAACACATAGAGAGGCTTCTCCTCTCTCTCTCCATCCTACACTACACTACACTACGCATCCTATACTACACTACACTACGCTAGCTCGCGGTGTTCGGGTGACAGCCAGGGCGCGTTCGTAAATACGCTCTGGAAATCTGATCAGCACTCACGGAATGCCTCTTGTCCAATCAAATGACTTGGTCCCTTTATGACGTTGAACCCAGTGTGCGCTCCGGGGCTCTCAGAGCGAATTTACGAACGCAGCCTCAAGTTCAATACTCGTGACACACACAGACTGGTCCAGTTTCAGCGCTTGTGGGTGTGTCTAGCGCTGTGAAGGTCTGAAAAGCGGCCTAATTTTTTATTTATTTTTTGGGTTGAGAAATCTGAATGGTGGCGGAGGAAATTCCATCGTGGCGATCCGCCACGATGAAATGCATGTAGAGGAAACACTGTATTAATAATGGCAAAATTGGACATCACACATCACCCTCTCATTCTGAATATTCTTAAAAGTCTAACATTTACCGGTACTTAGTTGGCCAGTCTGGGTCCATTGTTGTTTGCTCTCCTCTTGGCTCCAACCTTTTTTAGTTTGGTAGGTGCCAGGGAGTCTAGGGCCATTTTTACTTTATTGTTAAAGGTAATTACTAAGTCGTTTTCATATAACGTGGGAGTTGTGTGATTACTGTTCATTAAAGCTTTGAAATTCTCAGCCACTGCAGGGGTAAGATAACGTTTTTTAACAACACGTTCAGCATTGCTTTCAGCTTTACGTGTTACAATGGTAAAGAAAATACAGAAATGGTCAGAGAGGGCCAGGTCGCTGATACCTGATATTGAGACCTCAAGACCCTTTGTAATCACAAGATCAAGCGTATGGCCATGATTGTGAGTGGGTTCATTGACATGTTGGATAAAATCCATAGATTTCAAGTGGTCAATAAAATCCCTAGCCCTCAAGTCAGCCTCATTATCAACATGAAAATTAAAATCTCCAGTGATAATAATCCTATCATAGTTGGGATGGATAATGGATAGGAACTCAGAGAAGTCAGGTAGGAAGGTAGGGGCTGGTTTCGGCGGCCTGTATACAGTTACCGTTAGAATAGGTAGTTGGCATGCCATAACTGTGGCATGATATTCAAAGGAGGAGAATATATCAAAGGATATGCTCTTGCAGTTTAGACTATTTGAAGCTATGGTAGCTGTTCCTCCCCCCTTTTTTCCATTTCTGATTGATTGGAAAAAACTGTAGTTGGGGGGAGATGCTTCAATAAGGGCTGCTGCTCCATTTGTATCTAGCCAGGTTTCTGTGAGTAGCATACAACAGTTTTCTATCACAAATGAGCTCATTTATGATAAATGTTTTCTTGTTCGATAGGGACCTGATATTCAAAATTGCCATGGAGATGTCATTTTGACACTGGGACTGACTCGAGGGAATACTTAATGAAATGGGTAATAAGTTTCTCATATTTGCGCCATGTATTACCTTATTTGTGGTGGTGGGAGTCCGGTGGGAGACAATAGTCTGGATGGCATGTTTGGTGTTAGAGGAATGGATCGGACTCATCCCACATCAGGTTCGACTGGGCACCGGCCAGGTCCAGGGCTGGACAGCGAGGTCCATGGACAGGGACAGCAGGCGGGCACCATACCTGTTTGGGTGAAACCTATCTCTCGCAAACAGCTCACTACGGTTAAAGAATGTGGTGAAATTGTCTATAAATGGGATTTGCATACGACAGCAGTATCCCTGTAGCCAAAGGTGAAGACTTCGAATTCTACTGTATTTGGTCTAGGCCAACTCCAGGTCTTAGTGCAGCCTTCTCATCCTCTGCATCGAGAGGTTGCTGGTCGTGGCCTTCCTGTTTTTCATAAGCAGGCGGTAAAGCAGCAGACTGCACCTCCGATAGATCCGCATTTCCTATGCGTTCAAGTACTTCCATCATTTCAGTTTCATCGCAACTGTCAAGTTCCATCCCATCATCACATTGATTTTGATTGGAATCAGTTGGTGGGTCTTGTAGCATGTCTTCAACGGTTTCATCAAAGATTGTCTCATCAGCTCTGATTGCAATGTCTCTGTAGTCGGGGTGTGTGTCAATGAGTTTTGACAGACCCGCTACTACATCTCTCATGTTTACAGTGTTCTACTGCTGGTGGGCCTTGTAAATCAGACGTCTTTTCTGCTTCACCCTGTATAACTGGGATGAGCTGCGTGGTCTTGGTAAAGTATTTACCGTGGTTTCCACCTCGGATGACACACACACCACAGCGCCATGTATAGCTGCAAACAGCCAGCAACAACATGTGGATTCTTCTTGTAATTGCTGCGATTGCAATGCTTGACCTGGTTGCTTCACTTTGACACATTCTTTTCATGTAACTGGTGGAATGTTGTAAGTTACATTTTCTGAAAGCAGGATCATTATGATACCTGTGGCGCAAAGTTTGTTTATGCTTACGTCTGAAAGCAGGATCATTATGATACCTGTGGCGCAAAGTTTGTTTATGCTTACGTCTGAAAGCAGGATCATTATGATACCTGTGGCGCAAAGTTTGGTTATGCTTACAGGTCTTTGCACACCAATGCGTGCGTTTACGCATGCGTATTTTTTAATCCGTCATTCGAAAAAAACGTTACGCACAGAGACCTTGCACACCAGTCCGTTGCGGAGTCCGTTGCGTTTTTTTACGTTGCGAACTTTCGCAATACGCAACATGGAGTCTTCAAGCAGTGAGGATGATTTTGTGCTCCTCTCACTTCTTGTAGGATGTGCACCTGTCCCTTGGCTGTGGTTTCGCTAGATAGTAGGTAGACTTTATAGGTGTAGGTATCTACACCCCATACTGGTAGACAGTATAATAAAGGCAACCTAGCTACCCAGAACACAATCACTAGTCTACGAAAGAATGAATGAATCTTTTATTTCGAACATGATTTAAAAATAAAAAAAATAAAACGAAAAACTAATAATGACCACTAGTCTAATCTTTCGTAATCAATACATACCATTCCCGATTCCATAATACTCTGCCATATTCTGTCTTTGTACTCTGAATCTTTGTAATCACGACTCTGTTTTTCATAAAGAGCTTTGTGCTCTGACACAAGTAGGATAAGCTTCTCGGAGGCCATCACTTTCTCTTATTTTAGCTATCTCTTTCTCTTAACTAGTCTCACTTTACTTTACCTCAGTGGTGTCTTTCACTGTTTACCTCAGTGTACATTCGTACGGTGGCCAGAGTTGGCCAGAGTAAAAAAAAACTACTCTCAAAACGCTTTTGACGGACGCGAAAAACGCAGAAAATCGAACCTGTTGCGTTTTTTTTTTTGACGGACGAATTATTACGGATTGGTGTGCAAGCGGGGTTGACACAACATGAGTTCTAATTTATTTTTTTAACGGACGTAAAAAACGCACTTAAAAAACGCATTGGTGTGCAAGGGCCGTAAGTCTGAAAGCAGGATCATTATGATACCTGTGGCGCAAATTTTGTTTATGCTTACGTCTGAAAGCAGGATCAATATGAAAAGTTTGTTTTTGCTTCTGTCTGAATCCCTGGTCAGATGCATATCGTGATGTAATGTAATATGTAACGACACTATATAATAGTTTGCCTAACTGGCCATCGGATTTGGGCTCCTAATATCTAAAAAGCACTACGGTTTTCTTATTTTATCGGATTAAAGTAGCAAAGACCAGAAATTTCCATTGACCGCCAGTCAAACTTCTCCACTTCTATCACCCAAAAAGGGGCGTGGACAAAGTACCCGGATGCGTTTGAATTGCATAGAGAGTTTGAATTTTGTCAGCTGTAAAGCGGTGTGTTTCCTAGAACATGTCAATGCAATTGCGTATCACATTATTGCATTACAATTTGAATATTGACTCAAATTACGCAGGCAAAAGTGGCAAATGAATATGCTATTTTGGGATTGCATAATCATTTGCACATTAGAATGAACTTTTGAATTTTGTCAGCTACAAAGCAGCGCATGACTTTGAAAATTAAATGTCAAATGGCTTTGCATTATAATTGTAATATTGACAGCGAATGTGCACATCAGGTACATGAAAATGAAAATCATTAGAATTGCATTTGAATTTGAATATTGTCTGAAAGAATGCATGCAAAAGTGGAACATGCAATTGCAATCTCATATTGCATTAGCATTTTAGTTAAGTCAGCTATATGCTTCCATATCCACTAAGAATGTCTTCAATACAGCACATAATATATTGCCAAACATATATAGACCATACACAGATCACCCAAAACAGCCTATTTTTTATACTCTTTAAAAATCCCGCACCTTTACCCACCTCTAACACAGAGCCCCCGCCACTTGCACACACACGCATGCGCACACACACACACACACACACACACACACACACACACACACACACACACACACACAAATCGGTAATGTCTTACCTGTCAGGCTGGTGAAAGTGAACGTTTTTGTGACGATCTGTGTAGGACCGACTTCACTGAAATAAAAACAATTTCCAGTATGTCACTACAGGTGGTCAGATACCTGGAGTAAAATACTTTGAACATCCCTGCATGTTTATACATTATACATAGCACATTTATGCTACCAGAGATCATTTCAAAACGGAGATAATCGAGGCTGCGTTCGTAAATAGGCTCAGGAAATCTGATCAGCACTCATGGAATGCCATTTAACAATAACAACAAGAAATCATGAACATCCAAATGCATGGAAAAACAGCGCAACTGGGATACACGTGCTCCACCTGACTGCTAGCTTAGCTGCGAGCGTGGTGCAAACTAGCAGGTGGAAAACCCTACCTTCCTCACACAACACGGTCTACTAACTTTGGCAGAACAACAGACGTACAATAACACAAAAATAATAATATTACCTGTAGAAAACAGTGCAGTTCTGGACACGGGACTTGCAGGATCACCAGGCTAAATTCTAAAATGATGTTACACACGGACATTCACGTTAGTGCCATCAATGTTAACAATAGAAAACTCACATTACCAAACTTGTGATATGTTCCAAACTCAAATACTATAAGTGGGGGAACTCAAAACAGCTATCTTTATCATCAAACATTCAAATAAAACATAGGTACATTAATAATCGCTTAAATGATATGCGATCTCAGACCCTGTAGAAAACATGACCTTACCCAACAGAGTTTCCAGATGGTCTGAGCGAGATCACGTTGTGTCCCGCGCTATTGCACTGTACAGCTGTATTTACATTAAACCCCTAGAGGGCGCAGTTTAGCTCTATTTTAGCTATAATTCTCGCATCAGCCAATAGGATCGCGTATTTTCAAAAAATGCAACCTATCTATTTTAGTGATTGGTTGCTGATACAAGGGGCGTTGTATATTTTTTACCGAGAGAAACAGATCTATCCAACGAGCCCAGGGTTGCCATATTTCAGACAGCAGCCGTTTCGGTAAAGCTGTGCTTAAAGTACTAACTTTTGGCGAATTTATGAGGATTTTACGGACACAAGCACCACAATCAAGTAAAATAAACAACCAAATGTGTTTTTGTCGACGTTTTATTGTCACTAATATGAAAGAAAACATGTTTAGGAGGCAAAAGAGCACCTCATCTCAAAATCGAACGGAAAAAGGGAAAATTGCGTTCTACCGATGCAGTCGATACAGCAGCTCCATAGTGACATCTGCTGGTCAGGTCATGGTATGGCGGCTGTATCGACTGATTCACAAGTCAGGAATTTGGGGCAAAATACAATAAGCCCACCGTTATCTGTGATGTCTTGGTCAATAAAGGTGCTGTGACAAACTGTGTCGATGTGTATGTGGCCATATATGTGGTCTTAAATGTTGGTGTGTCTAGTAGACTATAATAAATACATATGATATGTGACAGGGCATGGTTAAAAAGTCATGGTTAATTTTATTCCAGATTATGAAAGGGTAGATTGTAAGCTTTAAAATGCTGTGTCATACATTGAAATCTGAAACAAGTTGAAGAAGTCATGGATATTTGAATGTTGATATCCCCTGAACCACTGTACTGAGATATCCAGCTTCAAAGTCTGCACATGCATTTATCATTATAGTCCATAAAGCATCTAGTGGGACTTAGTTCGGCATAGTTCCTTCCCATCACATCTGGGCATCAAAGCTGTAATAAAAAAAGGCCTCAGACTTTTCTATCAGGTATTCTTATTGCACAGTGACAAACTATCAATCTAATTAACTCGCAGAACAAGTTGTATACTACTGCAATTTTAAATAGTACAATGTTTGTGTAACATTTGATATGGCAACGTTTTGTCGTATCGTGTTAGTGCATTGTTCTCACTGATCTGGTAGCTAACCAGCAAGCCAAATGTTGTCTCACTCTAATCTAAAAAACGATAGCTTGCTAGCTAGCCAACAATGAATGGCCGGTCGATTTTGTGGATATGAAAAGTCCCGCTAATATCGTTACGTTGAAGTTGCACCAATCAACTAGCTAATCACCTACACAATTGAGTGCATAGAAAACATTACATTCCAAAACGACTCAATTCATTGCTTTCACAGCGGTTTAAGCAGCTATAGCCAGAATAGCGAGAGGGTTGCATAATGGACTAACTAGCCAAGCTATGGGTGGCTAGCGACACCGTGTGCAAATACAATACCAATTGGTATTATTAAAGGGGAGGAATAATCAACAAGAAAAGCATTTCCGAACTTTTTTGAGGGGTTTATATATATATATATATATATAGAGAGAGAGAGAGAGAGAGAGAGAGAGAGAGAGAGAGAGAGAGAGAGAGAGAGAGAGAGAGAGAAAGAGAGAGAGAGAGCACTAGCCAAGAGGATGTTGAAGTAGATTTATTTTAACCATCTGAAAGCATTATTAAAAACACTTATTTCCAATGCTAATTTCTATACTTTTTTTGTATTTGAGGGTATATTCATGCATTCAGACACTTGGACCCGATGGATCCAGATGGTTTTTTAGTGCCTTTGTTATTTAGTTATTTAATTTTAATTTTGCCATTTAGCAGACGCTTTTATCCAAAGCGACTTACAATTACGAATTACAGGGACATTCCCCCTGGAGTAACTGAGGGCTAAGTGCCTTACCCAAGGGCACACTAGTAGTGGTGTGGCTTCAGGCGGGATTTGAACTCACAACCTTCCGATCACAAGTCCAACTCACTATCCACTAGACCACCACTACCCCTGTTATGACAGCAGGTGTGATCACTCAACTTGGAGAAAACAGGAGACTTCGCATGAAGTCATTTCAGAATGTTTGGGCACCCTGAGACAATAACATACTCAATAACATACGTACAGTGCCTTCGGAAAGTATTCAGACCACTTCACTTTTTCCACATTTTGTTGTTATAGACATCACCTGGTATGACTAAATGACTCCTATGCAAATCAGAGACACTATAAAAGCAAAATGTCTTTGCCTGTTCTTCTCTGCTATTTCAGAGTATTTGTTGTTGCTGGTTGTGAACAAAGAAATAAACAATAAATTAGGCCTAGCCTACATCTTTCTTACTCGTCTCTAACATACACACACACTGACTGCCACTTGTCCATGTGTGACTGCCATCATACAAAATAAAGTGCCAAAAGGCCGAACTGCCCAGAAAGCTGGAGTTAAAATGTTTAAGGAAGGACTAGATATCTATTGTATCTATGTGAAGACTGATGTCTGTCCTATTTAGAAAAGATGCTACAGAGCAGCCAGCAGTATCATTATGCTATACATACTGATAATATTAAACTATGCATTTTACTTATTAAAATATATTTTCTGTTGTCTCATTAATTGGAAGAGTAGCTTCATAAAGCCAGCTTGGTGAAAGTGCAAACATGCTAATACTATTTCACTATATTTCAATAAAGAGGTTAATACCATTTAGTGTTCTGGAATGTCTCTGAATAGAAAATATTCAACACATAGAATAGAATACAACGTTATTGTCTATTTGCATGGAAATGTTGAATGTATGATATACACATTGACACACGACACTATATAATAGTTTGCCTAACTGGCCATCGGATTTGGGCTCCTAATATCTAAAAAGCACTACGGTTTTCTTATTTTATCGGATTAAAGTAGCAAAGACCAGAAATTTCCATTGACCTCCAGTCAAACTTCTCCACTTCTATCACCCAAAAAGGGGCGTGGACATGACGGGAGAGCAAAGTACCGGGATGCGTTTGAATTGCATAGAGAGTTTGAATTTTGTCAGCTGTAAAGCGGTGTGTTTCCTAGAACATGTCAATGCAATTGCGTATCACATTATTGCATTACAATTTGAATATTGACTCAAATAACGCAGGCAAAAGTGGCAAATGAATATGCTATTTTGGGATTGCATAATCATTTGCACATTTGAATGAACTTTTTAATTTTGTCAGCTACAAAGCAGCGCATGACTTTGAAAATTAAATGTCAAATGGCTTTGCATTATAATTGTAATATTGACAGCAAATGTGCACATCAGGTACATGAAAATGAAAATGCAAATCATTAGAATTGCATTTGAATTTGAATATTGTCTGAAAGAATGCATGCAAAAGTGGAACATGCAATTGCAATCTCATATTGCATTAGCATTTGAATTTAGTCAGCTATATGCTTCCATATCCACTAAGAATGTCTTCAATACAGCACATTATATTGCCAAACATATATAGACCATACACAGATCACCCAAAACAGCCTATTTTTTATACTCTTTAAAAATCCCGCACCTTTACCCACCTCTAACACAGAGCCCCCGCCACTTGCACACGCACGCACGCACGCACGCACGCACGCACACACACACACACACACACACACACACACACACACACACACACACACACACACACACACACTCAAATCGGTAATGTCTTACCTGTCTGGTGAAAGTGAACGTTTTTGTGACGATCTGTGTAGGACCGACTTCACTGAAATAAAAACAATTTCCAGTATGTCACTACAGGTGGTCAGATACCTGGAGTAAAATACTTTTAACATCCCTGCATGTTTATACATTATACATAGCACATGTATGCTACCAGAGATCATTTCAAAACGGAGATAATCGAGGCTGCGTTCGTAAATAGGCTCAGGAAATCTGATCAGCACTCATGGAATGCCATTTAACAATAACAACAAGAAATCATGAACATCCAAATGCATGGAAAAACAGCGCAACTGGGATACACGTGCTCCACCTGACTGCTAGCTTAGCTGCGAGCGTGGTGCAAACTAGCAGGTGGAAAACCCTACCTTCCTCACACAACACGGTCTACTAACTTTGGCAGAACAACAGACGTACAATAACACAAAAATAATAATATTACCTGTAGAAAACAGTGCAGTTCTGGACACGGGACTTGCAGGATCATCAGGCTAAATTCTAAAATAATGTTACACACGGACATTCACGTTAGTGCCATCAATGTTAACAATAGAAAACTCACATTAACTTGTGATATGTTCCAAACTCAAATACTATAAGTGGGGAAACTCAAAACAGCTATCTTTATTATCAAACATTCAAATAAAACATAGGTACATTATTAAATGATATGCGATCTCAGACCCTGTAGAAAACATGAACTTACCCAACAGAGTTTCCAGATGGACTGAGCGAGATCACGTTGTGTCCCGCGCTATTGCACTGTACAGCTGTATTTACATTAAACCCCTAGAGGGCGCAGTTTAGCTCTATTTTAGCTATAATTCTCGCATCAGCCAATAGGATCGCGTATTTTCAAAAAATGCAACCTATCTATTTTAGTGATTGGTTGCTGATACAAGGGGCGTTGTATATTTTTTTTGCGATCATCATCTGGTTCCTCGCTGCAGCGGCCAAGGACAAGGCCAAGCTGCAGCGGGTGATACGCTCGGCGGAGAGGGTGATTGGCTGCCCTTTGCCCCCCCCTTGAGGCCCTGTTTAAAAGTAGGGCTTTGGGGAGGGCCAGGAAGATCATGGCTGACCCCGCACACCCAGGACACGGTTATATTGCGTTCGTAAATAGGCTCAGGAAATCTGATCAGCACTCATGGAATGCCATTTAACAATAACAACAAGAAATAATGAACATCCAAATGCATTAGAATCTAAAAAACGATTGAACTGTCATTCTACCGCTTTAGTACACTGGTACACTGGAATTTTTATTTGGACCCGGAAATTGCTAAACGTCAGACTTAACAACCAAATTGCTTTTATTACTATTTCTAATGTACGGATCCACAGAGTAACATTCTTAGGTTCAGGTTCTTTAGCCATTGGCATTGCAGCAGGATACAAAATCAACAATAATAGGATAAAGTAAAAAGTAAGGTAATAAATAAAATAAAAAAAGTAGAATAAGGTAATAAAGTGATGAAGTGATGGTAGTTGTACTACAGCAGGACCAGTCGTACTGCAGTAGAACAGTAGTGCAAAATGCTGTCCAGGTTACAATGAGATGAGATGCAGCAATATCATACAATATGCAATAGGCAGGATGCAATATAGTACAGATATGAAGCAGTACAGGAAGTTCAAGCAGTAGTAGTGTTCAAGTAACCAGGTAGTGTGCAGGTGTAACAGAGTTGGGAATGTATGTTTAGCTGTGGTGAATGTAGATGAGTTTCGCCGTGCTTTGAGCAGCCCTGGTTGTTGTTGGAGCCCCCCTTTGGAGTTTGGGTGTACTGCAGGTCTGCACGTTCGTTTGTCCTTCTCTTGTTGCCGTACTTGCGGTGGTGCGTCAGAAAATGGCCGCCAGCTTAATGGGTATGTGCGCATGTAAAACGCTCCTCGTGTTTTGTTGTTTGTATGGAGAATCTTGTAATGTAGGGTGAAAATGTTGGTGTAGTACTGTGCTGTTTGTTTTTACATGTATTGTGATGTATTGTGATGATGTGAAACAGAACATTTATTGTATGTTGTTTTGAACGTGCAGATTCACAAGCAGACCAGAGAAGAATTGTGTTCTATATGTCTTCTCTGCAGGTATGTCGCTCCACATGTTGTTTGTAATTGTTATTTGTAATGTTTGAGGGAAGTTTGTGTTCTTTCTGTGAACAAACTGTCCTGATGTGAAATGTACATAGACGGTGGACCGAGAAAATGGCCGCCAGCTTAATGGATTCACAAGCAGACCAGAGAAGAATTGTGTTCTATATGTCTTCTCTGCAGGTCAAATAAACGAATTAAATGAGAGAAGTTTGGCTGTTTGACCATCGTTACACTGGTGCCGTGACACGTCGATCTCAAGATCAGCTGAACGCCGATCTCCGTGGATGCTGCGTGGATGCCAGGTCTTAGTGTGATAGATCAAGTGTGGTCAGAGTATTATAGTAAATGGTCATTCAGTCTGAGGTCTGTGATTATATCAGTTTAAAAAGTGCTTTGATTGTTTTGGTTTTTATGTCCTGCTGTAACTTTATATTTTTTTTTAAACATTATTATTATTATTATTTTTTTCATTCAGTAATATTACACAACGCAAGTCTGTACCACTATGGCTCAGAGGCCAGGTTTTAATGATGAGATTTTTGCCAGTCCAGTGTTGCCTATGGGGAGGGGTGCATGGGGGGCATGTCAGAGCAGAGCAGACAGTGCTGTCATAGACATTGACAGTGACATCGACATTGACAGTGCTGTCAATAGTAGGGAGGTGGGGTGTTCCCAGTTGTTTACTGACAGTGGTAGAGGCACAGGGTCAGGTCAGGACCCAGGTTGTGCTGCTGTCGGACAGTTTACAGGGGAGGCTCCTCCCACATCCACACCCAGTGTTAATGACACTGAAGCTCTTCATCACCTTTCAGACATGATGGGTCAGCTAGGTGCTCAGATTGGCGAGTCCATTGTAACCAAGTTAATTTCAGCTGGTGTAGTTCACTCAAGTAGTATGAGCAGTGCACACCTCAACTGCACATCGCCTCCAGATCCTGTAACTGATCCTAATGTTGTTAGACAGGAGGTTCCGTGCGTTACTGTGAATGTAACATCAGACAGGGAACCACCAATGTTCCGAGGTGATAGTTCTGATAAGTGTTCAGTCCAGGACTGGATTGACATGTCTAAAGCTTATCTGAGAAAGCAGAAATGTCCAATGCATGAACAGGCTGAGGAGATACTGGCAAGGCTGATGGGTAAGGCAAAGGATGTTGTGAGGGTTGGTTTGCGAAGCGATCAGACACTTGATGTGAAGCAGAACCCTGATCTCATCTATGATATCCTTCTCAAGTACTTCAGTGATGTGTCATCATGCCTCCCGTTGTCAGATTTCTATGCCACTCTACCCAGACCCAATGAGAACCCTGTAGACTACTGGTTGAGGATCAACAAAGCAGCTGATGTAGCTGGTGAGGGCCTTCGCAGACAAGGTAGGAGGATGGAGAACGTGGGTGAAGAGGTAGCACGGATGTTTGTCAGGCATTGCCCGGACTCTGGACTATCCCGTATTCTGGAATGCAAGGCTATTGAGGAGTGGAGCTCACGAGACATACAGTTGAAGATTGATAATTATCAGAGAGAGCTGAGAGCCTCTGGCAGGACCGGTAGTTCTGTGCCATTGAAGAGCCATGCCACCGCCCTCCACACTGTGCAGTCTCATCCAGAGCCTTCGATTCAGTCTGTGTCTGAGCAGTGTTCCACCCAGTACCCCCCTGCTCCTGCCCATAGTCCAGTGTACCACACACAGTGTCCGCCTTCTACCCTCATTCCTTCCCAGGACCATGCTTTAGGCCAGCTTCCGTGCCCCTCCTCCGCGACTGCTGTGGCCCAGAACACTCAGCAATCTGAAGACAGGATTCTTGCTCGCATTATGGAGAGTCTGGAGCAGATGATGGGGAAAGTGCAGCAGCGTGACAGTGCTCCTCGTGGCGGAAGATACCAGGGTGGCGCCCGTGAGAAGGCCTGCCGAGTCTGTGATGACAGTAGACACACTACCATCTCACACTGCATGTCAGAGAGGCTGTGCTTTGTCTGTTTAGCCCCAGGTCACACAAAAGTTGAGTGTCCCACCAGGTCGTCCCGAGCACCTCAGCCTCAGGGAAACTAGGTGGCCTGTATTCAGAGGGAGAAAATATAGGTCGCCAAGTAAACTCCCATTGTGAGGACGAATCTAGTGCTGAGACAGTGTATATAGCTCTCAAAAGCTCAAGTGATAACTCTGAAGATATTGTTTATCAGAATACGCATACAATTAGTGGTAGTGACAGCCTTTTCTACACACCTGTGACAGTTGGTAATACAGTGACTCTAAATGCTATGCTAGACAGTGGGTCTATGGCTTGTACAATGAGTAAGACGGCAGAGGGAAAGCTTAGAGAGGTTGGAGTTGCTACAGAGCATAACCAGTTCAGTTCAAATGTGGTGCTTGTTGGCTGTGGTGGTCGCCGTGTCAAGCCTGAGTCAGCTTTCAACGTGGAAATGGAGGTGTATGGCTGTAGGATTATGGTTCCCACTCTGGTAGTTGAAGGCCAGCATGATGAGTTGATACTAGGCACCAATGTTATTAAATATATCCTCCGGCAGTATAAGCAATGTGATGGCTACTGGAAGGCTGTGTCTACGCCCTGTCCTGCTGGCGATCCAGAATCTGAACAGTTTCTCTCGATGCTCGCTGGTCTGAACCGTTGGCGAGGTGACGTCATACCTGACAAGATAGGCACAGTCAGGTGCAACTCAGCCGTGTGTCTTGAGCCTGGTCGGGAGTACCTGATGTGGGGCAAGCTACCCAAGTCCACTATTGTGTCTCCTGGTAGCGCTGTGATGACAGAGCCCACATCGTGTCGCTCAGCTCCAAGAGGGGTTCTGGTGGCCAGAGTTGTTACTCCTTTGTGGGGAGACGGATGGGTTCCATTGAAGCTGATCAACTCGTCCGACAGGCCCGTCTTGGTAAGACGCAATGCTAAATTGGCCGACGTCTTCTCCTGCATTGCGCTCGAGGACATGGATGAGACCGGACCTGCTGAGGTCCCACTACTCAGTTGCTGTCAAGTAACCCCGTCCAGTGAAAATGCGGCCCGCACTGTTGATGAGGAACTGAAGTACATGGGATTGAGTGGGCTCGACATACACTCTTGTGACGTGTCTGAACAGTGTAGAAGCAAGATGGCTGACCTGGTTGTACGCTACAAGGACATCTTCTCACGCCATCACCTGGATTGTGGAGAGGCAAAGGGCTTCATACATCGCATTCACCTCTCAGATCACAGGCCATTCCGGCTCCCATTCAGACGAGTGCCCCCCAGTCAGTATCAGAAGTTGCGCCAAGTACTGAGTGAGATGGAGGAGAAAGATATAATCAGGAAGTCAACCAGTGAATATGCATCTCCGTTGGTTCTTGTATGGAAAAAGAACGGAGATCTCCGTATCTGTACAGACTTTCGCTGGCTGAACAAGAGGACCCTGAAGGATGCTCACCCTCTCCCTCACCAGGCCGACTGCTTAGCTGCACTTGGAGGTAACTCCTTGTTTAGTACTATGGATCTAACCTCAGGGTTTTATAACATGCCACTACACGAGGATGACAGAAAGTACTCTGCCTTTACAACACCTATGGGCTTGTATGAGTATAATCGCCTCCCGCAGGGCCTCTGTAATAGTCCTGGGAGCTTCATGCGTATGATGACTAGCATTTTCGGAGACCAGAACTATCTGAGCTTACTGGTTTATCTGGATGATTTATTGGTGTACGCCCCTGATGAGAGGACAGCTCTGGAACGCTTGGAGATGGTGTTCAGTAGACTGCGTGGTCATAACCTGAAATTGGCCCCCAAGAAGTGTTTTTTTCTCCGGAAATCCGTCAAATTCCTCGGCCACATAATTAATGACAACGGTGTGTTGACTGATCCCAGCAAAGTTGAGAGCATCGCAAAGATGACAAGTGCTGACCTGATGGAAGCGGACGGTGTAACCCCCTCACAGAAACGAATCAGATCTTTCTTGGGGATGATCAATTATTACCAGCACTTTGTGCCTAGCTTCTCCGCTATTGCAAAGCCTCTCTTCTCTCTGTTGACGGGCCAGAAGAGAAAAGGGAAGGTGAAACAGTCCAAACAAAGGTCACAAAGCAGGAAGTTGAAGGTTACTGACTGGACCCCCGAAACGGAGCAGGCTTTCCAGAAGCTGAAAACGGCGCTGGTTGAGACGGCTGTCCTGGCTCACCCTGATTTCAGCCGTCCCTTCATGCTGTCAACGGACGCGTCCCTTGATGGCATCGGTGCTGTCCTGTCGCAGATCCAAGAGGGTGAAGACCGAGCGAGGCCAATCGCATTCGCCAGCAAGTCCCTCTCTCTGTCTCAGAGAAATTACCCAGCCCATCGGTTGGAATTCCTAGCCTTGAAGTGGAGTGTCTGTGACAAGTTCAGCCATTGGTTGAAGGGGCATGATTTCACTGTTTGGACGGACAATAATCCATTGACTCATATCATGACGAAGCCCAAGCTGGACTGCTGCGAGCAACGATGGGTGGCTAAGTTAGCGAGCTATAACTTCGACATCAAGTACGTGCCAGGCCCACAGAATGTTGTCGCTGATGCCTTGAGTCGTGTGCCTTTCGTCAAGCAGAGAGTCAGTCACAGATTACTTGAAGAGCCCTACAAGAATCTCCTCTCCGAAGTCCAGGATGTGTCGAGTGCTTCTGTACAGGACGCCTTCCGGTCGTCCAATGATAGTGGTGACACTCCACGCCAGGCAGAGAGTTACGCTCAAAGTGTCCCATCACCTCTGCATGTCCACGCTCAGTCTATGGAGATGGATGAAGTGTCTGTTGTTCTACAGTCATATGACGATCTGTGGGAGGTCGGAGCAAGAACGCGCGCTGTAGCAGTCTTGCACCATTTGCCTCAGTTAGTCCCAGGTGGTCAGGACTCACTTCCTGCTTACAGTGAGAAGGAACTCCGGGATGAACAGCTCAGAGACAGGACTCTCTCTCGAGTCTTGTACTATGTGGAGAGACATCGGAGACCCTCCAGGAGAGAGAGAGATAAGGAATCAGTCACAGTCATGAGGTACCTGAAGCACTGGGAGAAACTTGTTGTGAGCAATGGGATACTCTACAGAGTCTCGAGGGATCAAGTCGTGAAGTCAAAACGCCGCCAGTATGTGGTTCCTGAGTCTAAGAAAGTTGAAGTTCTGAGAGGTGTTCATGACCATGCTGGCCATCAAGGTCAGTTCAGGAGTCTTGGCTTGGCCAGACAGAGGTTCTTCTGGCTCAACCTCAACAGAGACGTAAGAGACTACGTCCGTAACTGCCAGCGGTGTATTGTCAGTAAGACTGTTGAACCTGCTGCGAGGGCGCCTTTGCAGAGTATCACATCAACCAGGCCGCTTCAGCTGGTTTGCATTGATTTCTGGTCAGCGGAGGACTCAAGGAACAAGTCAGTTGATGTGTTAGTTGTTACTGACCATTTTACAAGAATGGCCCAGGCATTCCCCTGCAAAGATCAGTCAGCCAAACAGGTGGCGAGAGTTCTATGGGACAAGTTCTTCTGCGTCTTTGGGTTCCCAGAACGTATCCACAGCGACCAGGGAGCTAGCTTCGAGAGTCAACTAGTGAGTGAGCTGCTCAGAGTCTCCGGTGTCAGAAAGTCGCACACAACCCCGTATCACCCGATGGGTAACGGTAGTGTGGAACGTTTCAATAGAACTCTCGGTAACATGATCCGAGCGCTTGAACCAGAGGCAAAAATCAACTGGCCGAGGCGTTTGCAAACTCTGACGTTCATGTACAATAGCACAGCGCATGAGTCAACTGGCTATGCACCTTTCTATCTGATGTTTGGGCGTACTCCTCGTCTCCCTGTCGATATACTCTTCCGGACAGTCCTGAATGATCCAGCTGTGGTCAGCTACGACAAGTATGTGATGTCTCTCACGAAGGATCTGAGAGAAGCTATGGTCATAGCCCAGGAACATGTCATAAAAGAACAGCACCGTCACACAGAGCTCTACAACAGACGAGTAAAAGGGCCCACCATTGACGTCGGAGACCGTGTGCTGTTGGCGAACAAGAGAGAGAGAGGAAAGAGAAAGGTGGCTGATCGTTGGGAGTCTACTGTATACACTGTGGTGGATAGGAACTCTGAGACTCACACATATAGGATACAAGACACTGTCACTGGACGAGAGAAGGTAGTCCACCGTAATCTATTGTTGTTGGTGAACTTTCTGCCGGTGTATGATACGAGTGTGATCTCTGACCCAGTTTCATCCCTGTCTGCTGTTCATACATCAAATGAGCCAAGTGACATGTCCGTGTCGGAAGTGGAACAGGATTCCTTGCCTGGGGAAGTGAGTAGAGGAATCGCGTTCGAGTCGGAGAGAGTGGATTCCTGTCCTGGGAGTGAGGGAGGGGAGGTTGAAGACATGGAGTATGGGGGAAGAGCTGTTCGGGAGAGGGATGTTCCCTTGACTGTTCCAGAGCCCAAGGATCCCAAGGGAAGAACCCTGGAGTGGGTCACCCAGTTACCATTCCCTGACCACTCACGGACAGAGGCTACTAACACTGTAGTGTCTTCAGTCTCGTTTGCCCCTCAGAGGGTTCCCGAGCAGATGGCTGAGGAGCAAATGGTAGATCAGTCCATTAACTCTGATTCTAGATTTGTGGTTAGCGCTGATGATTGTACTGATGTTTCTGGTAACACAAATCAGACAGATGATGCTAGTGACACACAGCGTACTGACACTTTAGCTTCTGTCACACAGTGTGAACATCCTAGTACAGTCACACAGGTCAAGTCCAAGTTTGGTCGCCTTATCAAACCAGTTGACAGATTGATTTATACTATGTCAGGACAAGACATTATTCAAGACACTAAGTCAAACATTCGAGCTGTTTGCAGGTCAGTGTTCCAGGCTTCCCACAGTTAGATAAGCCGAAGCTCAGTTCAGTGCATGTATACACTGTGCACACTGACATCCTATGACATATAGGTTTGTTCGTTATTCTGATTGTTTCATAAGAGGTTGTGGCCTCTTGAAGGCTAGTAATACACAGTGAAAATAGGGTCTTGTGGGGTGTAGAACGCATCCTACCGCCAGTAGTTGGTTGGAGAGGTAGTTTACCTCTCTTTCCACTTCATCCTTATAGGATACTTTTCAAGTTGGCTGTCCTGTCCTTTGGCGGCCCTATGTAATAGTGTAAAAAGTAAAAAGTAGTATTTAAATGTATAGTTGCTGCTCAAGGTTGGCGAAATTCAGGGGAGGTGGGTGTAACAGAGTTGGGAATGTATGTTTAGCTGTGGTGAATGTAGATGAGTTTCGCCGTGCTTTGAGCAGCCCTGGTTGTTGTTGGAGCCCCCCTTTGGAGTTTGGGTGTACTGCAGGTCTGCACGTTCGTTTGTCCTTCTCTTGTTGCCGTACTTGCGGTGGTGCGTCAGAAAATGGCCGCCAGCTTAATGGGTATGTGCGCATGTAAAACGCTCCTCGTGTTTTGTTGTTTGTATGGAGAATCTTGTAATGTAGGGTGAAAATGTTGGTGTAGTACTGTGCTGTTTGTTTTTACATGTATTGTGATGTATTGTGATGATGTGAAACAGAACATTTATTGTATGTTGTTTTGAACGTGCAGATTCACAAGCAGACCAGAGAAGAATTGTGTTCTATATGTCTTCTCTGCAGGTATGTCGCTCCACATGTTGTTTGTAATTGTTATTTGTAATGTTTGAGGGAAGTTTGTGTTCTTTCTGTGAACAAACTGTCCTGATGTGAAATGTACATAGACGGTGGACCGAGAAAATGGCCGCCAGCTTAATGGATTCACAAGCAGACCAGAGAAGAATTGTGTTCTATATGTCTTCTCTGCAGGTCAAATAAACGAATTAAATGAGAGAAGTTTGGCTGTTTGACCATCGTTACACAGGTAGTCATAATATATATTATTTATGCAGTGGGTATATGAATGAATGAATGAATGAATGAATGATCTTTATTGTCATTGTAACAGGTACAACGAAATTTAAATGCAAACCCTCGGTGCTAACAATCAAACACAGTCCTAAGATAATAAAAAACAAGAATGAGACATAAATAGGGGGGATATAAATAGGGGGATAAGTGATCGGTAGGAATCTGAGAATGTATCTATTATGTAAACTTCTATACTTCTATACACTATATGGTCTATTCACAGGGGGGAGTTAGCATGTAACTCTGTACTTTTATAAACATATAAACATATGAACTAGTAACTTATATACAGTATATGAACGTTTGGGGGATAGTTAGATGATATATATGATAGTTTGGGGGAGTTCAGTGAGGCCGGTAGTGTCTCAGTAGGTAGAGCCGGCGTCTAATGACTGGTCGGCAGTTTGGCAGTTCGAATCCCATCGGGGGTTCATGGTATTGTGAGCATATTTGAAAGAAATAGAAGCCGCACACTCAGATTCGAGATGCAAAAAGTTTGGTTTATTAGAAATGTTTTATATACAAAAAAAAACATTTTATTTTGCATCTCGACTGGTGTCTGCATGTACATTCACAACGATATTATCTTTAACACCCGGTATGACCTGAATCATGACGAATTAGAATCTGTTTGGGTTGAAATCATCTTTAACAAAGCAAAACCGGTGCTGGTTGGTACTATCTACAGACCTCCCGATCAGAATGATTTCTATGATATTCTTGAGGGGTGCTTGGATGACGTTGACTGTGTGGAAAAGATTCTTATTGGGCATTGGAACACGGACATGCTAAGAAATGAAGCATCCGTCTTCAAATCCTTCACTAGGTTTTCTGAATTACACGGTCTCCGCCAACAAATTACCAAACCCACTAGGGCAGGGGTCTTCAACCTTTTCAGCCCAAGGACCCCTTGGACGAGAGACAACCAGAACAGGGACCCCCACATGTAATAAATAAAAAAATAAAAAACATTTTAAGGCCTATAATAACTTTATTTACACCTTATTAACCTATTTTGTCACGACCAGAGGTAGGACCCAAACGCAGACACAGGTGAACAGGTAAGAGTTAAATAATAAAGGTTTATTTCTAGTAACAAGGCTGATGGGAATAGGCAGGTGGGTCGTCAGGCAGGCGGGAGGTCAGGCAGGAGGAAGGGTCGGCAGACAGGTGGGGAATCAAGCAGGAAGAATGGTCGGCAGGCAGGTGGAGTAGTCGGCAGACAGGCAGGGGGTCAGACAGGAGGAGTAGTCGGCAGACAGGCAGGGGGTCAGGTCACAAGGGAAAATTAATAAGTAACAGGCTAATTACTGGGTTATTAACCTATATGTGTTTATGATTGATAAAACGTTCATGCATAATTATTATTGGTTATTATTATTATTATTATTGTTGATGAGGCTTATATTTTCTATTATTATTATTATTATTCAACAATTAAACATTTAGCTTCAGGAAGTCAGGTATGCTTACCTCAGTGCGATGACTGGCCCTGGTGGGTGGTACACAGCTTGTCTATTCTGGGGGAGATGGAGGTTGTCAGGCAGAGCATCATGTCATCCTCAGGCTGCAGTCTTGAACGGTATTTGCTCTTCAGGTGGGTGAGGGAGGAGAATCCACTTTCGCAAAGATATGTGGTTGCAAAAGGCAAGAGGCTCACCATGGCCTTTGCTGTCAGTTGTGGGAAGAATTTTTGGCAATGGATCCAGAACTGGATCAGTGGCTTTGACTCGTACACATGCTTGTGTGTACTATCTGTGGACAGGTCGATCAGCTGATCTTCCTCAGCGGCTGTCAGATTTGAGCCGTCGGGTGCATTCTCTTTGAAAGGAAACTGTATCCAGGTCTTGTCCTTTCTCCAGGACTCAGTCTCAGAAAAATATTTTTCGAATTGCCATTCAAGTGCCTCCAAGTGATTACCAATTGCGCGTTTCACGTCAGGCGAGATCACAGCGGAATCCGTCAACTCCTCCACTGATGGAAACATGGAGATGTTATCTCCCCTGACGCGCTCTCTCCATCTTTTCGTTTTTTTCAGGAAGCCTTCCATCTTATCATACAGCTGAATGGCGTGTGTATTGCGGCCCTGCATAGAACTGTTCAGCCGGTTCAACTCTGCGAAAACGTCCGCCAGATATGCCAGTTTAAAGACCCAGGCATTGTCGATGAAATGCGCAGCCAGCTCCGCGCGGTTTTGGCCAATTAGAAATTCGTGGATAGCTGTGCGTAATTCAAATACTCGTGCCAATACGGATCCACGGGAAAGCCATCTGACTTCTGAATGGTAAAGGAGCGCTGTGTGTTCCTCTCCTGTAGCGGCGCATAAAGAAGCGAAGAGGCGAGTTTGTAGGGCACTCTTCTTAATAACATTTACAGCCTTTACAACAGTGTCCATAACATCGGAAAACTCAGCACTCATTTCTTTAGCGGCGAGGGATTCTCTGTGCAGCATGCAGTGAGTCCACATCACTTTGGGGGCGACTTTTCTGACAAGCGCCATCAGTCCACTCTTTTGCCCAGTCATAGCGCGCGCACCGTCGGTACACACCGCGACACACTTTGCCCAACTTACGTCATTTTCACCGAAAAAGTCATCAATCACTTTGAAAATTTCAGCACTTGTTGTGCGTTCAGGAAGCTTCTTACAAAACAAGAACTCTTCACACATTTCGTCTTGGTCAACAAAGCGCACAAATGCCAAGAGCTGTGCGTCTTTGGAGATGTCCACTGATTCATCCAATTGGAGTGCAAATGCCTCCGCCGTTTGTAATTTCTCAATTAACTGCACCCTCACATCCGATGCCATTTCACCAATTCGCCGAGCAATTGTTGTGTCTGACAATGGGATAGTCTTCAACTTTTCTGCATATCCATATCCATCATTCCCAAACATGGTCTTGCACATATCAGTGGCCGCAGGCAATATCAAATCTTCTGCAATTGTGTATGGCTTTTTACACTGGGCAACGCGAAGAGCAACTTGATATGAGGCTTTCAAAGCAAGCTCACCGACTTTCGCAGATTTTCTTATCATTGTCTGTTGGCCTTGGAGAGAGTGCAGACGAGCCTGAAAGTAGTCCAGTGCTTTATCTTGTAAGTGGCCATGATTCGTCTCAAAGTGTCGTTGCAGCTTTGATGGCTTCATGCTTTCGTTTGAGAGCGTCGCCGCACAAACAACACACACCGGCAATTCCACTCCTTCGGTTTCTATGAAAGTAAATCCAAACTTTAGGTACACTTCTGAATATTTTCGGGACTTTTCTCTTTTGCGTTTATCTGCCCCTGGGGCAGGCGCTGCTGGGGCCGAGGTGGAAGGAGTAGGCCTAGCCGTTGGATCTCGAGCTCGAGGTTACTTCTCGTTACTGTTACAAATTTATCCATCCTGCTTCACTAATTAATAGTAGTAACTAATAATGTGAAGTTATAATATCATTATCGGACTCGGACAACTTGCGCAGGTTTAGCTCAACCAGTTTAATCAACACTCAGCTTCAACAGTGCCTCGGGTCATTACCCATAATGCAAATGGTAAATAGTACATTTTTATTGTAAATAGTTTTTTGTCAAAAGTAGCTTATTATTGCCTATTAATGCTTGTAGTTTACTCAATATAACTTTTGTTATATTTTTTAATTGTCACAAATTATTTTGGTGAAAATTGTTAATTATTCTGAAAAATTTTGGCGGACCCCCTGCAGTACCTCTGCGGACCCCCTAGGGGTCGCGGATCCCCGGTTGAAGACCACTGCACTAGGGTGTGTATTTCTACTCAAACCACCATAGATCTCATTCTAACATCGGATGAGTCCAAAATCTCCAAGAGTGGGGTTATTGTATGTGGGCTAAGTGATCATTACATGATCTTTTGCACTCGTAAAAAGCATAAACCCAAGGCTGGCAGTCATAAAACTGTAACCACTAGATCCCTTAAATCCTATTCTAGTGAGGCCTTAAACCATAAACTGGAGAATCAAGACTGGTTAGATGAACTAAAAAGCACACAGGTTGAGGAGGCATGGCTAGGTTTCAAAACCAAATTCCTAAATATTATTGACAGTATAGCCCCCATGAGAACCACCAGGGTTAAAGCCCGATCGGAACCATGGATGAATTCGGACATTCTAAATGCTATGAAAGTCAGAGACCTAAAATGCTCTGAAGTTCAAAAATGCAAATCAAAATTAGTGAAACACTTAAACGAAGATCTCAAAACCCACTTTGAGAAAATTAAAAAACAATGCAACAAACTATGCAATCAGGTAATTACCATGACCAAATCTGCTAAGAAAAAATACCTCGATAACAAAATCGAAGAAAACTTAAACAAACCACGTGACCTTTGGAAGCTACTTAATAGCCAACTAGGTTGCAGTTAAAAACTCAAAACCAGGTCTACAAACATCAGCATAAAATCTGGAGATTCTCTCTTTACAGACAAGCTGGATGTGGCTAAGTGCTTAAACACTTTCTTTACAACCATAGCCACTAAATTAGTTAACAATCTACCACCCCACTCAGGGCGTTATGGTGTAGAGCACATCCGTGCGTTCTACAATAAACTGGGTGTACGCAAAGATGATTTTAAACTCTCCATGGTGTCAAACGATGAGGTGTTTAAAAAACTGGGCGCTCTACACTCAGAAAAGGCCACGGGCCATGACAATATTCCAGCCAGATTTCTAAAAGACTCAGCTGCCTCCATTACCCCAATCATCACCCACATAATAAACCTCTCCATCAAACAGGGACACGTCCCCCTTGACTTTAAAATAGCAAGGGTAACCCCACTGTATAAAAAAGGAAGCAAATTAGACCCAGGCAACTACCGACCTGTTTCTATTCTTAATTCTATCTCGAAACTTATGGAAAAAATAGTTTATGAACAGGTTGATAGGTACCTTACCGAAAAAAATCTGATGTATGAATTTCAATCAGGATTCAGAACATCCCATTCCACTGACACATGCCTTCTCTATTTGAACGACCACATCAACCATGAGGTGGACTCGGGCAAGTACTGCGGCATGGTCATGCTGGACCTCCAGAAGGCCTTCGACACAGTAGATCACCACTTGTTAGATAAACTGAAAGCAATTGGGTTCGATAGAACATTGGTGAGCTGGATGCAATCCTACTTAGAGGGGAGGGAACAGGTGGTTAGTGTGAACGGAACACTGTCCCCCCCCTCCCAGTGACCTGCGGCGTTCCACAAGGAAGCATATTGGGACCTTTACTGTTCCTAATATATGTGAATGACATGTCATCAGCATGTGATTGCAATTTGTTCCTGTTCGCGGATGACTCGGCTCTGCTGGTCTCTGACAGGGACATATTGCAGGTGGAAAAAGCGCTAAGCACTGAACTGAGTAGAATCTGCATCTGGCTAGCTGACAATAAACTATCAATACACCTAGGTAAAACTGAAACCATCCTATACGGATCCCCATCTAAACTCAGAAAGGCTGAACATTTTAAAATAAAAGTGGGTAACATTAATATCACAAGAAAAGAGGATATTACCTACCTGGGCTCCATCTTAGAGGCAAATCTTTCCGGAGATAAAATGGCAGCAAAAGTAATCAAAAAAGTGAACCATAGAACTAGATTCTTGTACAGGATATCCTCACTTGTCAGTAAAAACACACTGAGGACCCTATCAGGAGCTCTCATTCAATGTCACTTCGACTATGCCGTAACATCATGGTACTATAGAACCACAAAGGCCCATAAAACAAGACTCCAGACAGCCCAAAATAAACTGGTTAGGCTTCTGCTAGGCCTCAACCCTAGGACACATCTAACCGCTGCTCATTTTTTGAGCCTTGATTGGCTACGAGTAGTTGACAGAGTGCAGCAGCTTGCACTGGGCCTGGTCTTCAAGATACGCTACACCACAAAGACACCCAAGTACCTGTCAACATACTTCCAAAAAGTGAACAACGTCCACACATACAATACCAGAGGAAGCTCCACGAACCACGTTCAACCGCGTTGCACCACAAACAAGGGGTTAAACTCGTTTGCAAACTATGCAGTAAAAATGTGGAACGCCCTTCCTATAATCTTAAAGGAGTGCAAAACACTGCCCACCTTCAAAACCACTCTCAAAAAACATTTACAGGAGGCTGCAATCCGTAACTGGACCCTCTAAATCAAAAATCAGATTAAAAGACCCGAACTACCCACTGTACATACTTTGTGTTTTGTCCCCCGCCCCCACCTGTGGTGTATGTCCCCACCTGTCCTACACGCTGTACATACCTAATGTTTTGTTGTATTGTTCTTCCCATGATGGATGTATATTTATCTTGTAGATAGTACTAGTTATTTGTCTGTATTATCTTGTAGATAGTACTAGTTTTTTTTTGTCTGTCTTACATGTAACGATGAATTGAGAATCAAGGACCCCAATTGAAATAAGCCAGTGGCTTTCTTGGGTTTTTATCCTGTTAGTTGATCTTGTATGTAATATGTACTTTCATGTACCTACTTCTGCAAATCTTCTAATAAAGTTTTCAATCAATCAATCAAAAACATTCCAGCGCCTGCAGGTGGCAGTGAATGACCAAGCATCAAACGATGAAGAAATGTAACCCATTTAACCACAACTCGTTTAGGGGAGAGTGCGCCCTCTTGTGTCTGGGGCTGTGTTCGGAATGGCATACTAGCATACTACTCATACTAGATATGACGTAGATTTTGAGTATGCAGTGCGTTCACACTGTAGATTATGTGAAATTTGAGTATGCAAGAAATGTATACTAGATTTTCGGTCGGCTGGTATTGGCATACTTATTATGAATTTAGTAGGCAGTATGCAGTATATACTAATTGAGTATGCTAGTATGCAGTATGCTAGTATGCCATTTCGAACACAGCCTCGGTCTTTCCCCTCAAAAGGGGATAAAAAAAAAATACGACAAACTTCCGGTAGCTTTTGACAAAACAGCAACATTGTAGCCATATCAGTAACAACAGAGACCGACATACGACAAGGGTATTATTATAGGGATCCAGTGGAGGAGACTCTTTGATCTTTAACAGCCATGGTGAAGATCACTTTCCAGTCCGTCACGGGACAGAAAGTCGCCAAGGAGCTGCGTGATGATGGCGACAAGACTGAAATCCTTATTCCCCATCCGATGGTAATAAACGACATGTCTGCTGTGTGTCTTGAAACATGAGATCGCCTACCTACACGATGCATGCACATCGAGGGTCCTCAATGCATGTTAATGTCATGTGTGTCACTGCCTGGTGATGTTTTGTCACCCATGCCCATGGTTGTCACACGATGATCTAGTCATATGCATGTCACCCTGAACACTACTGTGTGGTACTAATGCACAGCCATCGCCATTTGGTTGGAAACAAAACGACGATCCTGTGCGGGTTAGACAGCAAAAAGCTATTTGTCGAGATGTCGGCACATTGCCAAATCATGACGTTAGAATTATAAGGTTCTATCTCCATTTTTGCCAAAATTGAGTTTTTTTTTTTTTTTTTACATAATCTGATCCATTAGGTGTTTATTAATGCCTGTGTGGCGTTATTTTAAAAATGTTGACATTTTTGAGTTAGTAATTCATAAAATACAATGGTTCCATCTCACAGAACATAATGGAATGTAAACATTTTGACGCTCAATATCTCTGAACTGCCCTAAACGGAGATAGAACCTTATCATTCTAAACGGAGATAGAACCTTCTCATTCTAAGCTCACGAAATACTGAACAATAGAGCCCAACTGCTCAATCTATCTATTTAAAACTATAGTAGTGGATTGTCTTAGACAACAAAGTCATCAATTCTCACATCAACAACAGCCTGAGATCAATCAAAGATAAGATCAGGCCTAATCAGTGATGCTCATCTGTGATGTATCTCTCTGAAGATATTATTAGATATTCCAAATGAAAACTGCAAAATAAGAATAAATGTTAGGCAGGATGCAGACAAAATGGCAGATGCTATCTGAGTTAATATTTCATAGACATGCTGCACGAGTCCTCAACGTCTGATTGTCTGCTCTAGTAAAACTGAACTACATGCCACTAAAGCAGAGATTTGTATAAATTAGGCTATAGATTACTTCAAAGCGGCAATCTCATTGGTGCATCAAACATTTTTTTCTTTTAAAATAGGTAAGGTAATGATATATAATTGGCTCTGGACATTGCAATCCATGTACTGTAGGCTATGTAGTAGACCTAAATGTGTCACACTTTTTTCAGTCAGTGCAAGTGAGAATGAAGGGTAATTTAAAGGATTATCTTCTCCCTTTCAACACAGGTTATCATAACACCAAGGTTTTTCTTTCCTTTAAAGATGTTCTCTTACAACCTCTCAAATATTGTCTGCCACTAAGTCTGTCATTTACTTTGGCACCCTTCATAGTAATAAGGTAGAAAGGATATTCGCTTTCAGTATGTTCATTCTTATAGTGAAGGCTACTATCATGTGCCTTGTGCCAACGCATCACTCTGCCAATGTCTGTGTGAGTGTGTGGCACAGATCGGGTGTGAGACTGGGGGCGGTGAGCATTAGTCACTATTTTGATAGTCCCACGGGCCACTTAACCAACCATTCCTTTCTTAGAATCCACACATTTTAGCAAGGAAATAGAAACATTCATTGTGATCTCAAGAATTGTAGCAAGTCTTGTCATTTGACAACATTTGGCTGTAACCACAGCTAGTACCTTACAGTCTAAACCCATCCTGATGTGACCTTAGAATATTGAAGTCTGTTGTCAACTGAAGTGTGCGACGACAACGCAGTCTTTGACCTATGCTTCCATTGGTTTGGTTTGTAATGTGTGAACCTGTGTGTTTCTCATTTAGGATGAGGAGGAGTTGGTCCTGCCACTGCGTTCTAAGAGGTCTCCTCTGAACGGGCTGTGCTGTCTGACCTTTGGCCTGGTGGTCTTCATGTCCGGTCTGGTGCTAGCCTCCATCTATGTCTACCGCTACTACTTCATACCTCATGTAAGACAGAACGTCTGTGGCTGTGCTGTGGAATCTCTATCATCTAGATATTGTTTTCTGCCTCACATCTTTGTCATCACTCTTGATTAGCTTAACTTGAACTTTCCAAACTTTCTGCGTAGTATAGTAGTACTGACATAAATACATGAATATATGACAGCACATTGGTGATAAAAAAGAAAGTCAATGATTATGCTGTTCGTGAGCTTAGAATTATACGGTTCTATCTCCGTTTAGGGTAGTTCAGAGATATTGAGCGTCAACGTTTTTACATTCCATTATGTTTTGTGAGATGGAACCTTTGTATTTTATGAATTACTAACTCAAAAATGTCAACATTTTAAAAATAACACCACACAGGCATTAATAAACACCTAATGGATCAGATTATGTAAGAAACTAAATTTTGACAAAAATGGAGATAGAACCGTATAATTCTAACGTCACAAGGTGTGCTGATCTTTCTTCTCTGTGTACCCAGATGCCTGAACAGAACCTGTTCCCGGACTGTCGGGTTCTGTATGAGGACTCTGTGTATGCCCCTCTGCGTGGCCGCCAGGAGCTGGAGGAGACTGTGGCCATCTACATGGATGACAACTATGAGCAGATCAGCGTGCCTGTGCCCCACTTTGGGGGCAGTGACCCAGCTGACATTATCCATGACTTTCACAGGGTGAGGTCAGGATTGGCACCCTGGCTGGTCTCAATCATTATCATAATCAGTACACACACACACACACACACACACACACACACACACACACACACACGCAAGCAAGCAAGCAATACGTTCCCCCAGAATGAGACTGAGCTGGAATCATTTGAACAAGTTGAGTGCTCTGTAATCTAAGTCTCTCTTTGTGTCTTAAGGGACTGACTGCCTACCACGACATCGCCCTTGACAAGTGCTATGTCATCGAGCTCAACACCACCATCGTCATGCCCCCAAGGAACCTCTGGGAACTTCTGATCAATGTTAAGGTGGTGTATAGCCTGGCTCTCTAATCTCTCTCTCTCTCTCTCTCTCTCTCTCTCTCTCTCTCTCTCTCTCTCTCTCTCTCTCTCTCTCTCTCTCTCTCTCTCTCTCTCTCTCTCTCTCTCTCTCTCTCTCTCTCTCTCTCTCTCTCTCTCTCTCTCTCTCTCTCTCTCTCTCTCTCTCTCTCTCTCTCTCTCTCTCTCTCTCTCTCTCTCTCTCTCTCTCTCTCTCTCTCTCTCTCTCTCTCTCTCTCTCTCTCTCTCTCTCTCTCTCTCTCTCTCTCTCTCTCTCTCTCTCTCTCTCTCTCTCTCTCTCTCTCTCTCTCTCTCTCTCTCTCTCTCTCTCTCTCTCTCTCTCTCTCATAGAGGAACAATGTCTTATTTTCCACATTCCTCATCTATTCCCCCACCCACCTATCCCTCCGCAGAAGGGAACCTACCTGCCCCAGACATATCTCATCCAGGAGGAGATGGTGGTGACCGGGAAGGTGCACAACATGCGCCAGCTAGGCCCCTTCATCTACCGCCTCTGTAACAACAAGGACACGTACCGTCTGAAGCGCCGCAATCCGCGCAGACGTGAGTTAAGGGGTTGGGCACGGGGCCAAGATGTCTGGGATTTGGGCTTAGTCGGAGTGTAAGGCCCGAGTCTGCTTGGGCTGCGATTATTTGGAGGGTTTTCTGGAGTTAGAGTAGGAAAGGCGATGGATAAGGTTGGGCAAAAGTCATCTCAGGTTGTATTCAGGAGTTTACAACATAGTGGGCATTACTGATAGAAATGTCATGAATAGAGCTGACATGAACTATTACTCTATGGGTGTCTGTTTATCTAGTATCTGTAAACTATGCTAAACTAAACTGCATTTTGTTGTATAGTACTTGTACTCTGCGATGACAAAGTTGAATCTAATCTAATCAAAATCTCTATATCTCTTTCCCCATGACATATAGGCATCAATAAACGTGCAGCGCAGAACTGCCACCGCATCCGGCACTTTGAGAACACGTTTGTGGTTGAGACGGTCATCTGTGACGCAGCGTAAACCTGGGGCTGTCTCCCTCTGGCACGGCCTCCTCTCTAGCCACTGTAGCCTGTCTGCCCCCATAGATGTACTTTGAATTATATTTGAGTTGCACTTTAAGTATGTTTTTTTCCACTTTCTTTTTTTAAATCTGCTGTTCATTTTTTTGCATGTTGCATTAGACAGACATTATTTTCCTTGTTGCAATAATATATGTTATTCTTGGTTGTTTTGGTTGAATGGATTCACATTTTCCATGTAGCAGAAACGTTCAGCCAATTATGAATTATATTATGAAGACTTTTTAGCCACTTAAGGGAAATGTGTGCCTCTGTTGTCAGGGGAGGTGACCGTTTCCATGTGTTGTCAAGGTGACTCCTTTTTCCTGCTCTTGAAATTACTGCGCCTCCTTGTTCATTCTGTAATACAACCTTGTGCTTAGGTATTGACACCTTCTTATACCTTGTATAGCCCCCCCCCTTCCCTGTGCACACTTCTCTTGCTCTTATGTCTGATGTCAGTGTCTGTCATTGGCCCCCCTTCACTCTTCCCCTTGCTTCTCTCTCTCCCTCGCTTTCTGTCTTTCACTGACCTCTCCATTCTTCTCTTTAGTTCAGTCAATCTATTATGGAACATATGCAAATGAATGCATAGGTTCTTAACAAGTGTCACATCCGAGTGAAGTAGATCAATTAGGCATTAGTCTGTGCACATCTGGGCCTCTGCGAATATGCATGTGTGTTTACAGCGATCATGTGCTCAAGACCTCTGCACTTGTGTATATTAAGTAAAACACTAGCTCCTCAACAATGACATTATTTCCTGGCAAGCTGGACCTTTCTTCTCCCTTTGAAACCTTCAAAGAAAGTTTCCTCATCCTTTTTGATGCCCCCTCATTCTGTCAATCTACCTTCTCTCTTTTTGGGGAGGAGTATCTCCCTTTTTTGTACTCTCTTTATCGACGCTTCTGTGAATCGTTTTAGAATTCTTTATTGTTTTTGCCCCTGCATGTGTGTTTCTCAATAACGAAAAACTGCACTCTTAGAAGATTTTATAAGACCACGTTTAAAGCCTTAGTCCAGAGTCAGAGACTGGACTAAAGTAATTACTACTGAAAGGGATCTTATTATATCATATGTTAATATATACCTTAAATATTTTGTCTGCTGGTGAAGTCTACCTGTGAATAAAGTAGTTAAAACATGCCTGCTTTTATTTATTGTAGTATATCACTTTTATGTCTGAACTGTGGTTATTTACTGTATATGGTTAGTTACTGTATACACTCTAGTTACATTGGACATTATCTATGTCCTTAGTCTCTTTACCTCACCATATGACACCATTCTTGCTTCAGTTGACCTACTGACAGATTATGCCCTCATTTGTTTTAGTCGCCTACACTTTTAAACCAATGTGAAGTACGGTAAAGTGTAATGTCGGGACATTGTGGGCTAAAGTGTCAAACCTATCTCACAATTTGGCTTGTTTTGGAGCTTGTGTCCTGTGGAGCAAATGCCTCAGTGGTGTTCCCCTGTGTGACCTCATTAGACATGAAAAGAGGGGCAGAGGGCACTTTCTACTAACCTGCATTATACTACCCTAAGCCCAGAATAACATGAGGATGCCAGTTCAGACCAGACATACATGAACACAAATCAATATGCTGGAGTGAGTTATTCATAAAATGAAATGGTCATTTGAATACAGCAACTATCAAACATTTTCCAGCCCTAGGCTGTCTGTTTCACATACAAGGCTTAACAGTGAGCTATCCAAACAGCTAGGCTGCTGTCAGTCAGTGTAGAGACTTTGTAACAAAAACAAGAAGGCTATAAGCAACTGGCGAACAAAATATGAACATTTAAGGCTGCGTTCGTAAATTCGCTCTGGAAATCTGATCAGCTCTCATGGAATGCCTCTGGTCCAATCAAATTACTTGGTCCTTTTATGACGTTGAATCCAGTGTGCGCTGCAGCGCTCTCAGAGCGAATTTACGAATGTAGTCTGAGTTAGGTTAGCGACGCGCTTGTGTGTAGTTTGTTTTGTCTTCACGCTTTTTGTAACTTTCAGGCACTGACATGTTGATACCGCCTAAATGCTATTTATTCAGCCCAACCGCCCAAATGCTTTTTTCCCCGGCCCAGTGTGATCAAAAGTAACCCGCCCCATCTGGCAACAGTGGGGGAGGGCGCATGCGTACTGGCGCGTCTCCGGTCACACTACTGCGCCTCATTAATATTAATGAACTTGGCGCAAACGCCTGTGATTGGCTTACATACCCAGTTTCCACGACAACTCAAAACACTAATGTTTATTTCTTCACGAACGGTGACAACTCTGAAGTTTGCATAGGATTTCTTGACCTCATTGTATAGCCTTCTCCAGAACAACACGTGAGCTGTGTTTGATATAATTTTCACCGAAATATTTTTAATAGTGTAGTTTGCCTTGTCAGGTCACTGACATATTCATTCCTAGTTTGTTTTAGCATAGGGATAAAGTCATGGATGGGGAGGTAGACCAGAGAGAAAATTACCATAACACTGGAAATGAAAACAAGAGCGATGACCAACTCCCACAGACACCATCTGAAGAGCCCTCAGAGAACAAGTCATCTAATTCTAAAGACAACCAGGAAGGAGCAGATTGCCCTGCAGACGAATCAGTCATGGCTGAGGAGGGAGGAGCTGATCAGAGTGGACAAGAAGTCACACCGGAGATCACAGAGGTGACCACAAACCCAGCCACATCTGAGCCAGGGGAGGTGTCTGGAGATGAGGTGTCCACTGGAGCCGACCTGCCCTCAAGCAAGACCTTCGAAGAGGGGGAGGCCCCAGAGATAAAACCCCTCATTGGTGAACCTCTATCACGTGAGAGCAGCCTCATGCTCGGAGACCATGTGGATGAAAAAGATAGACCACCTGCGCTGGACCCAGGGACCCCGGAGAGGGAGAGCTGTAGCCCCACGCAGGAAGATAAAGACCCTTCTCCCGTCGAAGAGACGAGCCCCGGCGTCGACTACCAAGAGTACATGGACCTCTTCCGTCAGCTGCAGAGAGAGAAGGAGGAACTGACCCAGAGCGACGCCCAGCTCCAGACCAAGCTGGTGCTGTACTTCCGCAAGAAGACGGGAGACACCACGACGCGTCCGGAGAAGGAGAAGGGGAAGGGTTCGGTGTCCGACCAGGAGCAGCGCTACCACAAGTACATGGCCACCATACAGGACCTGAAGCGGCAGCGCCGGCGCCACTCGGAGGCGGCCCGGCTACAGGCCGACGAGCTCCGGCTACAGACCCAGGAGAAGCTGGCCCAGGTGGAGCGTGAGCGGGGCGCCTTCGCGGCGTCGAAGTGTGACGCGGCGGTGGCGGCGCTGAGCCGAGGTGGCCCGGGCAAGCCAGCGGCCCGGGCCGAGGTGGAGCGGATCCAGGCGCAGGAGCGGCGCGGGGAGGACGAGCTGGCGCGCGTGCGCCTGGAGAACGTCAAGGCGAAGAACGAGATGGGGCGGCTGGAGGCGACCCTGCGCGGCCGGGAGGAACTGGCCGAGGGCCTGCACCTGATCGACTTCGAGCAGCTGAAGATCGAGAACCAGACGTACGGCGAGAAGATCGAGGAGCGCAACGAGGAGCTGCTCAAGCTGCGGAACAAGACCACCGGCACCGTCCAGGTGCTGACCCACGTCAAGGAGAAGCTCCAGTCGGTCCAGACGGAGAACCGGGCCAAACGGGCCCGGCTGGCCGCGGCGGAGGCGGAGGTGGCCGGGAGGAGGGACGTGCTGACGCGGACCAAGCGGGCCAGGGACAACCTGCGGACTGACAACCTGAGGCTGCGTCAGCGCCGCGGCCTGCTGGGGAACGACAGCCTGCTGAGGGACTTCGAGGAGAAGGTGGACGCCTCGGAGGGCCTGGAGGAGAGGCTGGAGGGGCTGAAGCGCAGGAACGCAGAGATCACCCTCAGGTGTGCCGCGGTGAAGAAGAAGCTGCAGCAGGCGGCCAGACCGACAGCTCCATGAATGAGAACGTACACACACACACACACTCACACACACACACACACACTCACACAGACACACACACACACACACACACACACTCACACAGACACTCACACAGACACAGACACAGACACACACACACAGACACACACACACACACACACACACACACACCCACACACACACACACACACACACACACACACACACACACACAGGCATACATAATTATTCACATAATAGTTTTCAATAAAAGTTTTCTTTATTCCTCTGTATGTCCTTAATTATGTCTAAGGAACATAAAACATTCTAACCATTTTATTACAGCTTTGGAGTTCAGTAGATTTCACCTAAAAGTAATGCATGAAAAATCTGGTACCAAATATTAGCACTGGGAGAGAGACTAGTCAGCGGATGGTAATATTGGATAGGGGGGAAAAATCCCTCTGACCACTGTGCTCTGAAATCACCAACTGTTACCGGATCAACTGTTTTACATTGTGGAGCAGTTAATTTACAGAATTCACGAATATAAAATATGTAACCAGGAGAATGCATAAGGTTCACAGTATCTACAGGATATTCAGGATATTATATTCCCCTGGTCCTTTTTAGAAAAACAATAATTCTACCATCCAATGGGTGTGTTCCAGGAAAACCTCTTCACTAGTTTTCAAAGTGATGCTGTGTGCGGGTCGGGACAACAGAAGCAGAAAAGAAACAACCACGATTCACCATAATACCTCAAATACCTCAGATATTTACAACAAACATGTGTGTGCGTTAATGTGTATAGCATGAATAGCATACTATGTTGTGTGTGTGTGGGGGGGGGTTCTGCATATAGACTGTGTGTGTGTGTGTGTGTGTGTGTGTGTGTGTGTGTGTGTGTGTGTGTGTGTGTGTGTATGTGTGTGTGTGTGTGTGTGTGTGTGTGTGTGTGTGTGTGTGTGTGTGTGTGTGTGGTACTCCTTCCACTGTGGTGTGATTGGACCAGGGCACATGGTCACATGGTATTGTGTGTGGATTGATGGCAAATTAGTTTAACTTCAATCAGTTTTAAATTGAGGCTATAACAAAACAAAATGTGGAAAAAGTGAAGGGGACTGAATACTTTCCGAAGGCACTGTATATGATGTGAAAGCAGCTATTTGCTGTGTTCTGTAGTCAAAGGGACTGTGAGTTTAATTCACCAACTAGTTTATATGGTATTTACCTAGCAACAACACTTTGATTGGCTACAAAATGAAGCATCATTATTCATGCTTTTTTGGTGAATAAAGTCACCCTCTAGATAGAACGTTAACTAAACATCCACCGTTGATGCTGAAATAAAGTTGGATGGAATCAAAGCCTGAGTGTGCGCGTGACCCTTGACCCCTGACCTTTCCAAACTACAACCTCAGCCAATCCCTACTTGTACTTTTCGAAAAATTCCCAAAACAAGAATTGAAAGACTCTTAGCTGGCTACAGGAAGCGTTTGCAAACTGTTATAGTTGCCCGAGGAGTTACAAAGCACTAGCTGATCCGCTTTTGCACAAGGCCTTTTTCCTTGTTTTATTATTTTGAAGCTGTAAAAATTAAACAATTTAAATTAATCTTGCTTTAAAATGTGATGACATGTGTCATGTTTAACGTTGTACCATTTAGAGGTTAGGTTTGCTTCTTTTCACTTAGATATTAATTGTAAACGGCATTTTGACTAGGGGTGCCCAAATGTTTGCACCCCACTGCACCACTGGAACATTCTCTAGGAGTGTGTAGTTGGTCGTGGTGCACTGTAGCTCTGTTTGCACAGCTCTGTGCGTGTGAATTGAAAGAAACAACAAAGACCCAGCTTAGGGCTCAAAATGCCACTTCCTACTAGCGGTGAACAGAGGTCGGAATGTGTGTACTTTTCTTCTACAGAGGCACTACAGAGAGTATACTGACTGGGTGCGTCACTGCCTGGCATGGCAACTGCACAGCCCTAAACCGCAAAGCGCTACAGAGGGTGGTATGGACAGCGAGCACATCACCGGATGTAAGCTTCCCTCCACCCGGGATATACGACAAACGATGTGTCAGCAAAGCCCGGATCATCAAAGACCCCAGCCGTCCCAACCACAGCCTGTTCGAACCGATGCCATCCAAAAGACGAGGCCTCTTCCGGAGCCTTAGGGCCAAGACTCAGAGACTAACAAACAGCTACTTCCCCCAGGCAATCAGACTCTTGAACAAGCCCACAGTAGTCAATTGACTATCTTCCCCTTGCTCACAGATGACGAGTCAAAGATGACATTCAAGTACTTTTTTTTATAAATGAGGCCCCAGCAACCCTAATCTCAAGACACCTTACTACTGTGAACTCTATTATCACTAGCAGCACTGCTAGTGCAACCTGTCTTGTCTTACCTGCACAACCTGTCTTACCTGCACTAATGCCACCTTATCTTGTACTATCTTGCCTATTATTTTTGTCTCTTATGTCCTGTACTACTGACACTTTTATCTTGAATTATGCTTGATTTATTACGCCCTATGTCTTGTGCTGTAATGCAATGTCAGGATCCGAAGCCTAAACATTTTACTCTGAAATGGTTTGATATGTAACACCTTGGTGTGATTGTATACCAGTGCAATGGAATGGTTTTACTTGATTAAGTGATGGTGGATTAGAACCCTCACCAGTACAATGTGCCAAAGATTAATCCATTCAGTTGATGAGATCAGATAGTGTTATATCTTATTCCAAGTCATTTAGACGGCGGTATCTTTGATCTCAGACTCCTAAAGGGAAAGGTCTGTGTGACTAGGACCAAAGGTCAGTGGTTCAAGGAGTAAGAATATAAAGAAAACATGTAGATGATTTCCTAATAGTTTTCATCCAAGTGCTTGGCCATGTCTAATCTCGGGGTTTCTTGCTACCCAGGGTTTTCTGTTTCCCTGATAGCATTATCAACTCCTATACCGTCGATTGACTGCTATCTTCACCCTGACGGCTGTAAGATGATACATAAACGTGACACGTCTTGTCTATGTGTACATCCTTGGTGTTTGAACCTGTTTCGCTTGGTTCCTCCCTCATCGTGTGATTGATGTTGCATGATGATGGGTGATCATCATTAGCCTGCATTTCACAAGGCCTCTCTATGTTGTCACCTCTGGTGGAGAGCCTCCGCCTCTCCTGCCGGGCAGACAGCAGGGTCTCCTTCAGGATGAAGTAGTAACATATTCCGTCTGTCAGACAGTTGACGCTACACATGCAGGTGCTGATGTGCACGACATGTCTCAGGGGGTTGATGATGTCATCGGGCGCCGACCTGTTCTTGGCCAGGAAGTAGACCAGCGCCACGATGTGGTAGGGGATGAAGCAGAGCAGGAAGGTCACCAGGTTGCTCAGGACGATCTTCACCGACTTGTTGTCCCGCAGCTTCTCGTCCAGCGGGTTCCGCCGACGCATTTCCCTCAGTATCCGCATCACACCCACTGAGAAGAACACCATGGCAACCGCGCTGACCGAAAACACCGTCTCCATGAGGGTGATGATCCACAACTTCTTCCAGGTGTTATCGGAGAATCCCTGAAAGCAAACAGCGCTGTCGCCGTCATCGCCAGTGCTGTTGGCGCTGCTGTGTAGGTCGTAGACAGGAATGGTTCCGGCAAACACCAGCACCCAAACAGCCAAGCAGACCAAACTGGCGTTGCGAGGTGAGCGCAGGCGCTTCGCATTGAAAGGAAAGCGCAGGGCAACGTAGCGGTCAGCTGATATGCACACTATCAACGTGATACTCCCATAGATGTTGACGAAGACCAGGCTCTCCAGGAAGGTGCAGAATTCCCTGCTCAGGTTCCAGGTGCGGTCGTAGGCGTACATCTTGAAGGGCAGAGAGAAGATGAGCAGGCTGTCGTTGATGACAAGGCTGATGAGGTATACCGTGGACTCGGTCCATCTACGGATTCTGAAGAGGAGGAGCCACAGAGCAGCCAGGTTCAGGGGAAGGCCAACCACGAAGGTGGGGACATAGACAATCCACTGGATGAGGAGGACTGGGCTTTGAGAAAGGGACATCTTCCTGCAGAGAGAGATGAAACTCTTCACAATGGACTCAATCAACTGTAGATTTTGCTTTTTAGATAATGAAAGGACAGACTTCATGACACGTCTGATGACGGACAATAAGAGAAAGATGAATGGAGATGATGTAACTGCAGGATAGAGGTAATAGGCTTACTGCAAAGGTTAAAGGAATACTCCACTCAAAATAGGCCTACCATGTGGCATGATTTCCCTCTTACCTTAGCTGTACCTTAGTGTAGTCTATTCACCAATAGTGAAGGGGAAACATACACAAACATTGTTTAGCTTACCCACTGTTCACCCAACTTTAATAAAAATGTGTGAGTTGTAACAACATGTTCTCCAGTGTCCAGCATTTACCCACCCCTTTTACCACTACATCCCTGCCATTCCCACAGACAGTTTGAGGCCACTATAGGGCACTATGTATCTAGAACTGTCTGGGTTAATCAAAACTACAGCTACGGTCAGTGGACATTGTGTTGGGTTGTGTTTTGAGTGGATAATACTCTTTATTAATAAATACTATAATTCTAAGGATAGCCAGTTGTACAGCACATGTGTTTGATTCCTAATGTATTTGATGGCACATCGTCATAAAGATGACTGTTTGGATGACTACTGCCATCTTGTGGACTTTGCATAGACATGGTTAGGTACACCTAAAACTGATATTATATACAGTACATAAAGCAGACGCCTTTATCCAAAGCGATTTACAAGTACATTTGTCTAAAGTAAGTGAATCATCTATCATCATAAGAAAAACAAATCTATACTGGGACCAGGGGCCACTGGCAGTCACAATGGTCGAAGGAAGGATTTGTTTTTATTTGTTATCTTTTTTATTATTATTATTTATACGAGAGAAACTGTACAGGGGGTAGTGGAGACCATGATATCAGCCCTTGGTTGTGTTCAAGTCTCTTAATATTAGTGTTGATTATGTTTTACTGTCATTAACTTGACTGAGTACTATGTCAATGGTTGACAGAAACACCAATATAATTATAAACTCTTGTCTTACCTGCACTATTGCAACCTTATCTTGTACTGTGCCTATTATTTTTTGTCCTATTTTATTTCCTGTACTACTGACACTTGTATCTTGAATTGTGCTTGATTTACTATGTCTTGTGCTGCAGTGCAATGTCAGGATTCGAAGCCTAATAATTTTACTCTGTTACACTTGTGTAATGTGACGTAAGAAATAAACTTGAAACTTAAAACTTTTACTGTTCTTGTATTATGTGTTGCTTGCTTAAGGCATATTGCAAATGAGCATGCAACAAATAGTGTCTGTTTCCTTCATGCTATATGCATTACGAATAGCACTGTGTTGTTCCCTGGTATGATAAGGCATATTGGAAATGAGCTTGCAATAAATGGTGTTTATATAGTTTACTACGATTTCAGCCAGAATAGTTTCCCACCTGATCCGAACTTGTTTGCTTCTTTCTTCTTGCAAATTGGTTGATTGATTTTGTATCATGCCTCAGGCACAGGTCAAAGACAGTAATGGTGGAGACATAACACTTAACTCATAACAGTTATGACGCCTGGATTGATTTAACGCTCAGCCCAGGGCTTTGACCTGTGTTTGGGGATGTCTCCATAACTGTGTGAGGCCTATCCCTAGACATGTGTGCGTTTGAGAATAGTCTAAAATGTGCCTGTTCATACTAAACCGTTATAGAATTATCGTGGGGGGAAAATAGTAAAGGATTCACGATTTTTTTTTTTTCAATTTTTGAACGTAGGCCTATGATAGCCTAGGACCTAGGTCTTCATTTTAAAAGCACATTTTTGGTCAACTAAAAATGGTGGGGGAATGCTCAAATGCTTAACTGGGGACTCCGTGGTCATGACCCTGTGTATAAGATGTGAAACGACGCAGTAAACACTTACCTAACTCGTTTGGTCCAACTTTCACCGGACCACTTGGCTTTCAATCCCTTTGCTTTATGTAATAATATACTGTTGAATATACTATCGCTCTCACATATCGCTCTCACATACAGCAAGACGAGCAGCGGAAAATATTATTGTGACAAACTTCTTCCACTGACACAGAGAAAAAAAAGCGCTCGACGCTCTCAGACAAACCGCACTGGCACCTGCACTACCGGTAGCCTACTTCATAGACTCATTTTTGCATAGACAAAGCGTGACGTTAGAATTATAAGGTTCTATCTCAATTTTTGTCAACATTTAGTTTTTTACATAATCTGATCCATTAGGTGTTTATTAATGCCTGTGTGGTGTTATTTTAAATCATCATTTTTGAGTTAGTAATTAATAAAATACAAAGGTTCCATCTCACAAAACATAATGGAATGTAAAAACGTTGACGCTCAATATCTCTGAACTGCCCTAAATGGAGATAGAACCTTATAATTCTAACCTCACGAAAGGCCTAGGGCTAAACAATGCACATAGGTTATTTATAAAATAACTGTCTATTTAACTGTCTAATATATATTTTTAAAAAATTTATATATATAAAAGAGCCATGGAAAAGCGTGATCTCTTTAGTGTTGCGAATGATCAACCACTTCTGCTTGGAGGTTACTTCATCCCACACTGACTATGCCATGGTTACTTACACTTCTGTTTTATTCAGTTCTGTCTTTCAAAGACACAAAGACATTTTATCACGAAGGGTTCAACATCCCAAAAAAGAGGTGATGGTTTTAAAAGCTCTGATGTGTACAAATCAGTCATAGTTCGTTAATACATTAATTGCACATACTTACAGTATGTAGTTACACTGCAATTACTCTGTAACAACAGTGTAGCAATACATTATGATAATGATCGCTTAATTGCCCCTGTACCGTTAGTTGTAATTACATTGTGTTAAACTAGAAAAATAAGTTTCAGAAGAAACTTCAGCCCACACTGACTATGCCGTGGTTGCACTTCTGTTTTCTTCAGTTCTTCTCTCTGTCTTTCAAAGAAAACAGAGACATTTTATCACGAAGGGTTCCTTAGCCTATCACGAAAAGAGGAGATGATTTTAAAAGCTCTGCTCTGAACAAATCAGTCATAGTTAGTTGTAAAGCTACCACCAAACTATATTAGCTTCTTCATTTTGTGGCATTTGTTTGTGCTGACTGTCACAGAAGTGTAGTGAAATTTACATTTACATTTGTGTAAATGTAAATTTGTTGTGCAAAATTGGTTGTGCTAAATGTTGTGCATTTAGCAGCGCCTTTATATATATATATATATATTTTTTTTTTTACATTTTTTACATACATTTTTTCTCTCTATATATATATATATATATATATATATACTACTATAAATGTATTTAAAGTAGAGACACTGTACAGGGAGTAGTGGAGATGAGGAAGTCTTTAAAAGACTGAAATGAATGAAATGTAATGTAATAGTGTGGCATGAACCACTAGAGGGCGCCACTGTAACAGTGAGCAGTGACTATCCCAGGTTTCGGTCTCCTCATGACGGATACCAAAGTCATACTATGAGTATTTACCCAATCATTTTTCAATTAGATGTTCAATAAAGACAGGCGATGTAGGCTATGACTGAAATATGACTCAGATTTCTGCACCAGGAATGAAGATATTTGTACATGTTACATGAATTGCACCTACAGTATGTAGTTACGCTGTAATTACTCTGTAACAACATTGTGTACCGATATATTATTGTAACACAGTTAATTGCTTAAAAAGCTAAGCCCACGCCAGCCAGTTTTGCTTGCTGGCTTTTCTTTGAGAAAAGAGTCAAAGAACGGATGCACCGTGTGGTGATGTTAGTCATTCGGGGAGCTATTTAGGAAAGTATTTGTTGTACTCTGGGTGGCTATACTTGACAGATTAGCCACATCACACTTTGCAGCTCTGTAGCTGTATGAAATGTTATAGGTCACAGCACGTGGGAAATGTGGAGGTAAAAAATAGTGTAGGCTACTGCCCAAAATAATTGGACCTAAATTATTTCAATTATTGTGCAATAACATTGTGCAGCACAAGGATGTCATATATCAGCTACAAATGGTCAAAACAGAACATTTGAAAGTGAAATTGAGTTGATTTGGCCATGCAATGTTTGTCTACTGCTCCCATCTTAGAGATAATAACACTTCTATATCTATTCTATCCCATACATTCCCTTACATTTTTTCTTAGCATCAATGACTAAAGTTAGTAGTTGCTATTCGAACAACTCTGAACTAGGATTACAGTGAACTACTTTCAGTGTAAGGACCAATCTGACTATAAGGTGTAACAAAGATAACTATCTCTTTAATGCAAATAGACTGTGAAGGTGCTGCACATACATAACTTCAAGTGTCTTGCAGTGTCTTGCTTTTTGCAAGGCAAAGCACATCTAGCGCTGAAGGCATGTCTCTTTGTTCCACCAGACTGTTTACACCACCAGCCATACACCCTATGCACTGCAGTTAAGGATTTTTTTGGCGTGCATGTCAATGCACAATATTATTGTATATTGTGATATTTCATAATTGTATTATCATGAATAAGAAAATAATAATGTCCAACCTATGCATGCATGCATACATGTGTGAAATCAGTGTACATTTCTGTAAGAAGCAGGCAAGACATTGTTTGTAAAGTATAGTGTTGCTTGGTCTGAAAGTAGACAGGTTACCTGAGGAACATGGGTGTCAAACCCACACAACCACATCCTCACTTTCCACACATCCTGTCTGCACCATGTGGTAATAGACTCAGAATCAGAATTATATGTATTACATGATCCAATGTACAGGTAGGTACACAAGAATACAATTCTTAGGTTAGGCTTAGGTTCTTCCGACATTGGCATTGCAGCAGGATACAAAACCAACAATAATAGAATAAAGTAAAATAAGTAAAGTAAGTAATAATAAAGTAGAATAAGGTAATAAAGTGATAAAGTGATTTGTTCTACAGTGGGACCAGAAATGAAATGCAATATTATACAATATGCAATAATAATAATAATAATAATAATAATAATACAGATATGATACAGTACAGGAAGTCAAGTAGTATAGTCAGGTAGTTTTCAAGTAATCAGGTAGTGTGCAGGTAGTCATAATATATATATCATTTCGTGCCCCGCGGTGGCGTAGCGGTCTAAGCACTAGCCACTAGTGCAAGCTGCCCACCGGGGACTGGGATCGAATCCCGGTCTCGCCAGACCCGGATATGGCCGAGGCACACAGGGAGCGGCATATTGAGCGGCCGCTCCAGAGGGAGGTATAGGACTATTTCCGGACAAGGATCCGTCGCGCAACAGCGCCCCCGGGGTGCCGGAATAACGGTGCTGGGCTCGAGGAGCCAGTCAGCCTGGCGATCTCCTCTGGGGCTGCCGGCCACGGGGTCGTGCGGCGGATCCTACGCAATAGGCAGGAGATAATTGGATGCTAGGTTGGGTTCAATTGGATACCAAATTGGGTGAAAAAGGGATAAAAAAAATAATAAAAAAAAAATATGATATGATACAGTACAGGAAGTCAAGTAGTATAGTCAGGTAGTTTTCAAGTAATTAGGTAGTGTGCAGGTAGTCATAATATATATATATCATTTCTGCAGTGAGGATGGTTTGGGGGAGACAGTATTTTGTTTTCCTTCCAGTGCATTTCCCCAGGAGCCTGATTGCTTGAGGGAAATAGCTGTTTGACATCCTCTGGGTTTTAGCCCTGAGGCTACGGTACTGTTTCCCCCCGACGGCAGTAGCTTGAACAGTTTCTGATTGGGGTGGCTGGGGTTCTAGATAATCCCGAGGGCCTTTCTGACACACTGCTCACTGTAGGGGTCCTGGATGGAGGGAACCTGACAACCGCTGATCTTCTCGGCTGTCCGCATCACCCTTTGCAGTGATTTAGCGCAGTGCAGTTCCCGTACCAGGCAGTGATGCATCCTGTCAGGATGCTCTCGGTCGTGCCTCTGAAGAAGAAGGCCCCTAGTATCTTAGGCCCCGAGCCGAACTTTTTCAGCTGCCTGAGATGGAAGAGGCGAGGTTGTGCTTCATCCCAGAGGCGAGGTTGTGCTTCATGTGAACCCCCAGGAACTTGATGCTGTTTTTACTCTCTCTTTTTTCTAAAAAACCTATACAACTTTTACAATTGTTGTACAGACACTTATGACATTTCAAATTAAATCAGGAAATATATGATGCAGGCACCGGAAATAAAAAAGTCATGCTGATGCTTCAACTGTTTACAGTTGCATTTAAACAAAAATGGGGGGGAAAAGCTAGCAATTCGATGTGAGCAATTCGAAGGGTCTCAATGTGGTTACAGTTGTACTAAGAAAGCTTGGTTCAAGCAATTAGCACCCCTTTGTCTTAACCTATTATGATTATTATAATATAATTAGTTTCATTGTTATTTCATGGTTAGCATGAGTTTCAATTTCATTGAAATTGAAACTCTCTGAAACTCTCTCTCTCTCTCACACATATATACAGTATATACATATAAAAAAGCTATAAAGCTATAAAGACATATATAAAGATATATCTATCCTGGAGCAGAGGTTAATAATTAACCACAGCAAGTGTCATATTATATTATCTGCCTTCAGGTGTGGAATTTTAACAGTGCCATTAAAAAGTAGATAGATCCACTGCTAGGCTCAGATAACCACATGGTTTGAGTTCATAAAATCAACACTCTTGACCTGTGAACTAGACGGGGCTTACCGGTAGTTAGTGAGAGCCCAAAAATATGTTTCACTAGGTTACGCAATTCATCCTCGGTGAGGGACATTTTTGCATTCCACAAATATCTCAGTGGAGCTCAAAAGTAATGCTCAATGAAAAAAAAGCATTACGCCCTGAAACCCATTGTTGTTTTTTTGTCAGTCTCTGTCAGTTCAAAAACCAAGCTGTTCAATATGCTGTTGACAAAAGGTGGATAAGGGCATGAAGTGCTGATAAGGGTACTATGTAAACACATACACCTTCTTTACTTTCTGTCTCTCTGTCTCTCTGTGTCTCTCTCTCTCTCTCTCTCTCTCTCTCTCTCTCTCTCTCTCTCTCTCTCTCCTTTGCAAACACTACTCAGGTAGGCTACATCTATTCAACAACACCTACGCAAGGATGCTGTTCATTGACTTCAGGTCACCATTCAACACCATCATCCCCTCCAAGCTGGTCATCAAACTAAATGACCCTTGGCATCAGCATCGCCCTCTGCAACTGGACCCTGGACTTCCTGACCAACCGACCACAGTTTGTTAGGTTAGACAACCACACCTCCTCCACCCTGTCCCTGAACACCAGTGTCCCACAGGACTGTGTGCTGAGCCCTCTCCTCTACATCCCCCTTCACCCACGACTGTGTGCCTGTGCGGCTCTAACACAATCATCAAGTTCGCAGACAACACCACATTGTAGGACTAATCAGTGACAATGACGAGTCGTTGACCTACAGGGAGGAGATCCAGCGCCTGGCGGTGTGGTGTGCCGGCAACAACCTGGCCCTCAACACCAAGGAGCTCATTGTGGACTATTAGGACAGCTAAGAGCTGCAGACACACCCCAGCTTCATCCATAGGATAGAGGTGGCTTCAAGCTCCTGGGTGTCCACATCTCCAAGGACCTCTCTTGGACCCTCAACTCCTCCACCCTGGTCAAAATGGGGCAGCAGCGTCTAATACTTCCTGAGGAGAATGAAGAAAGCCCATCTGTCTCCTAGGATCTTGGTCAACTTCTATCGGTGCACCGTCGAGAGCATTCTGACCAGCTGCATTAGAGTGTGTGGTATGGCAGCTGCTCTGTCTCTGATTGGAAGGCCCTGCAACGGGTGGTGAAAACCGCCCCAGTACAATGCCCGAACTCCCTGCCATCGAGGTCCTGTGTCCAGGTCCAGGTCTCTGTTTCCCGTTCACCAGCAGGCTCAGGAACAGCTTCTTCCCTCCAGCTGTTACTCTGCTGAACTCAGAATCCCAGTAGTTGGGGCGCTTAGGTGAACGTAGTTAAGCGTAGTGGGTTAAGCGTCAACCATGTTACCGCAGGGTCCCCGGTTCGAATCCGGCCGGGGACATATCCTGCATGTCATCCCTCCTCTCTCTCTCACCCATCCTTCCTGTCTAATTCTCCACTTAATCTATCGATAAAAATGAAAAATATGAGTGGGACTGCACCACTCAAAAAAAATTATAAAAAAAATCCGCCTCCAACCCCCAAACAAGAGGAACTGGCCGGCTGCACACTCAGGACTTCAATTTAGCTTTTGCACTACAGCTTGTTTTACGCATACCATATGTATTATATTGGTCTCTAATTACACTTCTTACTTATAACGTACCTCAAGACCTATTACCTTTCCACTGCACATATCCTATTGCTATTCATCTCATGTATATTCATTTATTTATACTCACCGTAATACCTTATACTGTGATACCATGAACCGTCTACAACATCATGTGTTTCGCACTATGCCACTATTTGCACTGGTGCATTTAGATGCCCGACTACATTTCATTGTGCTTAGTGTAATTGGTCGGCAAGTTCCTGTCAATCAGAAAAGGTATGTGATTCATACCTCAACACCTGTCTGAGAGGAGTGTCGACGGGGCGAGTCTGGGAAAGGTGTGGCTCTGCTTTGCTCAGTCCCATTGTCTTTTTCTCAATGCGACATGAGACGTCAGGATCAACCTACGCAGCACATTGTGTTTCTATTATTACTGTCGAGTGTCTTGTTTTCCCTGTGATATAACAACGATTCTGGCTGGATGATCAAGAAATAACCTGGGGTTATTAATAATAACCAGGGGTTATTTCTACTGTATATGGGGTTATTTCTATGGAGTATCAGGCAGCTTCAGAAAGCTTGTATCCATTCCCAGCCTTCCCCCCTACCTCTTGGATATTGTGTAATTGTATTTGACCCCCTAGCCTCTCTACCCTGTTGCATTAGGGGGAGGGAGTTTGATGGCATGCGCACTGCTGCTGATATGATGAGGCCCTCATTGTGTGCTTTCCCCAGCCTTATGTCATAAAGGAGTGCTAAGGAGTGCTCTCACTTGCTGTGTGGATAAAGAGAGAACGAACTTTGATCTTTACTTCATCAGCTGACTGGAGATAAGGCAGTCGTAGGGAGCGCGGGTCAGAGCCATTGTCCACTCGTCACACACAGGAGGACAACCCGTCACAGTCTCCACGTCAATCTGACAGCAATTCAACAGGATACGAAGAAAAAAAGCAGGGGTACGAGCTTCTGGTGTGATGTTGTGAAGTGAAGTGTCAAATATATATATACAGAAGAATACACCACAGGGTGCACCGGTTGAAGTACATTGAAGATCTTCAGGGGAGGTATCTAGAAAAAACAGGAGCCCTAAAGGAGGGATCACCATGCAGCTGAATTCCCTGGCACAGGTGAGTGGCTTTACTTGATCTCCAGCGGAGCAGAGGGAGGTGGGCAGACAGGTGAAACCAGGCCGGGCTCAGGAATGCCTTTCAGGCCCCAAACAGTACAGGGTGGTGCATACAGAGAGCGAGAGAGAGAGAGAGAGAGAGAGAGAGAGGGAGGGAGGGAGGGAGGGAGGGAGGAAGGGAGAGGTAGAAGGGGGAGAGAGAGAGAGAGAGAGAGAGAGAGAGAGAGAGAGAGAGAGAGAGAGAGAGAGAGGGAGAGTCATAAACACAATAATTACAGCTTAGGGAGAGAGAGAGGGGGCTGACTCTCACTGGCTCCACGGCTGTCTGGGTAACTAACAACAGCCCTAGGCAGAAGGAGGAGGGAGATAGAGAGAGAGAGAGAGAAAGAGGGAGAGAGGGGTATGTTCTCATAGCTACATTAGCTAGCTGCATAGACGCTAACCTGTATGTGAGACACTGTGGTGTGTGTGTTGTTGTATTACCTCAACGAGGATTTCATTATCCCAGATGGATTTTCTCCTGGATTCAGGCTAGTGTGTTTGACTGGATACTTTCCTCTCCTCTGCCCCTAAAGCCACAACCAACTGGAACGCCACCACCTCTAATCTGAAAGGGGTAGACTGAGCTTTTGCGCCATGGCGATGACCGCCCTGTTTAGGGGCAAGTGGGGGCAGAAGACGCGGGAGTGCCCGGAGAAGCGGCCCGCCGCCCAGGTGCAGGCCAGCCACGAGGAGGACGAGGATGAGGACGACCCCTCAGGGGGGGGGCGCACCCCCATCCGTAGGAATTCCCGCTTTTACCGCTCGATGAGGAAGAAGAGGTTCCCCTCGTCAGAACAACCTGAATGTAAGAAGAAGAAACAAACCACTTTCCCCTCCCTCTCAATATCTCCTGAAAATGCTCCTTTCTCTGCCACACACGCCACAAACCAGGTATTCAAATGATGAGAATAAATGGCATTTCTTCTTTTTTCCGGCGATGGAATGTTGAGCCCTTGTTATCCCACTGACAGTCAATGTATCATGCAAGTGTTTTTGTATCCAACTTCACATAAGGCCCTAATTCAGGTTAACACTGCGAGTACTTGGGTATTTTAGTCTCTATGGTCCCATTGTAAGTAAGTAAGTAAGTAAGTAAAGCTTTATTTATATAGCACCTTTCATACAATAAATGCAGCTCAAAGGGCTAAGAACATGAAGTGAATATAATAAAACATAGCATAGAATGAATATAAAAGCAGGGGAAAACAGTAAAAGAAGAGGTAAAGATAAAATACAATAACATGAAGAACATGAAGTGAATATAATAAAACATAGCATAGAATGAATATAAAAGCAGGGGAAAACAGTAAAAGAAGAGGTAAAGATAAAATACAATAAATGGATCTGTAGCCCAACTTGGCTTTGTGGTACCAATGTTATCCCCCCACAGTCTGTGGAGTTAAAGACCATGTGCATTACTGTGTAGAAATATAATAAATAAATAGATAAAACATTTAAAGTGCAGCAGCTGGCAAATGAGCAGTAGGCAGGTGCAGATGAGCTAGTTAAAGGAGTGCAATAGCTGGCAAATGAGCAGTGGGCAGGTGCAGATAAGCTAGTTGAAGGCTATATTGAAGAAGTGCGTTTTTAGCTTTCTTTTAAAAATATTTAGTGTGCTGGCTTCCCTGATTGGTCCATTGGTCCTGTTAAACCCCCTGAGCTCGTTCCTTATATCGCTGAGATAGTGTTGTTATGTGCTGTACCATAGACCAGTGAAGTGATTGTGCTGTGTCACACAGAACACAGGGTTGGCAGCCCACCTACTGTGACTATCAAACCAAATGAAACCTGAGTAACTGGTTCTATTGTTTTGTTTCACCGAGTGAGACCTGTTCTTTTAGTACCAACCTTTGACCTGTACAAAGCTTGAGGTCAGAGAGTATGGAGTTAATTATGTGCCACAATTATTTAGAGAAAAAAATAAATTTGCGCAAAGGAAAATCTATTTTCAGCAAAGGAAAATCGATTTTGAACAAAGGAAAATCGATTTTGTACACAATAAAAGTTGTTTATTTTCATGTCTGCTAAAGTCGATAGTGCACGCAGCACAGCTGATCGTCAACATTTGCTTGACCGGCAACATTTGATTCTTCTCTCTCTCTCGAAACATTTTACCCTGCTAGGATTGTGCCAGAATTCTGATAGGCTGGCTGGCTGGCCAGTTCTTAAATGTGTTAAAATATCTGATTGTCAATCACAACATTTATGGACCAAAGGCGATTGGAGGAGATGAGAAATTTGACGGTTGAAGGTTGAAGAGTGAAGATATACATTACAAAACTTACTAGGCGTTGTGTATGAGCCATCTTTCGGATGTTCAATATTCAATATCTCGTCACTCAAAATCTTATATCTTCACTCTTCAACCTTCAACCATCAATTTTCTCATCTCCTCCAATCGCCTTTGGTGCGTAAATGTTGTGATTGACAATGTTTAAACCAGTTAAGGCTGGTTGTTACTTTTGGTTTCGATACGTTTCAAGTGTTCTATAATATCTCTCATTCTTATTGCAGTTGCATAACAAGTGTTGTTTCACTTTTCTGTTCTGTTTTCAAGTATCTGATCAACAAATCTTGAATCTGAAAAAGTATTGTCATGGCTTGATGATTCTAAAGTGAATACAATGCCCACAAGTATTGGAAAATCTTATCTTTTAGCTCTATAACAGTTTGGATTTGAAATCAAACAATTACTATGGGGTCAAAGTAGAGATGATCAGCTTTAATTCAATCAATGTTTCTTTCAGATTGGTTTCACCGTTTAGAAAGTACACATTCTTTTAAACATTCTCTGCCTATTTCAGAGCTCCAAAAGTATTCGGGAAAAAATGATATAATGTCTAAATGAAGCACTCGTGTTTAGTATTTGGTCGACAATCGTTTGCATGCAATAACTGCCTGAAGTCTGTGACCCATTGACCCCACCAGAGGGTGGGTATGATCTCTGGTGATGCTCTGCCAGGCCTGTACTGCAGCCGTCTTGATTGTTGATTGTAATTGAGGTCTTTTTGCCTTAAGTTCCTTCTTCAGAATATTAAATGAATCTTCAATTACATTTAAATCTGAAGATTGAATTGGCCAGTCAAGAAAACTTCCACTGTTTGTCCCTGAAAAAATCCTGAGTTGCTATGGCAGTATGTTTTTTTTTGTGATCAAGATTTTTTATTGCTTTTAACAACACATAACAATGACAATACAGAACAAGAAAGGAAAGGAGGGAAAAAAGAAAGAAAACAAAAAAGAAAAGGGTAGTGTAGCAGACAAGTCATAGCCAAATATGTTTTTACTGTATTGCCATTGTCTTACTGTATGATGGAGCCCCCGCAGACAAGATGTTTCTGTACACTTCAGAATACATTCTGCTGCCATCTGCAGTTACATCCACAATAAAGGCAAGTTAGTCAGTTCTAGTGGCAGCAATACATGCCCGAACCATATCACTCCCTTCTGCCATGTTTCGCAGATGAGTTGGTATACTGTAAATCATGCTGTAAAAAAGCTTTGTAGGAACCCTTTAGCAAACTGTAACCTGACCATCCTTTTTGAGGATGACTACAGAGGCTTGCAGTGAAGCCACGTTCACGTTCATGCCTCCCTCCTGGAGAGTGTACCTGATCTGTGGGACTGTTTATTTATATACAATATATATATATTTTTGGAATTATGGTCATCTGAGCTCACCAGTGTTTTTATTTTTCATTTAGTGTTTCAAATTGTTGATTTTGGCGAGCCTGAGGTTTTGGTTCTGATGTTTTTTCTGATTTTCCAGCCAAAGGCTTCCTTGACTTTAATTGACACCGCTTTGGTCCTCATGTTGACATACACAAATGGACTGCACTTATATAGCACCTTTATCCAAAGCGCTTTACAACGGCCTCTCATTCACCCATTCACACACACATTCACACACCAATGGCGGCAAGCTGCCATGCAAGGTGCCGGCCCGCTCAATTTGGGGTTCAGTGCCTTGCCCAAGGACACTTTGACATGTGGCCAGCCGGGGCTCGAACCGCCGATCTGCCAACCTTGAGTCATTATACGGCGGCTCTACCTCCTGCGCCACAGCCGCCCCACCATAGCAGAGTCCAAAGGCAAACACAAAGCCTAGAATCAATACTAGCCTGCTCTCTCATGCCTGCATAAAGTATATGACAGAATACACCTGACATACCAGAAACACCTGTCAAGCCAATTTTCCAATACTACTCGTTCCCTGAAATAGAGGAACTATGTATAAAAAGGGTTGTAATTTTGTAAACGTTGAAATAAACCTGAGAATCTCTACTTCAACCTCATATTGTAAGTAAGTAAGTAAAGCTTTATTTATATAGCACCTTTCATACAAGAAATGCAGCTCAAAGTGCTTGTAATTGTAATAGTAAATAGTAATTGTTTGATTTCAAATTGATCCCAAACTATTTAGAGTATAGAGCTTTAAGAAGACAACATTCTTCCTCTTTCCATTACTTATGGAAGGCATAGTAGGTTGATGTTTGCAGTTTGTATAAGCCCTAGAGATGGATCTATATCTATGGTACAACCAAGTAGTTTACATGTGGCTGCTTGGTTGGACTCAGAGTGTATTGTGTGGATTATGTGTCTTGTAAACTAAAGTGCTCATCGCATTTTAGGTAATAGAATGTGGATATGTGCGTTTAGCCAAGGGATTGATGGTTGGAGGTAGAACTCATTGAGGGCGGGCTCATTGTAATGCATGGAATGGAATAAGGAATGGTGTCAAACACGTGTTTTAATGACCATTTCTCATTCCATTCCATTACCGGTAATTACAATAAGCCTGTCCTCCCCTGGCGTTGCGCTGTCTGCTTCTTTGAGTAGAGTTGGCTGTCCGCTTTGTCTGAACCGGCTGTTCTATAGCTTTTGCGGTGAGAATGAGTCAACTAAGCTCTCTGTTCTGTTGGTACGATAAGTGGAACAACTGTTCAATGGGTTATGAGTAAGAGTATGGAGGTGTGTTTGCAGCATTGCATGTTTTTTTTTTGTCCTGGCTGGCATTGCACAACAGCTCAATAGCAGACTTATGGGCCAAGCAAGGCACAATGTACACAGTTAATGCATGAAATCCCCTGCAGTCTGAAGGTACAAAGTCTGTTTAGAAATAAGTGTTTGTTACACATACCTGAACACGCATAGATCCTCATCACAGGGGGACTATAGAACGCTTTTGCCTATGGATCTTAGATCAGCAGAAAATGGTTGCCCTTTGCAACCTACTGTATACCATTAAGTATATCATTACTTAAGTTGTTCTGCAGCAACTATCCCCAAATAAACAGAAAATGTGTTGAAGAACCTTTAGTTAGAAGGCTATGGAATCCAAATGATTTAATCTACCTCTTTGTATTACCATATGCTGCCACACAGTGATCTGAAAGGGGAAAGCAGCATAGCTGAGGCCTATTGGGAGACCTACTAGATGGACTTGTGGTCATGTTGCTCTTACCTATAAATACCTAATCATACTAATATAAGGTCTATAATTATCGTAACCTTCCCTGATATGTTTTCATTTGAAAACAAAATCATTTGACACATATTGTGTAGAGAGACCATGTTGCAACAGAATTGAGTAACTCTCATGAGATTAACTGTATAATAAGTGGTGTACAGCATGTTTATGACTATGGTTATGGTTCCAGACTGCCCGGTTAATCAGTTGCCATCAGGTAGACAGTGTTTATTTGTATTTCTTTTAGGGGTAGCTGGTGTTGCCCAATTGTTTTGTTAACTATTGTTCTTGATTGTCATTTCTGTTCAATTCAATTAGCACAGCTGTTTATAAAGAGCAGACAGCTGACTGGTTCAAATTTCATGGTGCTCACGTCCCCTAACATAACACACCCACTACCAGTTCATGACGTTAGAATTCTAAGGTTCTATCTTCATTTTTGGTCAAAATTTAGTTTTTTACATAATCTGATCCATTAGGTGTTTATTAATGGCTGTGTGGTGTTATTTTTAAAATGTTGACATGTTTGAGTTAGTAATTAATAAAATACAAAGGTTCCATCTCAAAAAACATAATGGAAGGTAAAAACTTTGACGCTCAATATCTCTGAGCTGCCCTAAACGGAGATAGAACCTTATCATTCTAAACGGAGATAGAACCTTATCATTCTAAACGGAGATAGAACCTTATCATTCTAAACGGAGATAGAACCTTATCATTCTAAACGGAGATAGAACCTTATCATTCTAAGCTCACGAGTTGTCCAGACATGAGAGGGACATCAAGTGTTTGCAGGTCGAGGCAGCAGTCAGTGACACAGCTTAAAGAGAGGTGGAGAGGCTAAATAAACAGTATGTTAAGGCTGAGGTAAAGACACTAAAGTAGACTAAGCATTTGGAGGAAAACACAGTTGTTCACATGTCTCTCTATGCAGTAAATTTGCTATAAAATACACCCTCTCAATCCAAGTCAGAAGGCTCGCCTCTAGCAACACATTATTTTGCATAAAGGGGGATTCAAAGTCATTAGGCCTACTACCTGCCAATTTGCCCCCTGTGCTCAAAGGAGGCTCTGTGCGTTTGTGTGTGTGTGTATGTTTGAGTGTGGCTGTGTGTGTGGGTGTGGGTGCGTGTGTCTTAGTGTTGGAGAGAGAGAGGGAATGAGAGATAAAGACACTGCATAGGACTTCTTTCAATTTCCTTGTACTTTCCTCTCTGCCCACTCACCCTTATATGTTCCTCCATATCTTATCCCACTTTTCCTCTCTCTCTTTTTCTAGGCCCTGCAGTCTCTCCCAGGTCTGGCTCAGTGGCCAGCCCAGCGAGCAGGGCAGGTAGCTCCTTAAGTGTCCCTGTGCTGCAGAAACCGCCCCTATCGCCCCTGTCTCGACGGTGAGCCTCTATTGCCCAACCCAACCTGATACTATATATACACACACCCATACACAAACACGTGAACATATGCTCAAAGGCAAGACTGTGTGAAAACACATGCACGCACCCACACACACAGGCACGCACACATACATACAGACACACGCACGCACGCACACATGCCATGCATGCACGCACACATGCACGCGCGCACACACACACACACCATTTTTTTTCTCCACTTTTTGCTTAATGTTTAAGCTGCAGACTGTTTCTTACTGTAATATTTTAGTACACCAACCTATCCACATTCACTCCGTTGCAGAGGTATGTTGCCAAGCAACGGGGAGCCTATGAGCCCACGCGTGCCTCCTAGCGGGGCCTCGTCCCCCGTCGGGGGGAGGAGAGGACAGGGGAGGGGGGCAGATGCATCTCCCGCCAACGGTCAATGCGGAGGATCGTCTGTTTTGGTTGCTGCGGGAGAGGTAGGCTTCTACCGGACGCACGGAAGACACAGCGGAGACATGGAGAGCCTCTCGGAACGCACAGCCACCGCCTGCTCTGTACAGGAGCCTGGAGGGGACAAGCAGCACCAGGCAGAGGTGGCCGACGTGGACGCAGTCAAGCTCAGGTAAAAAATGTTTACTAATGCCAGTAGAAATCACTGGGTTCTGCTTCTTCCTCTTCTCCTGCTATGACTGATGGATAGATGATTCACTTACTTATTCAAATATACTTGTTGTAAGTCACTTTGGATAAAGGCATCTGCTAAATGCCAAAAATGTAAATGTAAATGATGATGATGATGATGATGATGATGATAATGATGAATAGAAAGTCACACGGCACTTTAATGTTGGTACTTAATCCATGACATGCTTTAGAGGAAGAGTGTTTTCAAGTGTGGGCTTTTAAAAGGGAGATACTCAGTGAACATCCTTGGAAGAGAGCAAGTGAGCGGGGCCAAAAATTGTAGAGAGTGTTTCAAAATCTTCATACTGCATTTCAACAAATGTGCCTGCAACATAAGAGACAGTGATTTCTGCGCATTCTATTTAATCCTTCCAAAGACAAACTCAATGTCAACAGTAGTCCCTGGTCTGACCCTTTGGGCTCAAACACATTTGTTTATCCTTATTTAAGCAGGGGAATACTCCATATTGATCTCCAGGACGAAGATCTCTTTTTAAGGAAAATGTACATTTCTTAAAGAACATTTGAAAACAATCTGTTGAAATGTGCAAACTGTGTCTGTTAGTTGTTATGCTCTTCCAGACATCATGCACTGGAGCATTATAATTATGTTCTTGTCCATTTTATTGTCATACAATTCACAGGTTGAGGGGAACAGCGTTGCTTTTGATGTCAAGAAAGTCAATACTTATTTCTCTCCATTTCCTTTGTACAGTACATCTTACTCCTTCTCCTCAATGTCCCTTTTTATTCTCAGGATGGTGAGCAACGAGGAGAGCACTTCCCAGATAAAAATAGAAAGCATCTGCCACAGCCTCAACATCGTCAAAAATATCGGTGAGAAAAAACATAGCCGATATTCTTATGCATTTCACAACACGAATATGTTAGCGAGGTAGAGGTTAACACGGTGGAGGTAACATATGCATTACGCCTACTCTAAAGCCTTCCAGCTTCATTTTGTACAGCTTGCTTGTACATAGTGCTGTTAGACCACACTGATAACTTATCATAAGGCATGAAAAAAAAAAGAAGCTTGATAACATACCCACATTTATACTGGTGTGGTGTTTGTGTGTGTCTGTCAAGGTTGAATTCCTCTGAGAGTTGATTGTACTCTCTTGTTCTCTTGCAGGGCTATTTTCTATAGCCAGTAACTGTAATGGTATGAAGAAGTGCCAATGTTCTGATTGCTGGCATACACATAGATGTACATGTACATAGATGTCCTTGGAAACGCACACATTCATGGAATAACTAGAGAAAGTGCTCCTTGACAACATGTTGGTTCAGGCACTACTCTCTTTCCTCCTGTCTCAATCTCTCTCTCTCTCTCTCTCTCTCTCTCTCTCTCTCTCTCTCTCTCTCTCTCTCTCTCTCTCTCTCTCTCTCTCTCTCTCTCTCTCTCTCCCTCTTATATAAGTCAGTCAGTCCAGACGCCCACCTAACCAAGCTGTTGTTGAATATGACTGAGGCGGCTTATGCAACAGGCTCCAACTGTACAAAATCACCTTGCCATCATTGAGAGGACAGAACACACACATGTACACACACACACACACACACACACACACACACACACACACACACACACACAGGCACACACATACAGAAACACATGTTCTCCTTCAAAGCTAACTACAACGCTTATCAGAATGCAAACATTTTTCTCCTAATACTGACTGAAAGAGAAATGCTAAGTCCTTCAGCAATCCTAGCCCTTTAATTTAGGTGATTTTACCTGGCTATGGCAAGCCTATAGTACTTAAAATACTCATAATGATTGCAAGGATTGCAAACAAAACCCTATCACGTGACAAAACATAACAATAATGCAGAACAGAAAACAGGCATGCCGCTAATACCTTGCACATGCATTAGAGCGATGAATAGCTGTCCAGCCATTTCCAAGTACAATGTTTACCAATAGTCTAGCTATAGACTACCCGAAATCAAGAAAAACAGGGACCAATGAAATGTTTTTACTCACATCAAAACCTGAGGAACACTGCCTGACCTATGGAGGACAGATCGTGCCACAATGAAATACAATACACACATCGAAATATACAATACATGTGTATTGAAATGCAAATGCAGAAATACAGAATATTTGTGCCAAAAAGAAATCATACAGCCGTATTGTATTTCGAGATGTGTACATTGCATTTCGACATGAGTTTTGGCATTATGCAAGCCCCCTTGCCCCGACATCATACGGACCAGGGGGAAAAGCCTGAGATATGCGTCTATCACAAATGTACATCTGATAAGTAAGTAAGTAAGCTAGCAAACTATGATTGGAAATAAAGAAGTATCCAGTTCCAAACAGCCAGTTCCAAACAGCCACTCCCCTAAGGAGGAAACCAGCCTATAACATGACTAGAATTTGCATATAGTGCCAAAACATATCTCGAAATGTAATGCGGCTGTTTTGATCTCATTTTGGCACAAATATTCTGTATTTTAGCATTTGCGTTTCAATGTGTGTATTGTATTTCATTGTGGCACGATCCGTCCTCCATACCTGACACCGTTAGATCCCATCGCGATTTCACCTTTCTGAAACTTAATAGCCATGTCTGCCTCCAATCTCTTCAGCTTCAACTGAAACTCTCACTCTCTTTCTCCTTCCTCCAGAATGCAAAATTCAGCATAATATCTACCATAGAGCCAGGAGATGTAAACACTGCCATTTTTACAAAGAGACCAACAAAACAATAAGGCGTATTCTTACACTAGGAACGTAGCCCTCACAAGGCTAGGCTAAAAACAAATGGCCTAGTATCCCAACTGTAAACACTGACACAGTTGAATGACGTCAGACTCTGCCTGTTCCACACTCAACAGTAATAATAAGTAATAATAATTACTGAACTAGGCCTATATTAATATTTTGCTTGTGTATTGTGTATATTGTTTTTCTGTGCATGATTAATGCAAAAACAACTAACCGACGTTAGTTCTGTCCGTTAATTTGCGTTCTATTATTAATAGATTTATATATAATATATATTATTATATCATTCTATTTATAATATATTATTCTGTCCCATCCTTAATATACAGTATATGTATCTATTCTTGTCATTTTTTATTTTCTTACTATCCTCTTTTTTCTGTATTTTTTCATGCTATATGTAAAGCACTTTGAATTGCACCTGTTGTATGAAAAGTGCTATACAAATCAACTTGCCTTGCCTCTGATCTTTTTGTCCCTCCAGCCTTCCTGTACCAGGAGTACAGGGATACGTCCAAGCAGCAGGAGATTGAGGAGCGACGACAGCTCGAGGGGCTGGCGCCACGGGTCCCAGCAGGGTCAGGGGTCGCAGGGTCCGGGCCGATGTCCCCGCCCTCCCTGCAGCTCCAGCTGAGGAACAGCGCCCGGTCTCTCAGCCTGTGGCAGAACCTGGAGGCTGTACAGCAGAGTGGCCTGCTGACCCAGCTTCCCCCCAGGGAGATCATCATACAGGAGGTGAGGGTTGGGTCACATGTCATACTGGACGGTAAAGGGTTAACACTAGAACAGCCATGAGGGGTCCTTGGGGTCCTTGACCCCTGTGAGGAAAGAAAAATGTTATATCTCACTGCACTCAATCAAATTTCAGGACCCTCCTTTCATGACTTTTCCTAGATATGCGTTCTATCACCCCGTATCCTTACATTTTCAAAATCAGGATAAGCTAGTATAAAGCGATTTTTCAGTTTTTCTGTGTAGGAAGCAGGTTCATTTACAAGCGGCCAACTAGTGGTCGTTGTGTGTAAATAGCAGCTTGAGCATTGTAAAGAGGGGCTCGAGGCGGCTCTTTTAGTAGGTAAAAAAGGCACGGCTGTTCTAGTGTTAAAAGAGGTCACAATGCAGAAAGGTGAGAGTGTTCTAATGTATGCTCTGGGTAAAAAAACGGGATTCTTATTCCTATAGATAGCTCTACGATCAGCTTACCGTCACCAAATCACAAAAGTGTGCTTCAAACCCGATCAAGGGGGCTTGAGGGGTAGTTCAGCAGGAATTGAGGGGGACGGACACATAAATGAATGTTGGGATGTTGGAGGGCAGTGGTCCTATGGAACAGTAGGGGAGATATTATATGTGTTGTGAATCTGTTGAATATGTTTCTCATCTTACCCTTCTAGGCCATGTTTGAGCTGGTATCATCGGAGGCGTCCTACTACAAGAGTCTGGAGGTGCTGGAGACACACTTCCTGCGAAACCCTGTGCTGGTCAACACCCTCAGCCAATCAGACATGCACTTCCTGTTCTCCAACATAGAAGAGGTGATGAAGGCCAGCGAAAGGTACGAGCATTTAAGCATGTTGGTATGTGTGTGTGCGTGTGTGTGTGTGTATGTGTGTGTGCGTATGTGCGTGTGTGTGTGTGTGTGTGTATGTGCGTGTGTGTGTGTGTGTGGAGACTAGACCTTTTCATTTTGCATGATATAATCACACTGTATGATTGTATGGCCACTCTGCTCATGATGTCACACTACTTCTTTAGGTTCCTGATGGACCTGGAGAACCGCATCGAGCAGTCCATCCAGATCTCAGACGTGTGTGACATTGTCCACGACCACGCTGTCGCACACTTCCAGGTGTTCATCACTTACGTCATCAATCAGGTGTACCAGGAGAAGAACTACCGACGCATATTGTGGGTCCCCCTCCTCTTACAATTTACTAAGCTCTCGATGCTGATAGGTCAATAAGGATTGGGGATGTTGTGGTTTATATAGCTGCCATCCAAACACTAAATCATCATCACAAATCAGGGTGTAGATATGATCAGTCTTCCCCCAGATATTCCCTGAATAAGCGATGTAACTATGGATCTAGGGGGGTAGAACGGTGCCAGTGTCTTCTTGCTCTGTAGTCTGTTCAGATTCAGATTCAGATTCATTTATTTATTCAAGGGGACAGTGCATATTAATAAAACAAAAATAAATTGTAAATACACCAGAGTTAGCCCGAAAGCTAGTTTTCATCCGCAGTCCCTATGCCATGATGTTTTATACGGCTCCCTGGAGGAAAAAAGTACATTTAAAAGATAAAATATAGGTAGACCTAGGCACAAAGTATATACTGTATAAGTGGATACATTGGAGATTATCAAATCGTTCAGTACCACAGAAAGTAGCTGCCCAGCAAGCAACAGAACAAAATAGAGCCCTAAGTGAGAACCCTGAGAAGTGATAACAAGTGATAAGAATTGATAAGATAACAAGTGATAAGAAGTGATAACAATAGTCTAGCCACTAGACAGTTGAACAGATTGTTATTTAAAGTGGAAGTGTTGTATTGTTATCTGATGTACTGTATGTACTGTATGTGTCATTCACATACACTAGTGTATGTGAATGACACATACAGTACATCAGCCCTGTGTGTGTGTGTGTGTGTTAGTCTGTATTTGGATTGATTGTGACGGCTAAATTGCGAGATAGGGTGGGGTTGCTAAGCTAGAAGTGCCTCATCACTACATACCTGAGTGAGGCACTGTGACGTTCCCACACATGTACTGGGAGCCCAGCCAGTAACCAACCCTTACTGGAGGAAAGAAAACACCAGCCATTGTTCAAATCATTGCTCATGGTGTATGTTATGTGTGTGTGTGTATGTGTGTGTGTGTGTGTGTGTGTGTGTGTGTGTGTGTGTGCGTATGTGTGTGTATGTGTGTGTGCATATGTGTGTGTGTGTGTGTGTGTGTGTATGTGTGTGTGTATGTGTGTGTGTGTGTGTGTATGTGTGTGTGTGTGTGTGTATGTGTGTGTGTGTGTGTGTGTATGTGTGCGCGTATGTGTGTGTGTGTGTGTGTGTGTGTGTGTGTGTGTCTGTGTGTGTGTGTATGTGTTTGTTTTGAATGGAAGTCACAAGACAACATAATCATTCATGTTCGTCAGTGGTTTGCTCTAGAATATCCTAAGCGCCAACACACCACGTGGATAATCTTTCTCCACCCATCATGAGTGTAGCGTGACATGTGACGAAGAAATACCATAACTTGACATCCGTAGCCCTGCATCATAAGTCGGAAAGTGGACTCTATGACCTTATGCCCTGGTGTTAGGTAACTCCCCCACCACATCATCTAACAATGCTGTATCACATGCTGAGCTGACAAGTTGGTTCTCTCAAATGTTAGATCCGTCATCATCAGAATTATGGTGAAACAACCTAGAACCTTCTATGTCTTCATGCTGTGATATTTGGAAAGGGAGCAGCTGGTTTCCTCTCTGGGAGCAACAAATTTCTCCCCCCTAGGCTGGGAGATCCAGATTCTTAAGAGGTTTTCATTGCTGCTCATTCCTGGGCAGATTATTTTACAGGGCTACACGTAAACCTACGTCAGAAGCAAAGACGATTGTTGCCCCCCCCCCACCCCCCTCTCTATTACCTTTATATGCAAAACGAGAGATTTTTTCTGAATTGATTTGAAAGAGGCTTTAGCAAAACTCACCTCTCATGCTTGGTGACATGGTGAGACAGAACTAAGTTCAGTTCGCTGAACAGTTCGCTGTCAGTCTTGCTCAAGGAAGGAGGATCTCTCTGTCTGTGGTTGACTTGCCAGGACAGAGTGTCTAAACAGGTGTTGTGGTTTCTATTAGGCCAATCATGGCATGACCTAATAGAATAGTATCTTTGGGAACGTTTGATTTTGCCTTATTTACATTGGTTGCTCCAGATAGAAGTTCCCCTTAGGCACAGATCTAGGATCAGTTTACCCTACGTCCCTATCCTCACCTTGCATGTACTATGGTAATAACATGTTAATACAGTGTTGGGTTGTTGTTGTTGTTGTTGTTATCAGAGTAATATCAGCATTACTACAAGGGTATAGTTGCAACTTTAGGTAGAGACGGCGTCTAATGATCGCAAGGTCGCCTGCTCTGTGGTTCGAACCCCGGCTGGCCACTTGTCGAGGTGTCCTTGAGCAAGGCACTGAACCCCTCGTTTTTGGCATGAAGCATAAAATACTAAATTCCAACAATTGACTGACAAGTTGATTGAATGGCAATAAAACAATTATTTAACTTTTGAGTTTGTGTGTCAGGAGCATGCCTGTGGTTTGTGTTGGTCCTGTCTCTCTGTGTTTCTTTGAGCATGTGTTCTGTCCAGACAGGGAAACCAGTCATTCCGTGAGGCCATGGCTCAGCTGGAGAACAATCCCCGCGTCCGAGGCCTCTCCTTCACCTCCTTCCTCATCCTCCCTTTCCAGAGGATCACCCGGCTCAAGCTTCTAGTGCAGGTACAGTAAATACACCAACAGGGTCTGTTCTTTATCCCACTTGTATAATAAAAGCCTTCCACGCCATAATCACGTCAAGCTTGATTTAGTATAATGTTACGGTACATGTGGGAAAACTAGGGTTAGGGTTAGGTGCTAGGGTGCTACGGTTAAGGTTAGGGTTAGGGTTAGGGGTAGGGTTAGGGTTAGGGGTAGGGTTAGGGGTAGGGTTAGGGTTAGGGTTAAGGTTAGGGTTAGGGTTAGACATGCCAGCATGTACCAAGTCACCCTAGCACCTAACCCTAACCCTAGTTTTCCCACATGTACCGTATTCCCACATGTACCGTAATATATACACTTTACAAAGGGAAAACAAATCCAAATTCAAACAGAAGATAGGTAAACAACAAACATAATAGCAGAGATTTGACTTCAGGACATGCAGATGTGGAGTGCTATGGCGCATCCCTGGTTTGATTCCGGCTATCAACCTGTTCTGCATGTCATCCCTCCTCTCTCTCTCTCTCTCTCTCTCACCCATCCTTCCTGTCATCCCTCCTCTCTCTCTCTCTCTCACCCATCCTTCCTGTCATCCCTCCTCTCTCTCTCTCTCTCTCACCCATCCTTCCTGTCATCCCTCCTCTCTCTCTCTCTCACCCATCCTTCCTGTCATCCCTCCTCTCTCTCTCTCTCTCTCTCTCTCTCTCTCTCTCTCTCTCTCACCCATCCTTCCTGTCATCCCTCCTCTCTCTCTCTTTCTCTCTCTCTCTCTCACACCCATCCTTCCTGTCATCCCTCCTCTCTCTCTCTCTCTCTCTCTCTCTCTCACCCATCCTTCCTGTCATCCCTCCACTCTCTCTCTCTCTCACCCATCCGTCCTGTCATCCCTCCTCTCTCTCTCTCTCTCTCTCTCTCTCTCTCTCTCTCTCTCACCCATCCTTCCTGTCATCCCTCCTCTCTCTCTCTCTCTCTCTCTCTCTCTCTCTCTCTCTCACCCATCCTTCCTGTCATCCCTCCTCTCTCTCTCTTTCTCTCTCTCTCTCTCTCTCTCACCCATCCTTCCTGTCATCCCTCCTCTCCCTCACCCATCCTTCCTGTCAGTCTCTACTGTCTCTATCCCAATAAAGCAGAAATGCCCTAAAAATATATATTTTTTTAAAAGAAGAAAAAATAAGACATGGAATGCTAGACAGTAGGGAGGGCAGCGTTGGTAGGCAGTGTGGGGTTCCATCGGGAGGCCTTTTGGGCCAGGAATACAGATGGTAGTGGTTGGACCCTGGACTGGATGGGGGGGCTCATGGGATAGTGAGAGTTAGTGTGGAATTTGTGGGAGTGTGAATGACAATACCGGAATGATGTACACACATAACAGGTTTACTGCTAGTCATAGCTGAGCCTAAATATGTGGGTTTTTAATCTAGATTAAAGACTGATGACCGAACATGTGGCAGGCTGTTCCAAAGGCGGGGGGGGCCCTATAGGAGAAATACCTGCCCCCGGCTGTTTTCTCTATGTAACACTATGTTAGTACAATGTTGTTATGTTGCAATAACAGTGTTACCACTAAAGTACTTTTGGCCCCTAGTCATTGTTTTTGCTTTGTTTGTTTTCTGTTTTGGCTGTCCATTTCATCCCCTTGTACAGGGTCCTTGGGTCTTTGAAAGGCGCTATATAAATTAAAGTTATTATTATTATTATACTTAATGTTAAGTGCTATGAAATAATTTCACACCGTTGCTTCCAGAACATTCTGAAGAGGGCAATGGAGAACTCAGACAGGGAGGCCAGCGCCATCAAAGCACATAAGCAGCTGGAACAGGTACTGTAAAAAAATAAATAAATAAAAATAAACCACACACACATCTAGACCTGGCAGGGATGAGTTGGATCGAGGTCAGTGCTGTGGTGGAGTACAATGAAGAATGTGTTGGAAGTATGGGGCCGCCTACAAATGGTCCAACATGCAGCTGCAAGGCTGTTGACTAGGTCCAGAAAATCACCCCCATCTTAGCATCCCTACTGGCTCCCCATCAAATATAGAATTAACTTCAAGGTTCTGGTCATCACCTACAGAGCCCTCCATGGTCAGGCGCCTGCTTACATCTGTGACCTACTGCGTCCTTACAGCCCCAGTAGGTCTCTCAGGTCCTCTGACCAGGGTTTGTTGGTTGTCCCCTGTACCAGATTGAAGACCAAGGGGTGATAGAGCATTCCAAACCGTGGCTCCCCGGCTCTGGAATGCTCTGCCCTCGGATCTTAGATCAGCTGGCTCGGTCGAGGTTTTCAAAAAACAGCTAAAGACTATCTTGTATAGACAGGCTTTTGGATAGCCCCAAGGGCCTGTCTTTCTGTGTCCTGTTGATGTTGTTGTACACCTGTTGTTACTTTCGCTCTGGTTGTCGCTGTGGCTTTCGCTCTTGTATGATGTTTTATTGTGTTTTATTGTGTGTAAAATGTATTTATACAGCACCTTTCCCAGACCAAGGGTCACAAAGTCCTTTACATAACATGGATGAAACACAATAAAACATAATACAAGAGTGAAAGCCACAGCAGGTTAAAACAGGCAAACAAGTGAAAATAAAAACGTACTTACTATAATGGTTAGAGTTGGGCTCAGGCTCAGGTCATAGAGTGATGAAATATGAAGAAGTAGTGATGTCCTATGGGGTGTCACACCTCTCTTTTGATTGGAGCTGCCCCCATAGCACATGGATACATATAGCGATTAGGTTCTGAAACAGGTTCAGTAGCCATCTACGAATAATTTGCTTTACCTTGTCTCCATGGATTGTATTTATCTGCACACTGATCATCATCTACCTTATCTATGATACAGTATATTGATAGTCGTAACATGTAGTACTAATACCACAGCGAGTTTTCGGAGATGTTTCCTTAGGGTGTGTGTTCATTGTGTGCGTGTGTGTGTGTCTCAGATTGTGAAGGAATGTAATGAGGGGGTGAGGAAAATGAGTCGCACAGAGGAGCTGATCTGCATTGAGAAAACATTGGAGTTCAAATCTAAGGTAAACACAGTCACACATCTCACATGTTACAGTCAGAGTGAGGAGTGAAACTGTCACAAAGACAAAGTGAATTGGTTCAATGGGGTCATATGGATATATCAATGACAGAGTATATTATTACAATTACACCAGTGGCGGGCCGTGTATTTTACACCTAGGCCTTGTATTTTACGCCTAGGTCAGTAATATCCTCCCGCAATTAACCCGCCTTAAAATAACCTCACTATGACACTATATCACCATTCCATTTATATTGTCATTTTATTGACACTATTATTGTCATTTGACATAACCATCCCATATTCACAATACCATGAAAGGTAACGCTGGGGTCATCAAACCAAACAGCAATATCACCTATGGTTTCGGTACTTAATTCCCCAAAACACTTACAACCAGAAACGACTACTAACCATTAACAACATTGAAAAAACAAACATGCATAACACTTGCATAGGACATTTAATAACATAACTCTCTGAAGTCGGAACACAATGCATGCTGGGAAACAGGAAGGCACAATACTAACTGTAGTCCTGTCACTACAATACGTTTTAATGCGTTTTAGGGCTGGAATTGTTGATGCATGCTCCTCAACGGCTTGGCCAGCTAGAAGGTACGGCATGTCAAAGAATACGGCCAACATGGCACACTCTAAATCTGATTGGTTAAAGAATATGACAATCAACAACTTTGTCTGCATTTGCTTCAACGGCAAAGGAGATTCACAACAAATTCTGAAGGCCTCATGGGTAGATTTTTAACCCGGAGACAGCACAAGTGGAAAATCTGATTGGATAAAAGCTCTAATTTATATGAGCTGCACTAGAAGCAGCACAACTGAGGGAGAGAGTAGGTTAATAGATTATTGGGAACGAACTTAGTAAAAAATATATTTAGCATTAATGAAAATATAGATTCGATTCTAAAAAATATAATTTTCGGACAATCTCTTGGCCAGCAGAGAAGGCCTTGCCGCTGGATTATACATATGCTCATTGCTAGTTTCACCAGTCCCTGATGAAAGTCAGTTGACCAAAACTAAACACTGAAACTGTACAAGCAGACATTGTATGGGAACTGTTTCTTTTGGGAGTAAAAAAGCAAACAAAAATATGTAATGACCATATTTGACCTTGATATGACCCCTGACCCCTGGTGACCTGTGAACCCCCAGTCTGTGCCAGTCATTTCCCACTCGCGCTGGCTGTTGAAGAAGGGCGAAGTGCAGCAGATGGCCGGACCCAAGAGCACTAGGACCATGCGAAGCCGCAAGCTCTACCACCCTGTCTACTTGTTTCTCTTTAACAACCTGCTGCTCATCACCAAACGAAGCTCCAGGTCAGCCTCTGCCATCCTCTTTGTGTTACTACTCCACAGGGTATCGTAGGGAACTATACCCTTTCGTGAGCTTAGAATTATACGGTTCTATCTCCGTTTAGGGTAGTTCAGAGATATTGAGCGTCAAAGTTTTTACATTCCATTATGTTTTGTGAGATGGAAGCTTTGTATTTTATGAATTACTAACTCAAAAATGTCAACATTTAATAATAACACCACACAGGCATTAATAAACACCTAATGGATCAGATTATGTAAAAAACTCAATTTTGACAAAAATGGAGATAGAACCTTATAATTCTAACGTCACGTTTTGTGTAAAACTGCTCAATTATATTTTTTGGGAATGTGTGTTTGTGTGTTTTGCATAACCATCAGTGGGGAGAAGTTCCAGGTGCTGGACTCGTGCACTCGGGCCATGTTGAGGACCGAGGACTTGGAGGACCAAGGCCAGATGTTGGCCAACGTGTTCAACCTGAAACTCTTAGAGAACCAGGAGGAGAGGAGCGTCAACTACATGCTCAAGGCCTCCAGCATGTGAGTGTGGTTGAAAACATTCAACATTCAACTATAACACCTATACCTCACACTAGGGTCTTAACCCCACCCCAGTTTTTTGGGACCACACAGTATCATCATTTTTACATTGTACACTGTAATACACAGTAATACAACTACTGCTGTCACATGTCAATGTTTTCCATGTCGCCTATCAGTTGTAAACAGTGTCTTGTGTTTCTGTGTTGTTGGCAGGAGTGATAAGCTGCGCTGGATCTGTGCTCTCACACCAAACCGACGCACACGCTTCATGTCCACTAGCGCGCACCAACCAGGTGAGAAATTGTCGGTCGCAGATGATGTCTTCACACTGGTGGACTCGGGGGGGGGGGGGCAGGGGGGGCGACCGCCCCTCCTGGTGCCCCCACGGTTGAAAAACGTCTCGCTTAAGTGCCCTTTTGAGTGGCAAAAATGCCCTTTTGAGTGGCGAAAATGAGGACGTGCCCTATTGGTGCCCCTCCAATGGTCTAAATTTGACCATGTGCCCCCACCGTTGAAAAACGTCGCACTAAAGTGCCGTTTTGAGTGGCAAAAGTAGAGGATGTGCCCTATTGGCTGCCCTTCCAATGGTCTAAACTTGACCATGTGCACTGATGGGGTCCCATGTTGTGCAGTAGGTGCCCTTTTTTTCTTTTCGCCCCTGCCCTTCAAACAGCCTGAGTCCGCCACTGTGTCTTCACATAGTATTTACTCACAGATGAATGTTATTTACTCACTGCTGAATGCATGGATACCTGTTCTAACAGGTGATCAGTAGAATTGATGTGCTGCTATGCTGCTCTCTGTCTGTGTGTCAGACTCCCCTCAGGTGCAATGCATCCAGTCCTACTCATCTCAGGAACCAGACGAGATGTCCATCGAGATGGCCGACGTCCTCAACATCCTGGAGAGAACAGACGACGGTGAGACAAGACCCCATATCTGCTTGTAAATCTTAGTGAGAAGGAGCTTTGATGAGTTTCACCTGTCTAATGAGTTTCACCAGGCCTATCAGATGTAACGAGCATCTTGCACCACAGCTCCACCTGGTGGGGCATTGCCTTCTGACGTTGTATGCTCTCTCCCTCCCTCCCTTCCTCCCTGTCTTTCTCAGGTTGGATGATGGGTGAGAGGCTCCATGACGGCGAGAAGGGGTGGTTCCTCAGCAGGGTGGTGGAGGAGATCCTGAGCAAGGAAGTCCGGGCCCAGAACTTGCGAGAGTGCCAGCGGATCCACCAGGCTCAGGGAGGGGGGGGGTCTACTTTTGGGCCAAAGGTGGGCTCCAGGGCCAGGCGCACCCAAAAGGTCTCCAACTTCTTCGATACTTGGACCGACCAATCAGAGGAAGTGTGAGGTTGTTTTGAGAGTGTGAGGTTAACCCAGGAGTCACTGAGTGAAGCCCCGTAGGCAATCATCTGTATGGCACCAAATGGATCGGAGAATGTTATGATTCAAGCCTGGGGTTGCATTGGAGGAAAATGACATCATGAGATTGCATAATTTCTTCATTTCTGCGGGTTCAGGTGGTTTGAGTGCACCAGGGCTGGGGATCGATCCCAGGTTGCCCTGTAGAGTCCTGCTAGCTAAGAGCACTTACACAAATTGTTTTCATTCACTACTATAAACTTGCATGTCCTACAATATGAACTTCATGTGAAATTGTTGGCACTGACAGTCAAAGGCAACTGTAGAAGAAGACTCAGGAAGAGGAGTTATGCATGCGAAAAGAGAAGAGAACCACAGAAACAGTTTTCCTGGGGGAGGATCGCATGTGAATGTAACGTAATCACACCTCAACTGCATGGGTGTATTTTGTCTTCAATTTTTTTTAAGCGCTTCGCTAGAGAATCAAATCCCTGTGAACAATGACATGACAATCTACCCGTTTGTAAAACAGCACTCTATTAAAACGCTACATAAGCTACAAAGGAACATTTCTACAAATTTAAACAGTATTGAATGGAAAATTTGAATTTGTACATCAACAATCAAATGACAAAGTGCTCAGTAATGTTGGTCTGTGGCTAATCAAGTGGAGAAGAGCACTAGAGAATTGCAGGCCTAGCATATGCCGTGGACATGTGTTATGGGACTCTGGGAAATCTGCTAAATGACAAAATTATGGGACCAGTTCCTCTGCAAATGTGGATATGCCACACACACTTCAGGCACAACCAGTCCAAAAACCACCATTCACCTGGAGCATCCGCAAAGAATGTTCTAGTGCACCGACAGCCCCAGAATGGCATGCAGTGAAAGAACATTCATGCGTGTGTTTGTGTGTATAAGTATGTGCACATGTGTATATTGTAATGTTTAATGTGTCAAATTATAATTCCTGAATAATTGTCCCATTTCATTTTGTAAGAACTCTATTAAGTAATTTATTGTCGATAAATAAATGCAAAATTAATTTGAAATGCATTGCTTGTTTATTGTAATGATAACTGGTTTGACTGGTATCCCAGTTTAAGCACTGACATGGTTTATCATGGTATTGCATAACTGATAATGTGATATGATTTTGAGGTAGTCTTGAAAAGTAGTACCTCATAACCTTGTCTTGGAGACATGATTAAACCATATTATCTCATAACATGTCCAGGACTCTATTTATTATATATAGGCCTATAGGAGGGCATGCAACACTACATGAAATATATTCAACGTCTAGGCCCCCAAATGCCTTGGTATGATATTTTCTATAAACAATCACTTTGAATAATAAGAGTCATGCCAGACATTACAGTAACAAGTCCAATGATCTTTGAGAAACACTACAGCTCACCCTACTGTCCTGTTAATGTAAGTGCAGGTCTCAACTACAGCAACGTTCAACTCACTCTTAATTCTAATTCCATGTGTAAGCTTTAAATCAAGCCAATGAGTTAGAGTCATCAATATCTGAAAAGTCCAATCAATGTCTGTAGTATAGATCGAAATCAATGAATGCCATTACGTTATATCAAAACAATAAAACATATTAATTCTGATTCTGATTCTGATTCAGCCAACCCAACAATCACCCTATGTAATGTGGAGTGTCCCCACAGGGGCAAAACAGAATAACACACTATGACTCAACACACCGTCCGAAATCCAGAGCCTTAATGGACACATAAAAGGGACCATTTTATTATTTTATCATTTCATTTAGTGCATTTTATTCATGTCCATAATAATACACTACACTGCACAGGTCCACTACGCACCAGTATTTCACCCAGTGAGGGAGCTCTACTGTTACCAGAGCGTTAGACCCCCGTAATCGTCCTGCCAATGCCATTCACTTTCTATTTTAGCCTACTGCTTAAAATAGCCTTTGCATAACCAACACATCTCACCACAGGGAAGACTGTTTGTGTGTGGGAGCATACAAGAGTGCATTTTCGCATAAGTGAGTGTGAATGTTTATTTGTAGGAGGGTAGGAGGTAGGCGGTCCTTCAGGAGTGTTGTCTGAAGGTAGTGTCAGGGTTGGATCTGGCACAGTGGTAGGATGGCCACAGAGGGGACCTTCGTTAAAGGCTTCTGTGGAACATTGAGCAGGTGATATGGAGTTTGTGTGACTTAAAGTTTTAGTTTTTACTTTTTTTACACCTTATAGTAAGAAAGTAGTCAATGCGTCAGATAAAACTATAATCCATGGGTCAGATTTGTTTAAATAGCAACTACTAACTAGCATGTCCCGGGACATGCCAGCATGTACCAAGTCGACGGTTTATGCTGGCATGTCCCGGGAAATGCCGACATAAACCGTCAGGATGGTTCACGTGGGAAATCCATTCTTACTTAGTTTTAGCACCATGGACAGTGCCATGGACAGCGCCAGCGGCACCATGCAGCGCCAGCGGAACGGACGGGATTTGCTTCACACTGTATTTAACTAAATAGCCTACGACTAAAGCAGCCTATATTACATCAATCAAAACATATGTCTAGCCTACATGCAGTGAACTCTAAAAGTAGGACCAACACATTTGTAAATGGGGAATGTGGAGTCTACTTACCAACGACATAAATAATTAATCTTGTAAGAGGCGACATGGGGGCTGCTCTCCGTGTCAGATGAATCTTCTCGACGTCTGACCGTCTGACCATCATTATCAAAGCTAATATCTCCTCATATCCTTCTCTGTATCATACATGTTCTTTGCAATGGTGGAAATAAATAAAAAGAAAGAATCAAGCTCAACAGCTCAACTGTGAGTCAACAAGTTCCCGAAATCGATAGATAGATAGATAGATAGATAGATAGATAGATAGATAGATAGATAGATAGATAGATAGATAGATAGATAGGTAGATAGATAGATAGATAGATAGATAGATAGATGGACAGCCAGGTAGTAGAGTTAGTAGGTAGTAGTGTTAGCTAGTCTCCACACTATCAGAGTGTTTATATAAGGGGGTACTAGAGAGTTAGCCACGCTGCTGTGAAGTCTTTGTCCGTGTTATCTGTTGTCAAAACAGTGTGTCTCTGTGTGTGTGTGTGTGTGTGTGTGTGTGTGTGTGTGTGAGAGAGTTCACTAGCCATTGTCCTGAGAGAGAGGCCAAGGGCAGCTGGTGTGTGTGTCTACTGTTTACTGTCTCTAAACACACACACTCTCACACTCTCACACTCTCACTCTCTCTCTCACACACACACACACACCCCTAGTTGAACTGTGCCTGTCATTGCTGTACACACACACACACACACACACACACACACACACAACAGAGAGAAGTACGGAGAGAGAGAGAGAGAAAGAGTGGGTTGTGGGTAGAGCGAGAGAAGGAGGGAGAGAGAGACAGAAAGAGAGATGGAGAGAGAGAGAGAGGGAAGATTGCGTATGTCATAGGCTCTCTCCAATAGCTGCAATTTACCTTCAGTATCCCAGGGTCCCTTGGGTCATGTGCTCCTCAGCTGAGAGGTGGCTTAGGGTTCCCATGGTAATGAGGTCACAAGTACAACGTAAGGTAACCCTATATATATATACATTTAAATGTTTTTCCTTTTCACTCATAACAATGTAGTAATAATGCATGGCGGTTGTGACATCAAAAGGGGGAAGCTGTGCATTGCAGTCAGTGGTTTGCTCGCTAGATGGAATAAGCTATAAAACCTTGCTTGTAATTGAAATATACAGTATTCTGGAGAACATCAGTAATGAAGGGTGAAGAAGAAGCCTTGATTAGTTGATTAGTTGAATCAGGTGTGCTGGTGGTGGAACAGATCAAATGTGGAGCGGCTGGGGGTCCCCGAGGAGAGGTGTGAGAACCACTGCCATAGACAAACCTCAAGCATCCACACAACATCCATCTGGGCACATTCAATCTAAACCCACTAGATGGCGCTCTTCCCCTGACTATACGGGTCTAAATAAAGCATTGAGCTGAAAGCACCACGAACAGCATCGGCCAACCTGTCTCCGCCTGCGGATGACAGTATCACCCTGCTGGGACTGATGTGTTTCCGGTACAACACCACAGCTCAACGACTCACCTGTCGCCTTGAACATCCATATGATCCAACAAGCCCTGACATCAAATAGACACTGTGCGTTCAGTGGGGTTTTACGCGCGATGGTGATGTCAGTGTTGTTTATCATCTCTAGGCAAATATAGAATAGAAGTATGGAGATAAGGAGAATGGAGAAAATGATATATTTTCTTACAATTACCTCATTCCTGATCTGCAATTAGGACAGTACCGTTCGCTGAGAGACTTGTAGAGAGCTGTCCAGGTCAGAGTGGTTCTGAAACGTGGCAGCGCTGATGCACTAAACACCGATATACGGTTTTGGAGTTTTTACTGCTATTATAAAATGTGTTCTCATTGAAGGTGTTGATCTTGTTTATGTTTTAGACTGGAGTGGTATAACACTATTTGGAGGTGTTAGGGTTAGGGTTAGGACAGACTGGGACACCACGGCCCTGGACGTCTTTCAGCCGACGGCGGACGGTCACTCACCGGCCTCGCAATTTTTTATTTTCATTAAAAATATATATATATATATATATATATAATTGGGGGGGGGGGGGGGGTTCAGCAGATCCAATCGAATGTACTGAATTGAAGCAAACAATAAAAAATTAAACTTACTTCAATTTATTGGCTTTTTAAAAAAAAAAAAAAAAATGTTTCCTATATTTAGCTGCATCCAGTGAAGATCAGACGTGGGGGGGGAAAAACACTATCCTTGAAAGAGATCAAATAGAGGGGCTTTTTTATTGGGGAGGTTTGCACAGTGTCATTGGGCACGGACTAACCATGTGTCACATTAGCATAGAAGACGCGCGCCTGGTGAGGAACCACTGGGGGGCCCAGCAAGGAGTGCGTCACAGCACTTCAAGAAGAGGGAGGGAGGGAGGGAGGGAGGGAGGGAGGGGGGGGACACCTTGAGTCAACAAGCACGGGAGTGTATCCCCAACCACGGGCAACAAAACCAGTTCAGCTGATGCGAGATGATGACATGACCAGGCTGCGTTACAGGTGGCTGGAGACGGCGGAGAGGTGCGAGGGACTGATGAAGAAGAAGGCTTTGGAGACGCGCCACTGACACTGAAACTGTCGCTGGATGGAAGCGGTGTGAGCGGCAGGTGAAACCCTAAACCGAGGAAGAGAGAGAGGGGAGAGAGAGAGCGAGAGTGTGTGTGTCTGGGACGTCACCTGAATGACGGAATATGAGACAATGAACCAACAACGGACGACAGGGATAAAACGCGTCAAAGTCACGAGAGAGGAAACGGGAGCGCAATGACGGACTGCGCCGAGGAGGAAAGGTAAAGCAGGGATAAAAAAAAAAAAAAAGACGAAACACCCATGTACCCAGTGTGTGATCTGAGAGACGTTATCATTCTTGTTGTTCAGTTTTGAAGAGAGTAGCCTTTGAGAAAGAGGAGAGAATCATGGAGACGGAGGGAACGCCGGAGGCAGGTTTGGCACAAGCCGCCGCTCTGAAACTGTCCGAGATGGGCGAAAGAACTAAACAGTTAGGCACCGCGATACAAAACCCCGACCGACAGAGACGGATCATCTTAGTGATCGTCTGCACGGCCCTTTTATTAGACAACATGCTTTACATGGTCATTGTTCCAATTATACCTGACTACCTGGCACAATTACAGAAGGAGGCAGATCATGCCCATGCAGCCGTAATAATACACACAAACTCCTCCAACCACACCACCTCCAGTCACCAAGGCACTTCTTCCAACAGCAACTTCGACCTACAAATAGGTGTGCTTTTCGCGTCGAAAGCCATACTGCAGCTCTTAGTGAACCCCCTGACCGGCACGTTCATAGACCGGGTGGGCTACGACCTCCCGCTGCTCATCGGACTGACCATCATGTTTCTGTCCACCTGCATATTCGCCATCGCGGACGACTACGGGACCATGTTCGCGGCGCGCAGCCTGCAGGGCTTGGGCTCGGCCTTCGCCGACACCGCGGGCATCGCCATGATCGCCGACAAGTACACGGAGGAGGGGGAGAGGAGCAAAGCCCTGGGCATCGCGCTGGCGTTCATCTCCTTCGGCAGCCTGGTGGCGCCCCCCTTCGGGGGCATCCTGTACGAGTTCGCCGGCAAGCGGGTGCCCTTCATCGTGCTGGCCTGCGTGTGCCTGGTGGACGGCGTGCTGTGCCTGGCCGTGCTGAAGCCCTTCTCCAACCGCAGCCGGGAGAACATGCCCGTGGGCACGCCGATCTACAAGCTCATGGTCGACCCGTACATCATGGTGGTGGCGGGCGCCCTGACGTGCTGCAACATCCCCCTGGCCTTCCTGGAGCCCACCATCGCCCAGTGGATGGAGGAGACCATGGACGCCTCCCAGTGGCAGATAGGCCTCACGTGGCTGCCGGCCTTTTTCCCCCACGTGCTGGGCGTGTTCCTCACCGTCAAGCTGGCGGCCAAGTACCCGCACCTGCAGTGGTTCTACGGGGCCATCGGCATGGTGATCATCGGCGCCAGCTCTTGCACCGTGCCGGCCTGTAAGAACTTCGGCCAGCTGATGATCCCGCTGTGCGGCATCTGCTTCGGGATCGCCCTGGTGGACACGGCGCTGTTGCCCACGCTCGCCTTCGTGGTGGACGTGCGTCACGTGTCGGTGTACGGCAGCGTGTACGCCATCGCCGACATCTCCTACTGCGTGGCCTACGCCCTGGGTCCCGTGGTGGCCGGGCAGATAGTCCACGACCTGGGCTTCGTGCAGCTCAACCTGGGCATGGGCCTCGCCAACGTGCTTTACGCGCCGGCGCTCCTCCTGCTGAAGAACGTGTGCCAGATGAAACCGTCCTACTCCGAGAGGGACAACCTGCTGGAGGACGGCCCCACGGGCCTCTACGATACCATAAAGATGGAGGACCGTCAGAGGAAGAGGAAGGGTTTGAGCACCGCGGTGGACGAGAACGGTGTCGACACCTTCGCCCAGCGCGTGTACTCCGAGGAGGACTCCGAGGAGTACGCGTAAACTTTTGGGGGGGGGGAAAACGGTTCTGAAAAAGTAATAAGTGCCCATAAAGCGATGTAGCTACTCTCAATGTCATACTACCCAACGATTCATCCATTTACATAATAATCTCACAAGGATTGTGTAACAAGATAACTCCAGATCAATGTCCTGCCTCTGAAGACGAATGCCTTCGGACACTGTCATCTCAAGTAGCATTCATAGACTTCGCTCTGTGTCCACCGTGGAGACGTTTATTCATCCCAGGGTTTATTCATCTAAGGGTGTCGTAAAAGATTTTGTCAAAGCTGAAAGTCTGTGCATAACCTTATTATGTGTATCATTGTATCAAAAATGGATTCCACACATCATATTCAGGGGTCCTTATGTAAATGGTACATACTTTGTCATTTAAAAGAGAACAAATTAAATGTATGCTTCATTCCATATAATATACTCTATATCTATTTTGCCAGAGTTGTGCTGCTAAAATCAATATGCAATATGTCACAAGACACTTTTAGGGGGATGGTAATAGATGGTATTGAGTTTAAACCTGCGTCTTATTGTCTGCGTTCTGTATTCCATTATTTTTGGATGATGTACTTTTGGAATGCATAGCCTAAATGTATGATATGGAATTGTAAAATGTATATATGTGTATATATATGTGTATATTAATGTACATAATTAAAGAGTATAGGAAATTACTATTGCGTCGTGTGTTGTTCTTGTCTAAAGTAAATATGTTTATGTTATAACTGACTTTAGATCGACGGTGTGTTCCCTCGCTGTTTTCACTATTCTGATAAATCATTTACCGAATTATGCATTTTGAGAGGTTTGCAAGAGGGATTATTCACATCAAAGACGGTTAAATTATAGAACAATATTCACATAAAATCTGAATAGGTAACATAACATGTGAAACCGTACAACTCAAGACATACTCTAACAAACCAATCGAATTATTTACTAATAAACAGGTGAATTCGTTCTCTTTTTACATCAGATAATTATGCAAATTAACTCAATAATCGAATATCAATAAACCCATTTAAATCAGTCTAAAACCGAGAGGCCCTGTGTTAGGCAATTCTGCATAGGCTAAATAAAGATTAATCTGTCCCATAATCACATAGACGTAATTACATTATTCATTTCACAGTGCTAGAAACTCAAGGGACAATTTAGTTTGGAAGCGTATACCAGATACAACAAATCTGTAAAAAGATAAATCCTCTAGGCTATACCTAAAAGTAACATTCATTAAAAGCTCAGAACACCATTTCCTCGGCAAAACATTTGAATGTTTAATGCCTGTATCTACTACAAGCATCGCACAATCATAATTAACAACCTAATCCAGCAGTAATCCGGCGGCTCCATCAGTGCGCAATTCAATCTCAACCAACACTCTTTTGCGCGCAGCGCTGGGGGCAACAATTCAGTGAAGCAAAGAGATCCCAGAGCTCTACCTGCCCACTGTGCTTGCTCTGGGCCTGATCTCTGGTCGCCCGTTTCTGAATAACATTGGGATATATGAGGTGTCTGAAAGACGCACGGAGCCAAATAAACTTCTCCGCGAATGACTCGCGATGGGAGGAGCCTCGTTGGCGACGGGACTGGTACCTTAGGCAGCATCTCTCCTGAGCTGAGGGGAGGGGACTGTGGATATCTCTCCTGAGCTAAGGTTTAGGGTTAGGGGACTGTGGATATCTCTCCTGAGCTAAGGGGGGGGGGGGACTGTGGATATCTCTCCTGAGCTAAGGTTTAGGGTTATGGGACTGTGGATATCTCTCCCGAGCTAAGGTTTAGGGTTAGGGGACTGTGGATATCTCTCCTGAGCTAAGGTTTAGGGTTATGGGACTGTGGATATCTCTCCTGAGCTAAGGTTTAGGGTTAGGGGACTGTGGACATCTCTCCTGAGCTAAGGAGGGAGGGGGGGACTGTGGATATCTCTCCTGAGCTAAGGTTTAGGGTTAGGGGACTGTGGAATATCTCTCCTGAGCTAAGGTTTAGGGTTAGGGGACTGTGGAACATCTCTCCTGAGCTGAGGGGGGGGACTGTGGATATCTCTCCTGAGCTAAGGTTTAGGGTTAGGGGACTGTGGACATCTCTCCTGAGCTAAGGAGGGGGGGGGGGGGGGGGACTGTGGACTTGCAATGCTGGGAAACAAGCACGCTGAAGCTGAGACTGGATGATAGAGGTGTGCTTTTTGGGAGATCATGGTAGAACCATCCACGGTGTCTTCTCATCAGAGGCAGGACAGCAGACACACTGCGGTGATCACACCTGAACTGTTCGCTCCTTTTTCTTCTTGGTGAGTGAAGTTACGACTATTTACTATGCACGGTTTACTATCGTTTGAAGTTTTGTTGTTGTTGTTGTATGTTTGTTTACCAACACTACGTTTTATATTAAAAGCTATTAAGTTGATAAGCAATATAGACAGTACATTGTAAAACGTTTAATAGAGGCTATACACAGTGGTTAGATTAGAAAGCTTGTTTTACGCAGCTTCCAAATTCTAGTTGATCCAATTACTATAGAGTTAACTGTTTTATGAGAGCCACAAAGAGATCATGCCTACTGCTAAAACAAAACATAGTCATAGCAATAGCATGCGATATGACACCAATACATAATCCGATCTTATTACCCTAATCAGTTTTCTGTACCACTATAGCTTAGAGAAGGTGTCTATTACAAGAGAGCAAAGTCCGACATTCAAGTCATGGCTACTTAATTTATACAATGTCATGGCTACTTCATTTATACAATGTCATACTTCGTTTATACAATGTCATACTTCATTTATACAATGTCATACTTCATTTATACAATGTCATACTTCATTTATACAATGTCATGGGGAATTCATTCATACATGCACAGAGTGGAGCGTCTCTGAGGAGTTGTCTGCTTCACTGCGCCTCCAAACCGCGCCAGCATGCCAACTCTGGAAGGAGACCCGTCGACAGATCCCGGGGATAGCAATGTAAATACAACCTCTCCTCTCATATGACTATAATGCGTTGGAAACATTTTCACAGATAACACGGTTGAAGACAAATGTGTTCTGCTCCCTGAATTCTAATTGTGTATATATTTTTGGCGTAAAGGTGCATGTTTTGGAACGTCATCATCACCCTCGGCACATTAAGCAGATTAAACAACATTTAGCTGACATGGGGGAGTTGTAGTGAATTTGTGAATAACTAAATCTTAAAACAGAAACGTGTCTTTCAAAAAAGGCAATTTCAAAGCACTATTTCATTTCTATGCTTCTCCAAACTAAGCATTCTTCTTAGCTATTATTAATCAGATGTCTTCTCTATCCCTCATGGCAACAGCCGCGAATCTTATACTGCATGTGTCTTAAAGCAATTTGCATGTATAATTAACACCGAAAAAAATATATTAATTAAATAATAATAATTAAACTCAGGAAACAGGAAATGAACGGTAAAGTCATTAGTGTGAACAAACACCATGGGACTCCATGGGGTTGATGCGGTCCTAATTATCTGGCCAGGGCCTCCCCAAACTGCCCCTGCCCGACCTGCGGGAGACCCTGGACACCTACCTCAGGTGTGTGGGACACCTGGTGCCAGAGGAGCAGCTCAGGAGGACGCGGGGCATCGTGGACAAGTTCGCTGCCCCCGGTGGCGTAGGAGAGCAACTGCAGACGAAACTCAAGGAGAGGAGGGAAAGCAAAGCCAACTGGGTAAGTAGATAGTAGTAGACACATAATACGTTTGAGAAAACCTTCGATACTAACCCTAACCCTAACCTCCTTAACCCTAACCCTTACCTAACCCTAACCCTAATCGCTACCTAACCCTAACCCTAACCTCCTTAACCCTAACCCTTACCTAACTGTAACCTCCCTAACACTAAGCCTTCTCACCCTAACCCCATAACTCTAAACCTTGCCTAACCCTAACCCTTATCTGACCCTAACCTTCCTAACCCTAACCTCCTTAACCCTAACCCAAGTATACCCTGACCATAGCCTACATATAGGTTATATTGTAATTGTGACAGTTACATATGGATATAAAAGCGTAAAAGGTCTGACCTAATTAAGTGCAGCTCAGGGAGCGTCAATTATTTATTGGCGTGCATTAGAAATTATTGCTTGTCATGTTGGCTCCCATATAGAAAATGCTATCTGAGGCCTTAGGGATAGTGGAGGCCTATTGAGTTGGACTGGTGATCAGAAGGTCATGAGTTCAAATCCCACCTGGGAACACCACCACTAGCGTGCTCGTGAGTAATTCATTTGAGTAATTAATTGTATGTCGCTTTGGATAGTGAAAATACCACCGCTCATCCGTGATCAGACTTAGCAGGGCTCTACGCTAACCTTTTTCACTAGGAGCACATGTGCTCCTAAATGAAAAATGTTAGGGGCACACAAAGAAATTTAGGAGCACAGTGAAAAATGTAATTATAACACATTTTTATTAGTGATTTTGCAATTTTTGCACCCAAATCACACATTGGCCCATGCCTACAGCCCTACTAGACGCAGAGTTGATGGCATTGTATTATGGTAACTAGCTGTGTCAAGTTCTCCTGGTTAGCAGCATGTTCATTCATTCATCCATGTCATGCCTGTCAGCTAGCAGCTAGCAGCCCAGCCAGGCTTTAGGGCTAGGTCTGTCAGCTAGCAGCCCAGCCAGGCCATGCAGAGGTCTGTCTCCATGCTGCCCACCTCCCTGCTGCTGGGTCAGGCTACATCAGTCACACACGGTGGCCAGACAACTCCACATCTAGGGGTATTAAACTACCCCACATCCAGATGACCAGTCCCCAGCCCCATGCTGCCCGGGGTGGTGACATGTGGAGGTGGCCAGCCCAGCACGGTGCCTCTGCGGCGGCTAGCTGTTAGCACACCACCATCCCCGGGGGTCCCACCTCTCTGTCACACTCAAGTACAACATGTTGCATTTTCATGCCATTAGGCAACTTGCTTCCTAGGGTTTCCTAGGATTAGAGATGCATTTGGACTTCTGGAGTACCTCCACTACTTTCAATGGGTTCTGAAGGTCTGAGAGCTTTCTACTTTCTACCCTGGGTAGTTAACCCTGGTTGTAACCTTGGGTTCAAATCTGGAGTGTGTGGGACCAAATCTGTAGATGTGGTGAGCTAATGAAGCTAATGAAGCTTGAGATGAGAAAAGGGCGCTTGTCTCTTTAAGGCCCAAAAGGGAGTTAGCGATTAGCGATGTTAGCTTAGCGCCAGTTTAACAGAAGTAACTTCACTTTTAACATGACTTCCCGTGGTCGTAGCGGGCTGGCTGACGGCTTAAAATGTGGCCACACGGTTCGCGCAGATTTATTTTTAGAATTAAAAAAAAAAAAAAAAAAAAAATGTACGTGTGCTCGCACGTGTGCTCGTGAATTTATTTCTCTAGTCGCACAGATGTATTTTTAGTCGCAAATGCGAGTGAAATGGTCGCACTGTAGAGCCCTGCTTAGCTGAGGTGCTGGAACTGAAGAGTATCAAATAGAGTGCAAAAAAGCAGCATCCGCACACTCAAAATCTGTGCAAAAAACGTTGTTTATTGCGAGCTTTCGGTCATAGACCTTCTTCAGGCAATGTCACTTTGGATAAAAACTTCTGCTAAATGGTTAAAAATGTATTAAAAATATTGGATATGAGGATATTGTGGCAGATTCTGGATGACATCATTATCATTTACACAGAATGGTAGAGGTGAAGATACAGTGACTGCGGCTGTGTCGCTGAAGGGCAGTCCTTTTCTGATTACAAGCACATAAGCTTCCTTGAGTAGAAGACAGACAGAACAAATGAATGCCTTCATTGATCCTTTGTCTACGGAGCCCCCCTGGGGTCACATGGTAGAAAAAAAAATATTTGATGTGTGAATCCGTTCCCTCGATTTAGTAAATCTGTTCCCTCGGTTTAGTAATCCGTTCCCTCGGTTTAGTAATTTGTTAGTGTTAGGGTTAGGGTTAGGGTCAGGGTTAGGCCCTACGAGCCAGAACGATCGCAAGGATTCTAACCCTAACCCTAACCCTAATCCTTGCGATCGTTCTGGCTCATAGGGCCTAACCCTACTTTTTTCTCTCCGTTTACGTGAGTGAAAACGCTGTGGTGGTATGGTTGAGAGGCCCAATTGTACAAAAGAAATTGTGTTTAGAAAAATATCCATATACGTGTAGTCCAGGCCTTTAGTGACTATTTCCGTTCCTCAGGTGTACGACTACTGGCTGGAGGACATGTACCTGGACAACAGGCTGGCCCTCCCCGTCCACTCCAGCCCCGTCATGGTCTTCCCAAAGCAGGACTTCAGGGCCCCCATCGACTCTCTCAGGTAAACACACCTGACGTACCATTTAGGTTGCGTTCCGAAAAAAATCCGCTTTGGAAAAATCGGAACAGCACTCATGGAACGCCATTTTGTCCAATCAAATCGCTTGGTCCCTTTATGACGTCGAACCCAGTGTGCGCTCCAACGGCGCTCTCAGAGCGAATTTACGAACGCAGCCTTAAAAAAAAAAAAGCATCTTGTTAAAACTCCTAATGATGTGAAGCAACACATCCTACGCACTAGATGTGTGTAGTTACCACCGGTACTCCTAACTGAGTGTTTTTTGAATTCTATTTCTGTCGTTTATCGTTGTGCGCAGATGATTCTTCTTGGTTATTGTGTTTTTGTGATGCTCACCAAAAGCTGAGGCTGTGAGCATTGCTGATGATTATTTTTATTTTTTTATTTTTTTTGTCATTGGTTGTTATATTAGTTGATGCTTTTTGTTTCTCCTTTGTTATATGTTTTTGTGAGGACTTCTTATATGTTCTGTGTGGACCCCAGGAAGAGTAGGTGATGCTTTGCATGAGCTAATAGGGATCCTAATAAATGAAATCAAATCAAATGATCTGTATTCACATTGCTGAGCGCAGTACACACACAGTACACACGCAGTACACACGCAGTACACACGCAGTACACACGCAGTACACACGCAGTACACACACAGTACACACACAGTACACACGTACAAACAAAGCAATGTCCTTTCCTCTGTTTCCCTCCACTAGGTTTGCTGCCCACCTTATTTCAGGAGTGTTGGAATACAAGACTCTTCTCGATGCGTAAGTCAACGATATTCACCAAACCAAAAGTTGATTGTCTCCCAGAAGCTGAAAATTGTGTTTCACTGTGCGCCTGCGTTTGCTTGTGTGTGTGTGTGTGTGTGTGTGTGTGTGTGTGTGTGTGTGTGTGTGTGTGTGTGTGTGGGTGTGTCGCATGCACGTTTGTGTGTGTATGACATTTACATTACATTTTTGGTATTTCGCAGACGCCTTTATCCAAAGCGAGTTACAACAAATACATTTATAAGTAATAAGTCGAAGTAAGTGAATCATTAATCCACCAGTCGTCGCAAGAACAAGTAATCTATGTTCGGGCCAGGGGCCATTGGCAGTCATAATGCTAGAAGAAGGAGGAATTAACTTTTGTGTGTGCGTGTGCGTGCGTGCGTTTGTGTGCGTGTGTGTGTGCGTGTGTCTGTGTGTGTGTGTCTGTGTGTGTGTGTGCGTGTGTCTGTCTGTGTGTGTGTGTGTGTGTGTAGGCATGCCCTGCCTGTGGACTATGCCCGGGGCCAGCTGGCCGGCACCCCTCTCTGCATGCAGCAGTACTACAGGCTGTTCACCTCCTACCGCCTCCCGGGGGCAGAGAGGGACACGCTGGTGGCCCAGGAGAGCAGCCTGATGCCGGAGCCCGAGCACATCATCGTGGCCTGCAAGAACCAGGTCAGAACCAGGTCAGAACCAGGTCAGAACCAGGTCAGAACCAGGACAGAACCAGGTCAGACAGAACCAGGTCAGAACCAGGACAGAACCAGGTCAGACAGAACCAGGTCAGACAGAACCAGGTCAGACAGAACCAGGTCAGAACCAGGTCAGATACAGAGAAAAAATTAAGTGAAATTAAACTATTAGCCACGCAATCAATTCTTGGAATGGGGTAATTTTTGCACACACACACACACACACACACACCCGAGACAACACACACACACACACACACACCCCCCTAGGGAGATAGACAAATGGTGCGTCAGCAAAGCCCGGAGGATCATCAAAGATCCCAGCCATCCCAACCACAGCCTGTTTGAACCGATGCCGTCGAAAAGGCGAGGCCTCTTCCGGAGCCGCAAGGCCAAAACTCAGAGACTAACCAACAGCTACTTCCCCCAGGCCATCAGGCTCATGAACAAGCCTTATCTAGACAATTGACTATCCTCCCCAAGCACACCCCATGTACTGTATACAGACTACGGAAACCTTAATCTCACAGCCACTTTACTACAGAACTCTCTATTATCACTAGTGGCACCACTAGTGTATCCTGTCTTACCTGTACTATTGTCACCTTTATCTTGTATTATGCCTATTCTTTTTTGTCACTTATGTCCTGTACTACTGTCACTTTTTATATCTTGAATTATGCTTATTGCCTTATATCTTGTGCTGCAATGCAATATCAGGAACTGGAACCTAAGGATTTGACTCTCTTACACTTGAGTGTAATGTGACGTAACAATGAACTTGAAACTTGAAAACAGAGCTCAGAGCTCCGGGCACAGGGGTCATACCATAGTCAGCACCCCTGGAGCACTTAGGGGTCAACAGCAAATAGCAGTGCTAGGCACCATAGATAGGACGCCAGCAGCCCTCCAGTCACCAGCTCACATCCGGCTCCCTCCTGGGGTGGGAATCGAACCAGCGACCTACCGTCTGCTGGCCGGCCTCTCTGACCTCTACCACTACCTGCCTTCCCCTGGCCTTCACTACCTCTATTCCAGTGGTTCTCAACCCTCTCCTCGGGGACCACCAGCCGTTCCACATATTCGATCTGTTCCACCACCAGCACACCTGATGAGCAATTATGGTTTGTACTTGATTAGTTGAATCAGGTGTGCTGGTGGTGGAACAGATCAAATATGTGGAACGGTTGGTGATCCCCGAGGAGAAGTTTGAGAACCACTGCTCTATTCAGATGCTAGTCACCTGCAATTCACCAAGGACTTGTTTAGACAGTGCACACTTCTCTAGGAGAACCAGCCTTTGCCTTCGACGCGAGGATTCAATACAATTGATTACTACTTAGTGTCAACCGGTGCACGGTTCTGCTGCTTGTCTCGGTGGATGCCACTGTGATTACTTATTTATCACTAATTGTCATCTTTCTATGTAACTTATATATACGAGTGGAGACCATCTGTGATCTGCATGTCACGGCATGGATTACCTGACATAAAATAAAAATAAACGAATTACACAGACACATCCCTATCGTGAGAAGATGTATTGTAATTCCATCAATGTCGCTAAAGGAAAATCCAGGCTTATTATAATATAATAATAATAAATATAATTTATATTAATTGATTAATTAATTGATTAATTATGAATTATAATAAGTCAGGATTTTAAAAAAATAAATCTCGCGGGATTCATCGAAATAAGCCTGGATTGTCCTTTAGCGACGTTGATGGAATACCTCCCAGGAACACTGTTTACTAAGTCGTCAGTCTCATTAACAACCACAGCGCGATGACAACAGTTCTCTGTTAAGTTAACCGTACGTACGGCTGTTTGCTTTAGATCACACCGCCTCCGCCCCTCCCCAGTTCTCAAGCGTTGTCATTAAATTGGAATTCCCCAGGAGGAGTAACTGGTACAATGCTCACATCATAAACATAAACACTAACAGGCCTCGTAGTTTTAAGACGCTAATTATCTATCTTAAACAGACTTTCTCCCATTGGTGGATCCATCACACACAGGCATGATAAAAAGGCCAACATCACCAATCCAGAACGGGATAGTGACAGTAGTCGTTTATATGGAAAGACCGAGCAACAGTATCAAAGCCAGACCCCCCATCTGGTGGAACAGAAGCCCCTGAAGCTGTCAACGTGCCGCCCAGCTGACGACACACAACGTCCCACACGTAGGAACAGCTGCTGACATCAAAGACAAGAATTGGAATATTATATTACTACAGACTTGACTGATGTTTAGATGGGGGAGAGGGGGGAGAGGGGGGGGGGGGTGTTTTGCATCTATCTGGTCCACTGGGAAACACACAACTCTGGTACATGAAAATACCACATTGCAAACAGTGATTGGTTGATTGACTGATTGATTAATGGTTGATTGGCAAATGAAACATTGTTCGTTTCCAAGGGTAGATGGGATGGAAACAACAGCCCTGTAACAGCCTCCTATGTTCTTTTTTTTTTTTTTTTACCATTTAGCAGATGCTTTTATCTAAAGCGACTTACAATTAGAGATTACAGGGACAGTCTCCCTGGAGTAACTTAGGGTTAAGGTTAGACAGTCTCTCTGGAATGACCTAGCACTAAATGCCTTATTCAAGAGCACACTAGTAATGGTTGATTTGAACTCATGACCTTGTGATCACCAGTCCAACTCACTATCCACTAGGCCACCCCCCAATCATAGCCTGTATTTCCTGTTTACACCCCTCTGTAGTTCTTTGTGTTGGACGTGGTGATCAACTTCCGCCGGCTGAACGAGAGAGATCTGTTGGGTCAACTGCAGAAGATCGCCAAGATGGCCGACAGCGAGGCGGAGCGCCTTCCTCCCATTGGTCTGCTCACCTCAGACGGGCGGACAGAATGGGCGGAGTCTCGGAGGGTCCTTATGAAAGGTTGGTTATTCAGATGAGCGGAATGGGGCAATTAATCAATCAGTATCAGTATAAACTGCAGAAGCTTCCAGGAAAGGTTGTGAGATCCAAAGCCTGGCCGAGTCGTACCAAAGACTATAAACATGGTACCCGATGCCTTAAGGGTTGGATTGGGGGATAAGACCCTGCGACATACCAGCGTCATGTCCAGGGGGGTGTACTTGTGCATCAAGCCGACTCACGCTATGGAAACAGCAGATAGGCTCCTGCCCCCTATGGGCCATGAGGCACGAGAACCATAGGTTCTCAAGACTTACTTACTCACTGTGTGTCTTCTGGCTTAGACTCCACAAACAGGGATTCTCTGGACATGATCGAGCGGTGTCTGTGTCTCGTGTGTCTGGATGGGTCCAGCGGGGCGGACCTGACCGACACCAGCCGCGCCATGCTGATGCTGCACGGGGGGGGAGGAGCCAAGAACGGGGGCAACCGCTGGTACGACAAACCCATGCAGGTAAAGGTGTCCAGATGCTAGGTAGAAGGGAGGGAGGGAGGGAGGAAGGAAGGAAGGAAAGAAGGAAGGGAGGGAGGGAGATAGGGAGGAAGGAATGAGAGAAGGAAGGAAGGGAGGGAGGAAGGAAGGAAGGGAGGGAGGAAGGAAGGAAGGAAGGAAGGAAGGGAGGGAGGGAGGAAGGAAGGAAGGAATGAGAGAAGGAAGGAAGGCAGGGAGGGAGGAAGGAAGGAAGGAAGGGAGGGAGGAAGGAAGGAAGGAAGGAAGGGAGGGAGGGAGGGAGGAAGGAAGGGAGGGAGGGAGGAAGGGAGGGAGCCAGGTCTGGTCCATGGTTTACCGTAGGACAAATAGCACACTGAAACAAATCCAACCTTTAATTGAAGCATATTTATTCTGAGGGGGAAAAAAAGCCCATCATCAAGAAATAACTATTTCTAACCAAACCTTTTGAGCTTGGTCCATCGAGATGGTCCATTGTCATGCTGCATTAAGTGAAGCAGGAGGGCACAGACGGATGCTCTTTGGCTTCTCCATGAGCGGTCTGCAGCTTTCGTGAATTCAAGAACAAACCGAAGTAGCTACTACGTGAGCTACAAAGTGTTTTGGGAAACCTGCTTGAATCGCCAAAGACTCATAAGCGTGATTTCAAGAAGTGCTTAACACTAGGAAGCTTCGGGGAAACCCCACATTTAAAACAGTGTGTCTGCCAGTTTGTCGTAGGCTCTGACGGCTGCTGTGGGGTGGTGTGTGAGCATTCCCCGTTCGAAGGGATCGTTCTGGTCCAATGCACAGAGTACCTGCTGAAGTACATGTAAGTTCTTTATCTTCAAATACAGTACAAAAATGCCCTTATTGGGGTATCAGACCTGAGCAAAATGCACATCTAAATACTTTACTTCTTTTTTTTTTTAAACATGAAGTGTCTTCCACCTCTCCGGGATAGACAGCCTGACTAACCTTAACCACTCTATATGCTAGGCAGGCTGACTAACCTTAACCACTCTCCTCCTGACTAACCTTAACCTTTCTCTAGGATAGGCAGCGTGACTAACCTTAACCACTCTCTAGGATAGGCAGCGTGACTAACCTTAACCACTCTCTAGGATAGGCAGCGTGACTAACCTTAACCACTCTCTAGGACAGGCAGCGTGACTAACCTTAACCACTCTCTAGGATAGGCAGCGTGACTAACCTTAACCACTCTCTAGGACAGGCAGCATGACTAACCTTAACCACTCTCTAGGATAGGCAGCGTGACTAACCTTAACCACTCTCTAGGACAGGCAGCGTGACTAACCTTAACCACTCTCTAGGATAGGCAGCGTGACTAACCGTAACCACTCTCTAGGATAGGCAGCGTGACTAACCGTAACCACTCTCTAGGATAGGCAGCCCCACTAAGCTGCTGAGGGCGGACAGTGTGAGTGAGCTCACCGCCCCTAGAAGACTACGCTGGAAATGCTCTCCAGACATCCACAGGCTCCTCTCCTCCTCCTCCGACAAACTGCACAGGTACGTGAAGCCTCTGTCTCTATAACCTGTCTCTATAACCTGTCTCTATAACCTCTCTATAACCTCTCTATAACCTCTCTCTATAACCTGTCTCTATAACCTGTCTCTATAACCTCTCTCTACTACCTGTCTCGTTAGGTTTACAGGGTTTTTGTCATTTTGTTTTCAGTTGAAAATCGGCCAGCCTGGATTGTAAATGTCCAACGCTATGTAATGATATGAGGTCATATTTCCTTCAGGCTTGTGAAAAACCTGGACATGAATGTCTACAAGTTCGACGCGTATGGGAAAGAGTTTATCAAGAAGCAGAAGATGAGTCCAGATGCTTTCATCCAGGTGGCTCTGCAGCTGGCCTACTACAGGTGGGTCGCTATATCCCGCGTCATTATATCATGGCTGTCAATCAAAGTGTTGTTGCTAGGTGAACACCACATAGAACAGTTGGCAGTTGGTGAGTTAAAGATGACAGTTGGGGTTTCATTTCTCTCTGGCTGCGTTCGTCAATTCACTCTGAGAGCGCCGGAGCGCGCACTGGGTTCAACGTCATAAAGGGACCAAGTAAATTGAATGGACAAGAGGGTTTCCGTGAGTGCTGATCAGATTTCCAGATCGAATTTAAGAACGCAGCAGCCCATGTCTGATGACCCACCAGCAGTCATGGGAAGGATGAAAAGTAGCCCGGCTGAAATATATACGGTACACTGTCAAAAACGTTACCATGGTTACGATGTGATATATGAGCAAGATCACAAAGACCCTCAGGAAAACCACTCAATGACTGACTTCACTGGTCCAACCTTGCTTGGGTAATAGAAAAAGGAAATTGGTTAGGCTATTTGCGACCACTGTTCAAATCCCTGAGATGACCCGGTGAAACTATACTTCTGAATTGCTTTCAGTAACTAGGAAGTCTATCTCGGGTGCATATATCATATGGATGTAGATTAAACACAATGTGGATATGGCTCAGAAATAACTGCTTGAAGTCTGTGACCCATTGACCCCATCAGACACTGGGTGATGCAAGCCTGTATTCCATCTTCCATCTTCATGATTTTTAAGTGGATTTAAATCAGAAGACTGACTTGGCCAGTCAAGACAGATAGATGGTAGTGGTACAGTTGGTTAGTTAACGCATGACTCTAAAATGGCCCGACAATCACAAACTCGGCTGGCGAGTGACTTGACCGAAAGCCAGTGGAGGGTGATGTGGGGTGAAGTTTCAAAACAGCAAAATCCTCCCTAATAAGAACCTTTCGACCCCTCGAAATGGACTCGCAGTGTCAGATATTATCTGCTGTGCTTTTGCATGCGCGCACAATTGGAAGAGGCAGCCGGCGGAGACAGAGAAACGATGAGTCCACTGCCCAGGCTAGAACACCCCTGGGGGGTATTCCATCAATGTCGCTAAAGGAAAATCTAGGCTTCTTTTGATAAGTCTTGCGAGATGGTTGTGTGTGTGTGTGTGTGTGTGGGGGGGGTGTGGTGGGGGTTTGTGGGTGTGGTGGGGATCCCGATATTATTTGTTTTGGGCCACATAGGAGAGAGCAGAACATGGGGGCAGGGCTATAGGGTTAGACATGGGGTGTATTTCAGAGGACAAAACATTCACAACGTTGCAGATAGAAATAGATAGTATACGACGGACACTCATTGTACTCGTACTGTTCGATATGATATATTTCTGTCTATCATTGTACACGTACTGTTCGATATTATATATTTCTGTCTATCATTGTACACGTACTGTTCGATATGATATATTTCTGTCTATCGTTGTACACATACTGTTCTATATGACATATTTCTATCTGGACGACATGGCGTATATATCCCTGCAGGAGACATGGGAGAGCTGTATCGACCTATGAGAGTGCTTCCATCCGCCGCTTCCAGGAAGGCAGGGTGGACAACATCCGCTCGGCCACACCTGAAGCCCTGGCCTTCGCCAAAGCAATGGCTGATGGGAAATCAACCATCAATGTAAGGTTATTTATTTTATCACTCACTTCCCCAGTGGTCCTGTCTACTTGATAAAATTCCCGATATTGGATTGATATTGATTGCAGGGTTAATTATTCTCTGTATTGAGGTAATTATCCTGGTATTGATGTGCTGTGGAGTACACTTAACTAATCTAATGGGCAACTGTTAGGCTAAACAGCCTGTCAATTGGCTTAATGCCTCATGATTAATGACCCTCATTGACTTCTCTAGGACACAGAGAAGATGGAGAAGCTTCGAGGTGCCATCGCAGCCCAGACCAAATACACTATCCTGGTAAGACCAAATACACTATCCTGGTAAGACCAGATACACTATCCTGGTAAGACCAACTGGATCTGCCAAGAGACCCGTTTTCTTATTTTTGAACCAATCAAATCGTATCAAAGTTTATTTATCATATGCACAGGATACAGCTGTAAACGTTCAATGACATGCTTAAAACCTGACATGCTTAAAACCAAAGTGATGCTTACTGAACAAGGTGTTGTTGGAATTGTTGGATAGCTTGCTGGATGTGTGTGAAGGTACAACATCACCAAAAAATGTACAATACAACAATGTTCAAAGCGTCTTCCTTTTCTTAGGCCATCACCGGTATGGGGATTGACAATCACCTGTTAGGACTGCGCAGAATCTCACAGGAGCTGAACACAGAGAAGCCGGAGATATTCACTGACGAGACCTACCGCATTAGCAACCATTTTGTTCTCTCCACCAGTCAGGTACTATCAGCATTACACTCAAAGCCATTAGATTATGTGAGCATATCTCGACCCCCTTTACAACCAATCACTAGACAAGATAAGACGGGAGGGTTTTAGAACTCTCCAGTCCTAAACTAAGACATTCCACAAATATCCTACAAACTGTCTTGTCTAGTGAAAGAGATGTCAAGTTGAACTTGAGGCGTGAGTTTACCATCTGAACTTGGTTACACTAGTCTCCTACCATCATTTGATATCCTTTCAATCTGCTGCTATTTAAAAGCACAACAATGAAACACTTTATCTGGTGAATCTAAATATACCTAAACACGTTATCTGGTAAGTCTAAATATACCTGAACACATTATCTGGTAAGTCTAAATATACCTGAACACGTTATCTGGTCAATCTAAAATGTTCCTCAACATGTTATCTACTACTACTACTACTACTACTAGGTCGTCCTCGGACGAACCCTCCATTGGTGCTTCCAGTCATCCCGATCCTCCATACATCTGGCTAGCTCCCTGGTCCTCCATACATCTGGCTAGCTCCCCGATCCTCCCTACATCTGGCTAGCTCCCCGATCCTCCATACATCTGGCTAGCTCCCAGATCCTCCATACATCTGGCTAGCTCCCTGGTCCTCCATACATCTGGCTAGCTCCCCGATCCTCCATACATCTGGCTAGCTCCCTGGTCTCGCTTATCTTTGGTGACCCCCCATACAGATGCTTGTTGGTAACATGCTCGCTCCTGTCGAAATACTGCATGCACCATTCTGGTGACCTATCTAGGAACTTCTGAAGGGTAGGCTTCAGGGTCCAGCATTCACAGCCATTTAGGAGAACGGACTCTACCGTTGCATAGAAGAAGCTGAGTTTGATTTGTCGTGGGAGGTTGGAGTGCCACACACTGGCCATGCCGTTCAGGGCCCTCCATGCAAGCATCTTCCTCACATTATCTGGTCAATCTAAAGAGTTCCGGAACACATTATCTGGTCAATCTAAAGAGTTCCTGAACTCCCCCCCCCCCCCCCCACTAGGTCCCGACCACGGTGGAGATGTTCTGCTGCTACGGCCCCGTGGTCCCCGACGGCTACGGCGCGTGCTACAACCCCCAGTCGGACCACGTCCTCTTCTGCGTGTCCAGCTTCCGGGAGAGCCCCGACACTTCCTCCGCGGTGTTCGTGGCGGTCCTGGAGGACGTCCTGCTGGAGATGAGGGACCTGTGCAGCCGCCGCACCGCAGCAGCAGCGGCTAAGCCGGCGAGTCACGCTCACAGCCAGACGCAGACGCCGGAGACGCGCGTGCAGACGACAGCGGCGACGACAGCGGCGACGACAGCGGCGACGACAGCGGCGACGACAGCGGCGACGACAGCGGCGACGACAGCGGCGACGACGGAGGAAGAGGCGAACGCGGAAAGCAGAACGCAGACGGCGGAGAAACCGACGGACCCGAGCGCGAGGCATAAGGTGCCGCTGGTTCAGGTGAGGTCGCCGGATGAGGTGAAGGTGGAGGCCCAGACACAGACTCCTGCGCGGGGGGTGTCCAGAGCAGTGGGGAACGGGGGCGAGGCGCAGTGAGGGGCTGACCGCACCACCGATCCGCTCTGGTTGGTGTGAACCATCGCTGTGTGAGGCTTGATGTAATGTTATCGTCTGGGTGTTGTGTTAAAGAATTGCACTAGGGATATACTGCACTGTAGATAGATAGTAGTATCTGTAAAATACGGATTGTGATTCAGTTGAATATAATATTCGTGATGTAATCTGATTTTACAAAAAAAGAAAAAAAAAGAACGACATTCGAAATATGTGTATCGTGCAATTTAGTCAGGGGTGTAAACATTGGCTACCAAAGAAGTGTGTATACAGTATGTGTACTGTTGTCATGGTGATGGGGAAAACGCAAATAAGGGAATGTATCTGTACAAGGCGACCCTTGTGACTTAAAGTGACAGTTTCAGATTTCAAACATTCCCAATTCTGGGAATGTTTGTTTTTATTGTGTTATACTGTAGGTGTTTCGTGGCCTATTGTTCAGTGGTGTGGTATGTTGGACTGAATCCAGCACTGGTCAATCAGCCAATGAAAATCTGTCACTGATGCTCAGGTATCACTGACAGAGGTGAGGTGAAATATGTGACCGCGGCTGGTGAAAGGGGGTTCAGACTTTTATTCTGAAAAGTGTAAATAAATGTCAACGTTGAATGACACATTCGCTAGTCGAGCCAAAATATTGCAATGCAATGGATTGGGTGAGTAATCCCCACTACTACCTAGTTAATTATAGCACTACTTTTTAAAAAAAGCAGGCTCACAAAACAAGATTATCTTGCATGCCAACTTCAATTTAAACATCATCTAGCGAGTGTGTCATTGATTTTCAACAACATTGAACAATTTATTGAACATTTTTCAGAATAAAAGTCTCATCATTTGGATCCGTTGCCGACTTGTTCCCCCTTTCACCAGCTGCCGTCACATATGCTGATCCGTGGCAGTACTGGATAGACCAAACAAAGTGTTGATGTGTGAGTTATGTGTGTGTGTTTCCTGTGTGTAGCATGGCTGTGAAGGAGCGCTACTGTGGCATGCTTCCTCCTGAGCATTTGTGTTTGTTGTTAAAACAAAAATAATATTCTATGCAATTCCGAGTTTTACACTCTCACAAAATGAGTTGTTTGCCAAGGCATTGCCCTTGTCTAATGTAAGTGAATCATCTATCCATCAGTCATCATGAGAACAAATAAATGTATGCCAGGACCAGGGTTAAACCAGGGTTAGACCAGGGTTAGGACCAGGGTTAGACCAGGGTTAGGAGAAAGAAGGATTAGTTTAAAAGAAAACGACAACAATGTTTCCATCAGCTTTTATTATACTTATGTTTACTTTCCTTTCCTTCCTGTAGAGTATCAGACGATATTTAGTTTCATATGATATTTAGAATGTATTAAAGAAGCAATGCAGTAAAAATTTGATGCTGCTAGTTGGGAATTAATATCAAATTAGTAAGTAACTACTGTAGTACAATTATACAACGTAACACACCTACCAGGTAACTACAGTACAACGTAACGTAATATGGCAACAACGTTGGTAGCAATACACAACGAAACAGTGGCAAACACGTTTTCATTGCACTTTATTTCTTGCATTTTAATTATTGATTATGTGAAGGTGGGTCAATTGTTTGCTGTAGTGCTAATTATACTGACCACTACAGTTCACACCAGGTGTCTCAGAGGCTCTGGTTAAAACACTGTTGTGAAATGTGGTGTTTCATTCTGTGATCTGTGTAAAGTGTTACATGCGAAAACTGTAAAAAGTCTGTAAAATACATCCACATCCAAAATACATCCAAATACATGTATGTAAAATAGAGCTATGTTTCAAAATACTTAGATAGTAGGATAAAGAGAGTGATGTGCTGTAGTGTACAGTGATAAGCTTTGTTGAATACTTTGCACTGCATACAAATAAGAGCGGGAGATAAGCTAATGAAAGAGATGGACCATAGTGCTGTGTTACGGGTGTGTTGTTGTGCTGTAGGTATGCTATGCTACAGGCCATGTGAAAAAACGTCTACATTGGGAATCATCTAAATAAAAAAGGCATTGCTATATGTGGAAAAGCAAGTGATGAGTTTCTCAAAGAATGTAACATGTGTTCTTGTTCAAGCTTAAAAGTAGGCTATACAAAAGCCAATGTGTTGATATTGACCTTTAAAATTATTTATTTTTGTATTATCAATGTTGTGTTCATAATGTAAAACTGGCAGTATTATTTTAAAAAGTAACAGGTCAAAAGTGTTTATTATATGCCATGATAATTGTAATTATAATTGAGAAAAAGAGAGTCTATTATGTACAGTAAATAACAGAAATAAAGATCTTATGTGAAACAGCTAATAGAGGGATCCTTGGATCAGTTTTTGACAGTCATTGTCCAACACAGAACTTTGTTTTACTGAAATACATTGCATGGCAGATGGAGATAGTGCAGTGCTAATGCAATCATAACATTCATCCTCCAAATTTGGTGTTCACTCTTAGAGTGAAAAGGTTCAAAGGTCAACCTCAGATGATCTTAGGGATCGAGCAGGTTCATTAGGCACTAACATGTCAAACATGTCTTTTGGCCCTAAACCATTGAGTGATTTGTAGACAAGGAGCATGATGTTTGTCTGTTCTGTGAGATACAGGGAGCCAGTGAAATGATCAAAGAATGGGAGAAATATCATCAAACCCAAGACTCTTGCAGCGACATTTTGAATACATTGTAATCGTCTAAGTGCCTGTTTGGAGAGCCCTGGAAAAAAAGGCCATTGCAGTAGTCTGACCTGCTAGAAATAAAAGTGTGGATAGGTTTATCAAAATCATGCTTGGACCCCTAATTCTCGCTATATTTTTGAGATGATAATAAGCTGTTTTTGTTATTGATTTGAGTTAAAACTTAAGTCCAAATCTATGAGACTGTGATTTCTAACCTGATCTTTACATTGTAGGGAAAGAGTTTTTAGGTGAACACCAACCACTAGCCTCTTCTTTTTGGCTCCAAAGATAACAGTCTCAGTATTGTCTTCATTTAATTGTAAGAAAATCTGACGCATCCAGTTATTGATTCCATCAATGCAGTCCATTAGGGATTCTATTGGTACAATAGAATCGTGAGAAAGGCCTACATAGATGTGTGTGTCAGTAGCACACATGTGATAAGCAACTTTGTTATTTGAATAAGTTTGTCTAATGGGAGCATGTATAGGTTGAATCAAACCTGCCAGGGTGCCTGCCAAGGTGAAGGTGCTTGAAGGAGCGCGTCAGACAACGCCAGCTGTGGTGACTCCTCCAAGCGGCACGGTGGTTCCTGAGGCCCACGATGGCCACCTCTAATGGACTGAAGAGCGCTGAGTTCATGGACTATAGAGCAGTGGTTCTCAAACCTCTCCTCGGGGGACCCCCAGCTGCTCCACATATTTGATCTGTTCCACCACCAGCACAATCATTTGTATCATTTGTACTTGATTAGTTGAATCAGGGGCCTCATTAATAGAAAGTACTTTGGATCAAACTTGATCGTACCCGTGGCGTACGTAGAAAACCACGTCAAAGTAGTGATTAATACAATTTCAACATGAGTCAATTTGACAGTGGAAACGATCGTAGCTCTAAGTCAGGTCTTCACTTGACGTACGCACAATACCTACTGGCAGTGGTGTGCCGTCAGGGCCAGCAAGGCCTTCTCTGCTGGCCTAAACATCATCAGAATATACATTTTATTTTAATATATTTTTTCCACAAATATGTATTAATGATTCCCCATAGTCTATTCTCTTCATTTCATAGCTTTCCTCTTGGTTGCGCTGCTTCCAGTCTCCGATTGAGATTTGGAGGGCTGGCCTTTATGTTAGAGCTTTTATCCAATCAAAATGTGTTGCTAGGGGGCTCCAAAATCTGCCCAGCCTGCACGATAAACGGGGCCGCGGATACAACCTGTAACTTAACGTTGGAACGAGAAAACCTGTGGCGTTCCTAGTAAACCTACGTAGATGCGAGCAAAAGCAACAACGGCGCCTGCTGTAAGGCTCAATGATGTCAGCACCTAGCACGTCTTTTGATTGGATACGCACTATTGATACGCACTATTGATATTCACTATTGAGATGCGTAACTATGCCGGTAGATGTGAAACTTTTGAAAGTGCCAGGGAAACGGAGCGCCACAACGAAAGCTTTCGTTGACTGATCGATAATACTGATCGATTGTGTCCTGTTTTTGGGTAAACAATAACTTTCATTTAGGGGACACGATAAAAGCGCCGAGTCCACAAACAGGAAACTACGTTGAGCTTCTTTCTTTTCTGGCTGAAAACAACCCAGATTTACATTACCACCTGTCCACAAACAAAGTGTTTACTGGGACGTCAGGCAAAATACAAAACGACCTGATTTTTGCTATTGCTGAAGTGGGAGAAGAGATCAAAATGGAGATTAAAAAGGCACCCTTTGTCGCTATTATGGTGGACGAGACGACAGACGTGGGTAATGTAGCGATCTTAAAGATGTTAGTTTAACACTCTTCATTGTAAATGCGGATTTATTGATTAAAAATGCTTCGGAAATATTAATATAACTCTGTTGTACTTGTCTGACTATGTTAAGGTGATGCAACGCCCGGTTATACTGTGTTTCTGTCTAGTTTCTAGAGCCATGGCGTCATAACGATGGTATTAAGAGGTAGAATAATTCAGGTAGGAATGTGTCGGACATCACTGAAGGCCTAGGTGTGAAATGCACCGCCCGCCACTGCCTACTGGTTATGCAGAGTTAGTAGGCATGTGAGCCGCACTCAAACACGTTAATGCTTACTGTAATTCATGCGAAGTGAAAGTGGCTCGTAATAAAATTAACAATGTTGTTGTTGCCGAGAAAGGGGAACTGATGTTTATGATTGTATTTTGGTCTTCCTTTATATCCCTCCGGAGCTGTCAAGGCAACGCCATCTCCCCTTCAACATGCCTAGTGCGCTCCACAACGGACCTTGGCCGGCCATGCACTAAGTTATATTGGATTTCCTCCGGTGTCTGGGGGTTCGCAAAGGGAGTGAGCAGCCATGTTTTCAATGTCACCTGATAAGAATAAGACCATTATATTATTACAGTATAAGCAGCACTCGAGTTGAGGGGGGATGGCACCCCCCTGAAATAAAAACTGTCAAAATCGTCCCCCTTCTAAAACGGCCATCCCCTCTTTCCATACTTTATGTCATTTTATCATTATATTATTACAGTATAAGCATTTGCCTGGTTAGTTGTCATGATCAAACGTTACAAATGCAACTTACCGAGAAGCCACCTTTCTCTGCCCTCTCCCGCTTCCAGACGAATGCCTACCCTATATTATAGCACATGGCTTAATTCAGCCGCTATAATTGAGCCGCTATCACAGGGCGCAAATACAAAGCTCATTCACCTGCGTTCAATTTCAAGTATATTGGGTATTTATAGACGGAAGTACGTATGCAATCTTAAACAAGCGCAGCCCGTTTCATAAATAATGCTTAAGTCCATTTTTTAAAACGTGCTTACGTGCAAGTTAAAGATGACGTTCAAGTACATTTTTACAAATGAGGCCACTGGTGGTGGAACAGATCAAATATGTGGTGCGGCTGGGGGTCCCCGAGGAGAGGTTTGAGAACCACTGCTAGAGAGCCCTCATTCTGACCTCACACTGACTGTAACATCTTTAAATGCGTAGCTGTCTTTCTCTGTTAGTCTGTAGCGCACTGTTGTGTCCACTCTATTTATTCCCCATTTGTATTCATTATCTATTGTGTGTGTATTTTTATCCCCCATACTCTTTTAATCTTGCTGCTGTGAGAAAGTAGTTTCCCCTCTGGGATAAATAAAGAACTTCAACTTCAAAGAGGCCCCCAAAAATGAACCTTAATGAACCTCATGCTTGTGCATCAGATATATAGTTACTGACTGAGACAAAGTAGTCCCTGTCCTGTAGATAGGACCTGAACCATGGTAAGACTGTGTCAGAGAAGCCAACCCAGTGTTCTAGCTTGTCTAGGAGTATATCATGATCAACAGTATCAAACGCTGCACTTAGGTCCAATAGCACTAGGACTGAGACTTTTCCTGCATCAGTGTTAAGGTTAATGTCATTTAGAACCTTAATAAGAGCTGTCCCAGTGCTGTGGTTAGGCCTAAACCCAGATTAAAAGTGATGGAGAAGGCTACACGAGGTCAGGAATCCATTAAGCTGTTTATATAACTTTTATCTCAATTATTTTACCTTGAGATCTGCCTTGAGATCAATGGTTTTAAAGTATGACATTTTAGTGATACCGTGTGTGTGGGCTTCTGGTGAGGGAAGCCTGTTTCTGTTTGTCGTAATAGATTGTTTTAATTGATTTAATTTTATTACCAAAAAGGAAATTCATTGCATTTTCCGGTGGAGGGGTGTGGCGCTAATTGACCATTTAGTTTGTTTAGCCTAGCAATGGTGGCATTTGCTCTTTCTTTATCAGAGATTAATTAGATTTTGGCAGAAGCAATGTCGTTAAGTATAGATGTAGTTTATATAGCACATTCTATACAACAGGGGCTCAAAGTGCTTTACATACAGCATTAAAAAATACAGCAAGGGGAGAATATATATATATATAGAGAGAGAGAGAGAGAGAGAGAGAGAGAGAGAGAGAGAGAGAGAGAGAGAGAGAGAGAGAGAGAGAGAGAATAAATAGTAGTTTAAGTAAGATGACAGGGAGACTCACTCATACACTCACTCATTGTTGCTGGAACACTTTACACATTATACACTTTATGCTATTGTTTTGCTATTATTTATGTTTACTCATTTTGTTATTATTATGATATTACACTGCAAATTGACGTTGGTGTCTGACGGTTGCGTTGTTGACGAGGTGCTTACCCTAAAGCATTTCATTACGGTCTCCTGTATATTGTGTTAATAACCATTACATTATGATTTGATTGGAGTGCCAAGACTGGCATATCACACTCACATAGGCGTACAGGTAAAAACAACATCATTATAATGATCAGAATCAGAATCAGAACCAGAATTGCTTTCATTACATCCCATGTACGGGTACGCAGAGTAAAGTTCTTGGGTTCAGGTTCATTCGAATTGCAGCAGAATACAACATCAGTAATAAAATACAGGCACAGCGTTTTATGTTGTTTTATGAACATGTTTTATGATGTTTCTCATGCCCTGCCAACATGTAAAGGGAGACTGTGTGTGTGTGTGTGTGTGTGTGTGTGTGTGTGTGTGTGTGTGTGTGTGTGTGTGTGTGTGTGTGTGTGTGTGTGTGTGTGTGTGTGTGTGTGTGTGTGTGTGTGTGTGTGTGTGTGTGTGTGTGTGTGTGTGTGTGTGTGTGTGTGTGTGTGTGTGTGTGTGTGTGTGTGTGTGTGTGTGTGTGTGTGTGTGTGTGTGTGTGTGTGTGTGTGTGTGTGTGTGTGTGTGTGTGTGTGTGTGTGTGTGTGTGTGTGTGTGTGTGTGTGTGTGTGTGTGTGTGTGTGTGTGTGTGTGTGTGTGTGTGTGTGTGTGTGTGTGTGTGTGTGTGTGTGTGTGTGTGTGTGTGTGTGTGTGTGTGTGTGTGTGTGTGTGTGTGTGTGTGTGTGTGTGTGTGTGTGTGTGTGTGTGTGTGTGTGTGTGTGTGTGTGTGTGTGTGTGTGTGTGTGTGTGTGTGTGTGTGTGTGTGTGTGTGTGTGTGTGTGTGTGTGTGTGTGTGTGTGTGTGTGTGTGTGTGTGTGTGTGTGTGTGTGTGTGTGTGTGTGTGTGTGTGTGTGTGTGTGTGTGTGTGTGTGTGTGTGTGTGTGTGTGTGTGTGTGTGTGTGTGTGTGTGTGTGTGTGTGTGTGTGTGGGGGGGGGGGGGGGGGGGTAAGGGGGTGTGATGGGGTGTGAGGGGAGGGTGAGTTGGGGCCTGGGGCAAGTGTAGCGAAGCTAGAGAGAGTAGGAAGTACTGAGAGGGTAAATATTACCCTCCTAGCGTGTCAGAGACCATTAGACACAACCAGAGAGAGATAAAAGGGGGGGGGGGAGAAAGAGAGAGGGAGAAAGTGAGACAGAGAGAGGGAGAGAGAGAGAGAGGGAGAGAGAGAAAGTGAGAGACAGAGAGAGAGATGAAAGAGGGGGAGGAGAGAGAAAGAGAGAGAGAAAGAGGGAGAGGGAGAGAGAAAGAGGGAGAGGGAGAAAGTGAGAGACAGAGAGAGAGATGAAAGAGGGGGAGGAGAGAGAAAGAGAGAGAGCGAGACAGAGAGAGAGCACATTAGACCTGTGCCTGTTCCAGTTCCTAGAGAGTAGCCTACAGCAGAGCATGCTGGGAGTATTCATCCTCTTGGATGAACAAAAACGCTGGAGACCTAACAAGATCCTGTAGGAAAGCTGAAATAACATGGAGGAACACTAAGCCACAGGCTCACCGTGTTACGAGTGATTCTAATGTTGGACCCAGATGTTGTGCAGAACACAGGAGGCCGAATGCGAAAGTAGAATTCAAAAATTAAGGTACTCTTTATTGAGCAGTCGGGCAATAATCCATCCGAACTACAAACGGTACAAACAAAAGTAGGAGAAGGCTTTTAGTCTCCAAAAATCCAAGTGTGCAATGCAGTTACACAATCTCTGCAACAGTCAAAAGATACTTAGCTTCCTATACGGCGAGGAACGATAAGGCTCTGCTGACACATAAGACACAAGTGAACAACCGACACAGAGGGAAAACACAGGGGGACATAAATAGACCAAGACTAATCACTCACAGCTGTTATCAATCACAGACATTAGGACAGACAGAGAAACAATTACACATCAAAGGGGGCGCCAAAGGGTCGCTCAACAGTAGAGCGATCCCCAACCTGACACACCGTGCCATTCTAATATCTATCTATCTATCTATCTATCTATCTATCTATCTTCCATTAGGTCATTTCATTAGTCAACATAATGTTAATTTCAATGGCTACACAGATGACACCCAACTATACATCTCTGTTGAGCCAACAAACCCAGACAGCCCTTCCTCCCTGACTGCCTGTTTGGCCTCCATAAATCAGTGGATGAGTGACAAGCTGAACGAGAATAAAACAGAGATACTTTCACTTGGACTGAAGTCAAAGAGACACAGCCTTTGCAGTAAGCTCAGGAGCCTGGCTCAACAGAGCAGATCACAAGTTAAACGTCTAGGTGTCATATTAGATTCAGATTTCAGTTTTAAACCCCCATATTAGTAATGTAGGTTAGACTACTGCAATGCACTTTTTACTGGTCTATAAAGCAATTGGAACTCATACAGAATTCTGCCACTAGACTTTTAACTAAGACCAAGAAGAGACAGCACTTCACTCCTGTTTTAGCTGAACTGCACTGGCTCCCTGTTTCTTTTGTAGTTGATTTTGAATTACCTACAAACCTTTTAATGGCATAGCACCTTCATACATCTCTGACTTTTTAATATCCTATCAACCGCAAAAAGCCCTTAGATCCTCCAATGCTGATCTTCTAATCGTCCCCAGAGTACTCCACAAACAAAGTAGCGGAAACTAATTATATGTATTATGCATCAAAGTTGTGAAATTCCTGCCCATCAAACAGGCATTAAAAAAGAGATTAAAACATACGTTACTGGAAGGCTTTTAGCTACCCCATTTAGCTTGTGATTTATCCCCTAAACAAGTTTTTCTTTTATTAAGTTTATTTCTGCTGATTTGTTTTAATTTAATCTAGGCTGTTGTGTTTATATGTGCTTGCCATATGTATTTGTTCTTTTTTCTTTTTAATGCTTCAAATGTAAAGTACTTTGAGCTGCATTTTATGTATGAATTATTATTATTATTATTATTATTATTATTATTATCAGCTAGATTACTTTCTGTTTTATGTGATTTATATAACATTTCCACCACTAGGTATACAGCCCAATTCAAGTGATCTTCGTTTATTTCAAATGGACAATTCATTAGAAACCACTGGGAACGCTTCCCCCACACTGCACCTAAGATGTCTACTTCAGAGTAAGGATGTGAATCCCATGGTGCATATCGTCTGTCCGCAGACATTGGCATGCAGCCTACAGTAGCAGACTAACAGGTTGTGGAAGACCTATGCCCCAAGCACTTAAAATAATTTAAAATAATGACTGAGAATGTATTTTTCTCTTTAGTAGATTAATATAAAACTGCAGTTGCAGAGAAAGTACAATCAATACAACGTTTACAGCAAAAAAACCAAACCATTGGCTCACCTTGGTGAAATACACTCCACCGACCAACATTATTGACAAATTGGCTCTATTCCAAAATGCGTTCTTGCACTTTATGGAGAGTCTATAGTACCATAGTACGCGCTGTAGATAGAGTGCAAGGACGCATTTTGGAGCTCAGCCACTGTCTTCAGTGAAGGGTCACTGTTGGCATTAGGAGTAGGGTTGTCCCAAGGATCCTCCACCGTCCTTCACACTCCGCCACCATTATTACAGCACTGTGACGTCAACAATGGAGAAAGACTTCCACGTCCTTGGAGACGATGACGCGCGCTCTTACGCAAACGGCAGTGCGCACTTCACGGTTTAGACAGCGAGGGTGACTTTAATCATTTGTTACTTTGATTATTATTAGTGTAACACAATGCCTCGAAATGCGACTGTGTTCGTGCGCTACGGGCCGTACGAGTCATGTGGCGTGGTTGACCACAGGACGTTCCGGCTAGAGGGTCTCCAAGGTATTTCTTATACTGCGCAACATGCGCATGCTCCTGTATTGTATTGCGCACGCTCTTGTACTTGTACTTGTATTGTATTGCGCGTATGATGACGAGGTGATGTTGAAGTGCACAGATGCGTAGGTGTGACTTTAGACTTTGAATCACAGTAGGGCCTCTCTGCTAACTTTCCCCAGCTGCCTTGAAAGAGAGCAGGCATCAGTGTGTCCTGCAGGAAACGTGCGACTGGAACGTAGTGGAGCTCGTGGTCAACGGGGAGAGTGTCTACACGTGCAACATAAAGAAGCTGGAGTTCGGTGGGTTTTGTGTTACACAGCCACACCACACACACCCTTGATACACTGCAGAGATTGTACCTCAACGTGTAATTATGATCGAATGTTCGACCAGTGACCATTTTTAAACATTGTTAAAACATAACCATTGTTAATAGCTTGCATAGGCGATGTCATAATGGAAGGGCATTAAGAATTTGTAATGATGTCACACTGGGTACTGTACTGTGACGTCATTACAAATTCTAAATGCCCTCCCATTATGACATCACCTATGCAAGCTATTATGGTTACCATGTGAATATAGCCTTCTATTAGGATTATAATCTGATTATTATTATTATTATTATTATTATTATTATTATTATTATTATTATTATTATGACAAGGAGATGTGTGTAGGCCCTGACGCATTGGATTGTCACACGCATCACATATGACACACATCACATTATCAAACGAATTATCAAATGAATCAATGAATCATGAATGAGTCAGATTGTCACAGTGCAGTTGTCTATTAAAAAATGCACTTTGAGCTGCAATGCAGGAAAAGTGCTATACAAATAAAGTTTATTATTATTATTATTATTACCTAACAGTCCCTGTGCTCTACCTCACCCAGGGGGAGATGGCAAATTGGACCCCCTCTGTAAGGAGGCCGTCACTGCTGTGAACAACGCATACTGACAGCTCATTAGCACTGCTATAGGTCAAGACACTGAACCTGGACATTAAAAACCTGAAAAAAATGATATAACCAGCAGGCTTTCTTTTGTTTTTTTTAATGAGAAGCAATTACAATGCAATGCAATATTATTATCTAGAATCAAGTCAAGTACTGTTTGTATTCATTGCTACATGTAGTCGTCATGGGTTGTATTGCGTGGCGATTGTGCGATTACAGTCATGTGAAAGATAATCTGAGGGTGTGAAAGTGCCTGGTCCCTGTTAGTGCCGTGCTCTACCAACTCAGAGTCACAGAGGGCCACGCGGCCGTCTACGCATTCCCCTTTTGAAATAAGTATCACAATCAGCAGACGCTGATGAAGACATGTCTGTGGGAACGCGCCGCCGGTGGTCAGCTGACCCAACTAAAGGCTTTTACTTTGTTTCTCCAGAGGAGTGGCGTGCTATTTGACACAGCCTAGGCTTATTATCCCAGCTTGTTTTCTATTCAAGCCACAACATTGTCCTTCAGCGCTCAAGTGTGGTCTCCGATCCTCCGACACTCACGTCCTCGTCATACCCATATTGCACTAGGCGACTCACACATGGCGCACACATGGCCTTTTCTGTTGCTGCACCCAAGCTGGGGAACACCCTTCCACCAGCCCTCCAAGCTGTGGAACAGCCTTCCAGCAGCCCTCCATGTGGAACACCCTTCCACCAGCCCTCCAAGCTGTGGAACAGCCTTCCAGCAGCCCTCCAAGCTGTGGAACACCCTTCCACCAGCCCTCCAAGCTGTGGAACAGCCTTCCAGCAGCCCTCCATGTGGAACACCCTTCCACCAGACCTCCAAGCTGTGGAACACCCTTCCACCATCAGACCACCAACAAACACACTACATTGACAAATTTGATAAAACTCACAAATGAAGCCTTATAGTTGACCACCGATCTATAACATAGCCTCTCTAACCCTAACCCTAAAAAAATATTTAGGTGAAAATGATCGTTTACTTCAGTGTGTTCAAACCATAGACCATCCATAGACCATCCATGCCTGTGTGTGTGTGTGTGTGTGTGTGTGTGTGTGTGAACATCACTGCCTGCCTGCCTGTGTGTGTGTGTGTGTGTGTGTGTGTGTGTGTGAACATCACTGCCTGCCTGTGTGTGTGTGTGTGTGTGTGTGTGTGTGTGTGTGTGTGTGAACATCACTACCTGCCTGTCTCTCAGCCAGCTGGCTACGTCCCCTGACTAAGTGAGGTGTGACAGTACCTCAACAACCACTCAGTAAAAGACATTTATTAGTATTCATATTTTTAAACGGCAATGTCCACTTGCTTTGGCAATGTAAATGTATGTTTCCAATGCCATTTATTTGAAATTGAAATGACAGAGAGAAAGAGGGTGGTGGAGAGAGAGAGAGGGGGGGGAGAGACAGAGAGAGCCAAGATAGCTACTCCAACCTACTACTAATGATATGATTAGTAAAAACAAGTAAAATAAAACAAGTAAAATATATCTTAAAACTAGTGCAGTCAGACAAAAAACAAACATATATTGCCTAGAGTGTGGGGTGGGGGCATGTGTGTGTGTGTGTGTGTGTTCGTGTGTGTGTGTGTGTGTGTGTGTGAACATCACTACCTGCCTGTGTGTGTGTGTGTGTGTGTGTGTGTGTGTGAACATCACTGCCTGCCTGTGTGTGTGTGTGTGTGTGTGTGAACATCACTGCCTGCCTGTGTGTGTGTGTGTGTGTGTGTGTGTGTGTGTGTGTGTGTGAACATCACTACCTGCCTGTCTCTCAACCAGCTGGCTACGTCCCCTGACGTAGTGAGGTGTGACAGTACCTCAACAACCACTCAGTAAAATACATTTATTAGTATTCATATTTTTAAACGGCAATGTCCACACTTTTCTATTCCTTTTTAAAGTTATCTTTATCTCCCTGTATACTAGCTCTGTTTAATCATCTCTTTATTCTAGTCGTACATTACATTCTTTTTGTTTTTATCTTCACACTTGCTTTGGCAATGTACATGTATATTTCCCATGCCAATAAAGCCCTTTACATTTATTTATTTGAAATTGAATTGACAGAAAGAAAAAGGGTGGTGGAGAGAGAGAGAGAGAGAGAGAGGAGGGGGGGGAGAGACAGAGAGAAACAAAGAGAGAGAGAGAGAGAGAGAGAGAGAGAGCCAAGATAGCTACTCCAACCTTTTTTGTTTGAATCAAAGTTTGAATCCTTCAACATACAGTATAATAATACACACTAAATCACATTCATTATAAACACGTTGTTGGCTTGTTGTGTGTCCCCTGTGGCACAGAATTCTAGTCTAAAGCAAAACTAGCAAAAATACATTTTAATGTAGCTAATTCATGTTAGTCGTATAGGTGTCTAAGGTGTCTGAGGTACCTGGACAGTCACTAAAATGCTGCAGATTGTGAAGATTCCAGACTTTGCTGAAGGTTCTTCAGTGGCTGAAATGACGTCAGGTAGCTACAGAGGGTAACCTCTACAACATCCGAGATCTGAACTATAATAGGTGGTTAGCATAGCAAAGCATAGCATATTGCTACAGTACACATCTACACTCCGAAAAGTCTGCTCTCAAAAACAAGGAGAAAAAAAAGCAATAAAATGGGGGAAGTATTGCTTAAAATAAGCTAAATGTTATGATATTCGCCCACATTTTCTTAAAACAAGTCAAATATATCTTAAAACTAGTGCAGTCAGACAAAAAACAAACATATATTGCCTAGAGTGTGGGGTGGGGGGGGGGCATGTGTGTGTGTGCGTTCGTGTGTGTCTGTGTGTGTGTGTGTGTGTGTGTGTGTGTGTGTGTGTGTGTGTGTTCTTCAGAAGTTCCTCCCCTGGAAGGCGCGGAGGTTGAAGGCCGTGTCCATGAACTTCCTCAGCTCGTTCAGGTGTGTGAACTTACTGCCCGTAGCCGGGGCTGCCGCGGGGCCACGCCCCACGTACCTGGAACACAGGATACAGACGGATAGCATTAGCATAGCTAATAATATAATATAATATACCTGGAACACAGGACACAGACGGATAGCATTAGCATAGCTAATAATATAATATAATATACCTGGAACACAGGACACGGACGGATAGCATTAGCATAGCTAATAATATAATATAATATACCTGGAACACAGGACACAGACGGATAGCATTAGCATAGCTAATAATATAATATAATATACCTGGAACCTAGAGTCACTGATTGGCTGTAGGAACACCACCTACCATATGGGTTTCTGATTGGCCACCACGGTGAGGAAGCGCGGTCGTACGTAGTCGTAGTAACCCATATTCTTGTGTTCCTCCTGGCACCAGATCAGCTCAGCGCTGGGGAACTTCTCCACCTCGGCCCTGACCAGGTCGAAGGGGAACGGAGAGATCTGAAGAAGAAGAAGTGAGTGTGAGTGAGTGAATGAATATGAGGAGAGAGAGAGAGAGAGAGAGAGAGAGAGAGAGAGAGAGAGAGAGAGAGAGAGAGACACCCTGCACTGGCTCCCGATAGCAGCTCGCATCAGAGTCAAGACCCTGGTGCTCGCTTACCGGCCGGAGAAATAAGAGAACAGATCCTCCCTGCTTTTGCAAGCGATGGTTAGCGACCCAAACCCCTGCCAGATCAATCCGCCCTTCCACCTCGGCTGGCTGCCTGGCACCGCCGCCTCTACGTGGATGTAGCGGTCGCGCTATTCAGTCACAGATTTTCACTGTCCTGGAGGCCTGGTGGTGGAACGAGTTTCCCACCGCTGTCAGGACTGCAGAGTCACTCCCTGTCTTCCACTGGAGATTGAAGACCTCCATCTCTTCAGGCTACATCTCTTTGGGGCGGCTGTGGCGCAGGAGGTAGAGTCGCCGTATAATGATCACAAGGTTGGCAGATCAGCGGTTCGAGCCCCGGCTGGCCACATTTCGAAGTGTCTTTGGGCAAGACACTGAACCCCAAAATTGCTAGTGAGCGGGCCAGCGCCTTGCATGGCAGCTTGCCACCATTGGTGTGTGAATGTGTGTGTGAATGGGTGAATGAGAGGCTGTTGTAAAGCGCTTTGGAGCAGCTTTGGAGCAGCAAAAAAGGTGTGACATAATGGAAATGACATAATGGATGGAAAGGGGTTCCCCCTCAACTCGAGTGCTGCTTATACTGTAATAATATAATGGTCTTATTCTTATCAGGTGACATTGAAAACATGACTCCCTTTGCGAACTCCCAGACACCGGAGAAAATCCAGTATAATTTAGCACATGGCCAGGCAAGGTCCGTTGTGGAACGCACTAGGCATGTTGAAGGGGAGATAGACAGCTCCGGAGGGATATAAAGGAAGACTGAAATACAATCATAAACATCAGTTCCCTTTAAATCTTGAATTAAACTCATTTTCTCGGCTGATAACAACATCGTTAATTTTATTACGAGCCACTTGCATGAATTACAGTAGGCAGTGCAGCTCACATGCCTGTAATAACTCCGCATAACCAGTAGGTAATGTGCGTACGCAAGGTCAATACTCGACGTAGAGCTAAGATCGTTTCCACGGTCAAATTGACTCACGTTGAAATTGTATAAATCACTACGTTGACGTGGTTTTCTACGTACGACACGGGTAAGATCAACATTTTATCTAAGTACTTTCTATAAATGAGGCCCCAGGTCTTCGGCCTCTAGTTTAGTTGTTTTGTTTGCCTGACTGCTTGCCTGACTGTTTGTCTGTTTTTTTTTTTTTTCTTGTATCTCTGTAAAGCGACATTGGGTCCCCTGAAAGGTGCTATATAAACTTAAGTTATTATTGTAATTATTATTATAATAATTATAATAATTATATTATTATCCAATTATTATTGGATAAAAGCGTCTGCAAAATGTAAAAAAATGTCCAAATGTAACCATGTGAATCACCTGTTCTAGCCTGACTATGGCCACTTCCCTGTCGAGGCCCAGCTGCTTCCTCTCCCTGGCCAGCTCGTAGTAGACCTTCCCCGTGCAGAAGATGACCCTCTGCACCCCCCCGGGGTTCTCACCGGCCGGACCCTCGTCCACCATCACCCGCTGGAACCTGGTGCCTGCAGGGAAGATGTAAACATGAACATGACCATGAACATGAACATGAACATGAACATGAACATGAACATGAACAGGAACACAACCCAACCTCAGAAAAGGAGCAAAGCATGAATGTACTGTACATGTCACCAAGTTGAGATGGTAAACTCACTCCAAATACATAATATACCAAATATTAAAATACCTCCCCCCACCACCACCCGTGTTGTCGAATAGCTAGCGTAGCTGGTTTACATCAGGCTTGGTTCAAGCCAAGTGGGGGTGGGGCTACTGTTTGCAACGACTTGACGTCTGTCTCATATATCAGATAGTATACAGATCACTGAGTAAGACAATACTTTGACTTTGGCCCTGACCTTTAGCAATAGTTAGATTCAAGATTATAATAATAATAATACTTCTATGAGGTCATCCTTACCTGTGTATATCCTTACCTGTGTATATCCTTACCTGTGTGTATCCTTACCTGTGTATATCCTTACCTTTGGCGAGGTCATCAAAGCTGGACCGAGCGTCGGGGTGCCTCAGCAGAGATTTGGGAGTGAAAATGATCAACTGTGAGGAAGAAAAAAAAACAGACGTGTAAAACCGTTTAGCACCATACGTTGTAAACAACAGATTGATTCTGTCATCCATCCTGTCATCCGTGCTTCATAGCATGCTTCACAACACTCCAGAGATGAACAACTTTCTATCTTTTAGGGTCTTTTTTTTGTTGATACCTTGATGCTATCATATAACAACAATAACACTGTTGGGAGAAAAAAAAACAAATTCTTTAACAAATAAATAAACCCCTCTCCTGTTCAGCCATCCGAGCCTATAATTTCAGACTCCTTTCATAGGAAAAACAAACAACATTATCCCCCATTGGGCTCCCACTCTAATTTGCTCAGGAAGCAATTTTCTCATGCTTGACAAAGCGTCGCATTTATCTGCGGCTGGGGATCGGTTAGACGATCGCTGTAGCAGAGAACTGTAAGGGAGAGAGCGAGGAGGGGAGGACTGTGTGGGTATTATGCTGTGAGGAGGGAACCGCTTCTGTGTCTCAATAAGAGAACCATCAATTAGAGAAAAACTCCAGCAAACTTTAAGCACAAACATCTCAGACCTCGTCTCCGTGTTATGAAACCCATCGAGAGACCGACACAGTGAAGTTGTTCTTCTGAGTGGGGCAGTCAAGAGATCGAGTCAGTATCAAGAGACCTACACAGTATCCCCCCCCACCACCCCACCTCAACTGACACTACCATACCACACCCACCCCACCCGTTCATCAGCGTACTGTATCTCACTGTGACGCCTCCCACTCTGCTTGCCTATTGGCTGTTGCTGGTTCCCGTGGGAGCCTTGGCAGAGTGGGTAGGTCGTCAGGCTAAGTGGGGTCACCTGGGTTTGGGGAGCCGAGGAGGTGTATATAAGGTGGGTGTGTCCTCAGCTCACCCTCTCTTCCTTCCTTCCGCTTGGGTTCAGTTAGGGGTTTTGGTAAGGTCTCATGGTACCAAGTTCTGGGACCTTTTGTAGTTTCACACTACATACATCCATACACCCCTTACACATACAACATACATTCTACAACCATTCACTCATGGCATACATAACACCACTGATTCTTATCCATATTCATATCCATATGTTATTTAGTTTATTTTGCTTATTTACCCAAATAAATTACTTAATTTGTATAATTTAAATACATGTGTGGACTCCCTCATTTGCCAATACCTTCGGGTCATCATTATGACGTCGCTCTGCAAACTGAGGTTGACGCAACGCTCGAGTGTCGTGTTGTTGACGAGCTGTCGACCCTTCAGCAGTAAGGTCGTGTTAACTACCGTTCAGACATGATTAGAAATGACAGGTTTCCCCTTCTTACAGGTTTCCTGAAGGGCAGGAGGATCTGTCTGCGCAGTACGTGGCAGTAGTTGGCGGGAGTGGAGCAGTTCACCACCATCCAGTTGCAGTCGTGAAGCTGCTGGACCTCGAAGTCTCCGCTGTATCCCTTTAAGTACGGGGAGATAAAAAAAATACATTCCTTTAACAAGCTGTCCTGTTAACAGTCTGCACCTGACAGGGTGGTCTGTTAACAGTCTGCGTCTGTCAAGGTGGTCTGTTAACAGTCTGTGAGCAATTAGGGGTTAAGTGCCTTGCTCAAGGGCACATGCAGCTCCCTCCTGAGGCGGGGATCGCACCAGCGACCTTCCAATATGCTAGCCGGCCTCTCTAACCTCTAGGCTACGGCCGCCACCCCCCCCATACACATTGGGGCGACGCGTGTAGTACACGTAGGCCTACTGTGTGCAGTGCATCGTGGGTCATCCAGGTGCTGGTTTCAGACCAACCTACTCACAACAATTCACCCTCTCCCTTTGGGGAACAAATGACTTCCACCCACAGACACTCAAACACACAGGCACACACACATGCACACACACAGGCACGCACACACACACAGGTACACATAGGCACACACACATACACACACACACACACAGGCATGCACACACACACACGCACGCGCACACACACACACGCACGCACACAGGCACGCACACACACACACAGGCACGCACGCACACAGGCACGCACACACACACACAGGCACACACAGATGCACACACACACACAGACACACATGCACGCACACATGCACACACCCACACACACAGGCATGCACACACACGCACGCACGCGCACACACACACGCACGCACACACACAGGCACGCACACACACACACACAGGCACGCACGCACACACAGTGTGTGGAAAAATGTTAATCTCCTATATGTGCTCTCTCTAATAGTTTGATCAATATCCCATTTGGAGAGGAGTCTCCCCAGCGTCTGTGCTGACTCAGGCTGATGTGGCGAGGCTCTCCCCAGGCCTCTGGTGTGTCCTCCAGCCCCCTGACCCTCCAACCCCCCCGGGGGACCGAAGCCCTGATGGATGCTGTGGCCTTGGAGGCCGTAATGAAGAGGCCTTTCAGCCCGAACCTAATGGGCTATCATGAGACACACCGGAGTGGTAAATGGTAAGATGGTTAAATGGACTGACTTATGTATATAGCGCCTTATTCCAATGCGCCTTACTCACGAATGGCCTCTCATTCATTCACCCGTTCAACACACACATTCACACACCAATGGCGGGCAGGCTATTGAAAAACCCATGCAAGGAGCCGGCGAGCTTGTCGGGAGCAATTTGGGGTTTGGGGGCTTGCCCAAGAACACCTCGACCGACGTGTGGCCAGCCGGGGTTCGAACCGCCGACCTGCTGACCTTTGCTGACCTTTGCGATCATTATGGGACACACTGGAGTGCTCACAGGCCAGAAGTACCCATCGGGGAAGTGGATTCTAAGTAAGATACCTTGGAAGATAGTGTACGTTTTTTACTTGTTATGTATTGGAACGTTGGTATGTTGAGCCATGCGAGTTTCCGTAGCTGTAGCCTGATGGGTAACACAGTCCCTATGCAGTGTGACATGGGACTCCCGAACGTAACATGTCAGGTCTTTCAGTAAACTTTCTCATTCATCGATATATTGTTTTATCGTATTATTGACCTAATCTGTCTTGTTATTTCCAGTATAATAATGAGGCTGGATGAATTCCGATCAGACGAGATATAGTAGTGGTCCTCTGTGGCTCAGATATATTATATATATTATCATTATCATCATCATTATTAATATTATTATTATAGCAGTGTTCCAGGAGAGTGACGTTGTTAGCCCTGGGCATCCGGGGCTCTTGCAGAAAAAAACGAACGTCACCATCTACTGCGTCGCCATAGATTTAGCGCAAGCCCCCGCTCCTCAACCAGAACCTCAGCTAACATCCCCCCCGCCCCCCCCCCCCCCCAATGTTACAAGACACTAACAACGCCTCTGTTCCAGGATACTCTAGTGGTTTTATATCATGTTATACTGAGAAATGTAAGTCTCTCTACAGTTTGGCGAAGCTAGCACTCAAGGAAGGCCCATTTCCTTCCTGTAAGGGATGTGCCAAGACGCAGTGAATAATTCTGACTATGGACAGGGCCCATAATTTATGTAATCACAGATTTGTATAACATGATTGGTTCCCAAGAATGGTGACCTCATGACCAAGGACAGTTCTATAAATATGAGTCCCACCCATCCTTGGGGGCTTTTTGCTTTCCTGCTTGCTTCTTGCTATGTAAACTTGGCTTAATAAAAGGCCTCTTTGGAGACAATTGATCTAAGCTCTTTGTGCTTTGTAAGTTCGACTAAATCTATTAAGAATCAATTATATCCCACAACAATACCTACCGGGAAGAGGTCAGGGTCGTCTTTGCTCATCTGGAGGAAGCGCTCGGGCCGGGCTGAGGAGTGTTCTGGACCCTGGTGATTAAAGAGACGTGTCATTGATTTTCAACAACGCAAAATGGAAATGGACACAGGTTGTCTACAATGTGTAAGTGTCTCTCTCTCTATGTGTGTGTGTGTGTGTGTGTGTGTGTGTGTACCATGCCTTCCATGCCCTGGTGTGTGTGTGTGTGTGTGTGTGTGTGTGTGTGTGTGTGTGTGTGTGTGTGCGTGTGTAGCATGCCCTCCATGCCGTGGTGTGTGTGTGTGTGTGTGCATGTTTGTGTGTGTGTGTGTGTGTGTGTGTGTGTGTGTGTGTGTGTGTGTACCATGCCCTCCATGCCGTGGGGCAGCAGCAGGACGATGCCGTTGTGTCGGACCCACTTGGCCTGGCCGGGGCAGATGAACTGGTCGATGATGCACTGGGCCGTGTTGTGGAAGTCCCCGAACTGGGCCTCCCACAGGACCAGGGCGCTGGGGCTCGCCATGGCGAAGCCCAGCTCAAACCCTGGAGGGGGGGGGGGGGGGGGCAGGCGTTAAGGTAATGTGTGGCAGGGTTGACAGGTGTGTGTGTGTGTGTGTGTGTGTGTGTATGTGTGTGTGTGGTGTGTGTGTGTGGTGTGTCCCTGCAAGGAAACACACAAGCGCCCAGTTGTTCAAAACGTTTAACGTGGATCAGAATGAATCCCCATTTATTTATTTATAATTTTTATTTTTTTAAGTTATTTTTTCTGAGTGGGGCAGTCCCACTCATATTTTTCTTTTTTATTGTGATAGAGACAGTAGAGATTTGACAGGAAGGATGGGTGAGAGAGAGAGAAGGGATGACATGCAGGATATGTCCGCGGCCGGGAATCTAACCGGGAACCCTGCGGTTACGTGGTCAACGGTTAGTCCGCTACACCACCTAAGCGCCCCGATCCCCATTTATTTTGTGCTATCCAGGATCAGATCTATCTGGCTATGATATGACATAGTGTTAAACAGGAAGCTGGGACAGTCTCACCCAGGACTCCGTACTCAGACAAGGAGCTGTTGCAGACGGTGTAGGGCGCCTGGTTCGGCCACAGGTGGTTCATGGGAACACAGAAGCGCTTGTCCACTTCCTGGTCGTGGAGGACGTGGTGACGATGACTGTAGAGAGAGATGGGGGGGGGGGGGGGGGGGGGGAGAGAGGGGGGGTGAGAGAGGGAGAGAGAGAGAGAGAGGAGAGAGGGGGGGTGGAGGAGAGAGAGGGGTGGGAGGTAGAAAGAGAAAGAGAGGGGGGGGGGAAAGAGGGGGAGATAAAGAGAGAGGGGGAGATGAAAGAGAGAGGGGGCGAGAGTGTAAAAGAGAGAGAGAGTGAATAAAGTCGCCCAAGTTGTCAACATTCTAGAGCGCCACAAGGGTCACTTGACTCAAGCAGAAAAACGTAAGTGACAATGCTTCATTTTGTAGCCAATCAGAGTGTTGTCGCTAGGTAAACACGTAGAACACTTTATGGCACTCTAGGTGGTGAATGGTGCGGAATTATGGTCTGATTGGAGAGAGAGCTTTGACATGGCAACAACACCAAGTCTGATTGGAGCGTAGTGGAGTGATGGTGAAAACGAGAGGCTTACTGACGCAAGGGTGATCTGTCAAAGAGTCATCACACACACAGTCTCTCTCTATCTCTCACACACACACACACACACACACACACAGTCTCTCTCTATCTCACACCGAAGCCTAGCTTCCAGCCCAGACAGTCAGCCAATCCGTGAAGAGGAGTCGTGCTCTCTCTCTTCTCATGTCCAGTTAGAGTGTGAGAACCTGATATGACTTGATGGGAGCGAAGAGCCAAGGTTTAACAGGGTTTAACAAGGTTTAACAAGCTGGGCCAGAACTGATGGTTCTCGAGCCTAATGGCCCTTAGGGCAGGAGCCTATCTCCTATTTCCGTAGTGTGAGGCGTCTTGATGTAGAAGTACACCCCCTGGACATGACCCTGGTATGTCGCAGGGTCTTAACCCTTAATGCTGAGTGCCAAGCAGGGAGGCATCGGGGTACCATTTTCAGAGTCTTTGGTACGACTCGGCCGGGGATCGAACTCACGACCTCCCAGTCTCAGGGCGGACAGACTAACTCTGAGGAAGGTATCGATGTAAACACGAGAGGCAGAAGTTGCATAGACCACGCCTCCTCCGCCCACGATTAACAGTAAAGTCCAGACAAAGCTAACCGCGAGGACAGCATTCAGATCCAGATGTTTT